>NC_083774.1:41067950-41667950 GCF_963514075.1 Conger conger | reverse complement strand
AATATGTATGATGGTGAGTGGTTCCATATCATATATTCAAAAGGTAGCCATCTGCTCCTTTAGGAGCTTTAGATATAGGCTTTATAAAACCTTTAAATTTTCCCGCATTCAGAAACAAAGTTTTTCAAACTGTGCATTTCTTGAAAGTCAACACTCAAATTTCATCCAAAAGGAAATGGTTTGATGGTGGGCCGATAATCTATCAGGGGTATGCCCATTTGCCAGAAACCGCATTCAGAGCTTGTGAAATACATATATGACGATTTCAAGCTTTGGCACTCTAAGTTTCATAGTAGTTGAAAATGAGGATATCTTGAAGAGAGAATACACTAGCTGCTTCCAAATGAAATATGTATGATGGTGAGTGGTTCCATATCATATATTCAAAAGGTAGCCATCTGCTCCTTTAGGAGCTTTAGATATAGGCTTTATAAAACCTTTAACTTTTCCCACATTCAGAAACAAAGTTTTTCAAACTGTGCATTTCTTGAAAGTCAACACTCAAATTTCATCCAAAAGGAAAAGGTTTGATGGTGGGCCAATAATCTATCAGGGGTATGCCCATTTGCCAGAAACCGCATTCAGAGCTTGTGAAATACATACATGACGATTTCAAGCTTTGGCACTCTAAGTTTCTTAGGAGTTGAAAATGAGCATATCTTGAAGAGAGAATACACTTGCTGCTTCCAAATGAAATATGTATGATGGTGAGTGGTTCCATATCATATATTCAAAAGGTAGACATCTGCTCCTTTAGGAGCTTTAGATATAGGCTTTATAAAACCTTTAACTTTTCCCGCATTCAGAAACAAAGTTTTTCAAACTGCATTTCTTGAAAGTCAACACTTAAATTTCATCCAAAAGGAAATGGTTTGATGGTGGGCCGATAATCTATCAGGGGTATGCCCATTTGCCAGAAACCGCATTCAGAGCTTGTGAAATACATATATGACGATTTCAAGGTTTGGCACTCTAAGTTTCATAGTAGTTGAAAATGAGCATATCTTGAAGAGAGAATACACTGGCTGCTTCCAAATGAAATATGTATGATGGTGTGTGGTTCCATATCATATATTCAAAAGGTAGACATCTGCTCCTTTAGGAGCTTTAGATATAGGCTTTATAAAACCTTTAACTTTTCCCGCATTCAGAAACAATGTTTTTCAAACTGCATTTCTTGAAAGTCAACACTCAAATTTCATCCAAAAGGAAATGGTTTGATGGTGGGCCGATAATCTATCAGGGGTATGCCCATTTGCCAGAAACCGCATTCAGAGCTTGTGAAATAGATATATGACGATTTCAAGCTTTGGCACTCTAAGTTTCTTAGGAGTTGAAAATGAGCATATCTTGAAGAGAGAATACACTTGCTGCTTCCAAATGAAATATGTATGATGGTGAGTGGTTCCATATCATATATTCAAAAGGTAGCCATCTGCTCCTCAGGAGCTTTAGATATAGGCTTTATAAAACCTTTAACTTTTCCCACATTCAGAAACAAAGGTTTTCAAACTGTGCATTTCCTGAAAGTCAACACTCAAATTTCATCCAAAAGGAAATGGTTTGATGGTGGGCCGATAATCTATCAGGGGTATGCCCATTTGCCAGAAACCGCATTCAGAGCTTGTGAAATAGATATATGACGATTTCAAGCTTTGGCACTCTAAGTTTCATAGTAGTTCAAAATGAGCATATCTTGACGAAAGAATACACTAGCTGCTTCCAAATGAAATATGTATGATGGTGAGTGGTTCCATATCATATATTCAAAAGGTAGCCATCTGCTCCTTTAGGAGCTTTAGATATAGGCTTTATAAAACCTTTAAATTTTCCCGCATTCAGAAACAAAGTTTTTCAAATTGTGCATTTCTTGAAAGTCAACACTCAAATTTCATCCAAAAGGAAATGGTTTGATGGTGGGCCGATAATCTATCAGGGGTATGCCCATTTGCCAGAAACCGCATTCAGAGCTTGTGAAATACATATATGACGATTTCAAGCTTTGGCACTCTAAGTTTCATAGTAGTTGAAAATGAGGATATCTTGAAGAGAGAATACACTAGCTGCTTCCAAATGAAATATGTATGATGGTGAGTGGTTCCATATCATATATTCAAAAGGTAGCCATCTGCTCCTTTAGGAGCTTTAGATATAGGCTTTATAAAACCTTTAACTTTTCCCGCATTCAGAAACAAAGTTTTTCAAACTGTGCATTTCCTGAAAGCCAACACTCAAATTTCATCCAAAAGGAAAAGGTTTGATGGTGGGCCGATAATCTATCAGGGGTATGCCCATTTGCCAGAAACCGCATTCAGAACTTGTGAAATACATACATGATGATTTCAAGCTTTGGCACTCTAAGTTGAAAATGAGCATATCTTGAAGAGAGAATACAATAGCTGCTTCCAAATGAAATATGTATGATGGTGAGTGGTTCCATATCATATATTCAAAAGGTAGACATCTGCTCCTTTAGGAGCTTTAGATATAGGCATTATAAAACCTTTAACTTTTCCCGCATTCAGAAACAAAGTTTTTCAAACTGCATTTCTTGAAAGTCAACACTTAAATTTCATCCAAAAGGAAATGGTTTGATGGTGGGCCGATAATCTATCAGGGGTATGCCCATTTGCCAGAAACCACATTCAGAGCTTGTGAAATACATATATGACGATTTCAAGCTTTGGCACTCTAAGTTTCATAGTAGTTGAAAATGAGCATATCTTAAAGAGAGAATACACTAGCTGCTTCTAAATGAAATATGTATGATGGTGAGTGGTTCCATATCATATATTCGAAAGGTAGCCATCTGCTCCTTTAGGAGCTTTAGATATAGGCTTCATAAAACCTTTAAATTTTCCCGCATTCAGAAACAAAGTTTTTCAAACTGTGCATTTCTTGAAAGTCAATACTCAAATTTCATCCAATAGGAAAAGGTTTGATGGTGGGCCGATAATCTATCAGGGGTATGCCCATTTGCCAGAAACCGCATTCAGAGCTTGTGAAATACATATATGACGATTTCAAGCTTTGGCACTCTAAGTTTCATAGTAGTTGAAAATGAGCATATCTTAAAGAGAGAATACACTAGCTGCTTCTAAATGAAATATGTATGATGGTGAGTGGTTCCATATCATATATTCAAAAGGTAGCCATCTGCTCCTTTAGGAGCTTTAGATATAGGCTTTATAAAACCTTTAACTTTTCCCACATTCAGAAACAAAGGTTTTCAAACTGTGCATTTCTTGAAAGTCAACACTCAAATTTCATCCAAAAGGAAAAGGTTTGATGGTGGGCCAATAATCTATCAGGGGTATGCCCATTTGCCAGAAACCGCATTCAGAGCTTGTGAAATACATACATGACGATTTCAAGCTTTGGCACTCTAAGTTTCTTAGGAGTTGAAAATGAGCATATCTTGAAGAGAGAATACACTTGCTGCTTCCAAATGAAATATGTATGATGGTGAGTGGTTCCATATCATATATTCAAAAGGTAGCCATCTGCTCCTCAGGAGCTTTAGATATAGGCTTTATAAAACCTTTTACTTTTCCCGCATTCAGAAACAAAGTTTTTCAAACTGTGCATTTCCTGAAAGTCAACACTCAAATTTCATCCAAAAGGAAAAGGTTTGATGGTGGGCCGATAATCTATCAGCGGTATGCCCATTTGCCAGAAACCGCATTCAGAGCTTGTGAAATACATATATGACGATTTCAAGCTTTGGCACTCTAAGTTTCTTAGGAGTTGAAAATGAGCATATCTTGAAGAGAGAATACACTGGCTGCTTCCAAATGAAATATGTATGATGGTGTGTGGTTCCATATCATATATTCAAAAGGTAGACATCTGCTCCTTTAGGAGCTTTAGATATAGGCTTTATAAAACCTTTAACTTTTCCCGCATTCAGAAACAATGTTTTTCAAACTGCATTTCTTGAAAGTCAACACTCAAATTTCATCCAAAAGGAAATGGTTTGATGGTGGGCCGATAATCTATCAGGGGTATGCCCATTTGCCAGAAACCGCATTCAGAGCTTGTGAAATAGATATATGACGATTTCAAGCTTTGGCACTCTAAGTTTCATAGTAGTTGAAAATGAGCATATCTTGACGAAAGAATACACTAGCTGCTTCCAAATGAAATATGTATGATGGTGAGTGGTTCCATATCATATATTCAAAAGGTAGCCATCTGCTCCTTTAGGAGCTTTAGATATAGGCTTTATAAAACCTTTAAATTTTCCCGCATTCAGAAAATAAGTTTTTCAAACTGTGCATTTCTTGAAAGTCAATACTCAAATTTCATCCAAAAGGAAAATGTTTGATGGTGGGCCGATAATCTATCAGGGGTATGCCCATTTGCCAGAAACCGCATTCAGAGCTTGTGAAATACATATATGACGATTTCAAGCTTTGGCACTCTAAGTTTCATAGTAGTTGAAAATGAGCATATCTTAAAGAGAGAATACACTAGCTGCTTCTAAATGAAATATGTATGATGGTGAGTGGTTCCATATCATATATTCAAAAGGTAGCCATCTGCTCCTTTAGGAGCTTTAGATATAGGCTTTATAAAACCTTTAACTTTTCCCGCATTCAGAAACAAAGTTTTTCAAACTGTGCATTTCCTGAAAGTCAACACTCAAATTTCATCCAAAAGGAAAAGGTTTGATGGTGGGCCGATAATCTATCAGGGGTATGCCCATTTGCCAGAAACCGCATTCAGAGCTTGTGAAATACATATATGACGATTTCAAGCTTTGGCACTCTAAGTTTCTTAGGAGTTGAAAATGAGCATATCTTGAAGAGAGAATACACTGGCTGCTTCCAAATGAAATATGTATGATGGTGTGTGGTTCCATATCATATATTCAAAAGGTAGACATCTGCTCCTTTAGGAGCTTTAGATATAGGCTTTATAAAACCTTTAACTTTTCCCGCATTCAGAAACAATGTTTTTCAAACTGCATTTCTTGAAAGTCAACACTCAAATTTCATCCAAAAGGAAATGGTTTGATGGTGGGCCGATAATCTATCAGGGGTATGCCCATTTGCCAGAAACCGCATTCAGAGCTTGTGTAATAGATATATGACGATTTCAAGCTTTGGCACTCTAAGTTTCATAGTAGTTGAAAATGAGCATATCTTGACGAAAGAATACACTAGCTGCTTCCAAATGAAATATGTATGATGGTGAGTGGTTCCATATCATATATTCAAAAGGTAGCCATCTGCTCCTTTAGGAGCTTTAGATATAGGCTTTATAAAACCTTTAAATTTTCCCGCATTCAGAAACAAAGTTTTTCAAACTGTGCATTTCTTGAAAGTCAATACTCAAATTTCATCCAAAAGGAAAATGTTTGATGGTGGGCCGATAATCTATCAGGGGTATGCCCATTTGCCAGAAACCGCATTCAGAGCTTGTGAAATACATATATGACGATTTCAAGCTTTGGCACTCTAAGTTTCATAGTAGTTGAAAATGAGCATATCTTAAAGAGAGAATACACTAGCTGCTTCTAAATGAAATATGTATGATGGTGAGTGGTTCCATATCATATATTCAAAAGGTAGCCATCTGCTCCTTTAGGAGCTTTAGATATAGGCTTTATAAAACCTTTAACTTTTCCCACATTCAGAAACAAAGTTTTTCAAACTGTGCATTTCTTGAAAGTCAACACTAAAATTTCATCCAAAAGGAAAAGGTTTGATGGTGGGCCAATAATCTATCAGGGGTATGCCCATTTGCCAGAAACCGCATTCAGAGCTTGTGAAATACATACATGACGATTTCAAGCTTTGGCACTCTAAGTTTCTTAGGAGTTGAAAATGAGCATATCTTGAAGAGAGAATACACTTGCTGCTTCCAAATGAAATATGTATGATGGTGAGTGGTTCCATATCATATATTCAAAAGGTAGCCATCTGCTCCTTTAGGAGCTTTAGATATAGGTTTATAAAACCTTTAAATTTTCCCGCATTCAGAAACAAAGTTTTTCAAACTGTGCATTTCTTGAAAGTCAATACTCAAATTTCATCCAAAAGGAAAATGTTTGATGGTGGGCCGATAATCTATCAGGGGTATGCCCATTTGCCAGAAACCGCATTCAGAGCTTGTGAAATACATACATGACGATTTCAAGCTTTGGCACTCTAAGTTTCTTAGGAGTTGAAAATGAGCATATCTTGAAGAGAGAATACACTTGCTGCTTCCAAATGAAATATGTATGATGGTGAGTGGTTCCATATCATATATTCAAAAGGTAGCCATCTGCTCCTCAGGAGCTTTAGATATAGGCTTTATAAAACCTTTTACTTTTCCCGCATTCAGAAACAAAGTTTTTCAAACTGTGCATTTCCTGAAAGTCAACACTCAAATTTCATCCAAAAGGAAAAGGTTTGATGGTGGGCCGATAATCTATCAGCGGTATGCCCATTTGCCAGAAACCGCATTCAGAGCTTGTGAAATACATATATGACGATTTCAAGCTTTGGCACTCTAAGTTTCTTAGGAGTTGAAAATGAGCATATCTTGAAGAGAGAATACACTGGCTGCTTCCAAATGAAATATGTATGATGGTGTGTGGTTCCATATCATATATTCAAAAGGTAGACATCTGCTCCTTTAGGAGCTTTAGATATAGGCTTTATAAAACCTTTAACTTTTCCCGCATTCAGAAACAATGTTTTTCAAACTGCATTTCTTGAAAGTCAACACTCAAATTTCATCCAAAAGGAAATGGTTTGATGGTGGGCCGATAATCTATCAGGGGTATGCCCATTTGCCAGAAACCGCATTCAGAGCTTGTGAAATAGATATATGACGATTTCAAGCTTTGGCACTCTAAGTTTCATAGTAGTTGAAAATGAGCATATCTTGACGAAAGAATACACTAGCTGCTTCCAAATGAAATATGTATGATGGTGAGTGGTTCCATATCATATATTCAAAAGGTAGCCATCTGCTCCTTTAGGAGCTTTAGATATAGGCTTTATAAAACCTTTAAATTTTCCCGCATTCAGAAAATAAGTTTTTCAAACTGTGCATTTCTTGAAAGTCAATACTCAAATTTCATCCAAAAGGAAAATGTTTGATGGTGGGCCGATAATCTATCAGGGGTATGCCCATTTGCCAGAAACCGCATTCAGAGCTTGTGAAATACATATATGACGATTTCAAGCTTTGGCACTCTAAGTTTCTTAGGAGTTGAAAATGAGCATATCTTGAAGAGAGAATACACTGGCTGCTTCCAAATGAAATATGTATGATGGTGTGTGGTTCCATATCATATATTCAAAAGGTAGACATCTGCTCCTTTAGGAGCTTTAGATATAGGCTTTATAAAACCTTTAACTTTTCCCGCATTCAGAAACAATGTTTTTCAAACTGCATTTCTTGAAAGTCAACACTCAAATTTCATCCAAAAGGAAATGGTTTGATGGTGGGCCGATAATCTATCAGGGGTATGCCCATTTGCCAGAAACCGCATTCAGAGCTTGTGTAATAGATATATGACGATTTCAAGCTTTGGCACTCTAAGTTTCATAGTAGTTGAAAATGAGCATATCTTGACGAAAGAATACACTAGCTGCTTCCAAATGAAATATGTATGATGGTGAGTGGTTCCATATCATATATTCAAAAGGTAGCCATCTGCTCCTTTAGGAGCTTTAGATATAGGCTTTATAAAACCTTTAAATTTTCCCGCATTCAGAAACAAAGTTTTTCAAACTGTGCATTTCTTGAAAGTCAATACTCAAATTTCATCCAAAAGGAAAATGTTTGATGGTGGGCCGATAATCTATCAGGGGTATGCCCATTTGCCAGAAACCGCATTCAGAGCTTGTGAAATACATATATGACGATTTCAAGCTTTGGCACTCTAAGTTTCATAGTAGTTGAAAATGAGCATATCTTAAAGAGAGAATACACTAGCTGCTTCTAAATGAAATATGTATGATGGTGAGTGGTTCCATATCATATATTCAAAAGGTAGCCATCTGCTCCTTTAGGAGCTTTAGATATAGGCTTTATAAAACCTTTAACTTTTCCCACATTCAGAAACAAAGTTTTTCAAACTGTGCATTTCTTGAAAGTCAACACTAAAATTTCATCCAAAAGGAAAAGGTTTGATGGTGGGCCAATAATCTATCAGGGGTATGCCCATTTGCCAGAAACCGCATTCAGAGCTTGTGAAATACATACATGACGATTTCAAGCTTTGGCACTCTAAGTTTCTTAGGAGTTGAAAATGAGCATATCTTGAAGAGAGAATACACTTGCTGCTTCCAAATGAAATATGTATGATGGTGAGTGGTTCCATATCATATATTCAAAAGGTAGCCATCTGCTCCTTTAGGAGCTTTAGATATAGGCTTTATAAAACCTTTAAATTTTCCCGCATTCAGAAACAAAGTTTTTCAAACTGTGCATTTCTTGAAAGTCAATACTCAAATTTCATCCAAAAGGAAAATGTTTGATGGTGGGCCGATAATCTATCAGGGGTATGCCCATTTGCCAGAAACCGCATTCAGAGCTTGTGAAATACATATATGACGATTTCAAGCTTTGGCACTCTAAGTTTCATAGTAGTTGAAAATGAGCATATCTTAAAGAGAGAATACACTAGCTGCTTCTAAATGAAATATGTATGATGGTGAGTGGTTCCATATCATATATTCAAAAGGTAGCCATCTGCTCCTTTAGGAGCTTTAGATATAGGCTTTATAAAACCTTTAAATTTTCCCGCATTCAGAAACAAAGTTTTTCAAACTGTGCATTTCTTGAAAGTCAACACTAAAATTTCATCCAAAAGGAAAAGGTTTGATGGTGGGCCAATAATCTATCAGGGGTATGCCCATTTGCCAGAAACCGCATTCAGAGCTTGTGAAATACATACATGACGATTTCAAGCTTTGGCACTCTAAGTTTCTTAGGAGTTGAAAATGAGCATATCTTGAAGAGAGAATACACTTGCTGCTTCCAAATGAAATATGTATGATGGTGAGTGGTTCCATATCATATATTCAAAAGGTAGCCATCTGCTCCTCAGGAGCTTTAGATATAGGCTTTATAAAACCTTTAACTTTTCCCGCATTCAGAAACAAAGTTTTTCAAACTGTGCATTTCCTGAAAGTCAACACTCAAATTTCATCCAAAAGGAAAAGGTTTGATGGTGGGCCGATAATCTATCAGGGGTATGCCCATTTGCCAGAAACCGCATTCAGAACTTGTGAAATACATACATGACGATTTCAAGCTTTGGCACTCTAAGTTTCTTAGGAGTTGAAAATGAGCATATCTTGAAGAGAGAATACACTGGCTGCTTCCAAATGAAATATGTATGATGGTGTGTGGTTCCATATCATATATTCAAAAGGTAGACATCTGCTCCTTTAGGAGCTTTAGATATAGGCTTTATAAAACCTTTAAATTTTCCCGCATTCAGAAACAAAGTTTTTCAAACTGTGCATTTCTTGAAAGTCAATACTCAAATTTCATCCAAAAGGAAAAGGTTTGATGGTGGGCCGATAATCTATCAGGGGTATGCCCATTTGCCAGAAACCGCATTCAGAGCTTGTGAAATACATATATGACGATTTCAAGCTTTGGCACTCTAAGTTTCATAGTAGTTGAAAATGAGCATATCTTAAAGAGAGAATACACTAGCTGCTTCTAAATGAAATATGTATGATGGTGAGTGGTTCCATATCATATATTCAAAAGGTAGCCATCTGCTCCTTTAGGAGCTTTAGATATAGGCTTTATAAAACCTTTAACTTTTCCCACATTCAGAAACAAAGGTTTTCAAACTGTGCATTTCTTGAAAGTCAACACTCAAATTTCATCCAAAAGGAAAAGGTTTGATGGTGGGCCAATAATCTATCAGGGGTATGCCCATTTGCCAGAAACCGCATTCAGAGCTTGTGAAATACATACATGACGATTTCAAGCTTTGGCACTCTAAGTTTCTTAGGAGTTGAAAATGAGCATATCTTGAAGAGAGAATACACTTGCTGCTTCCAAATGAAATATGTATGATGGTGAGTGGTTCCATATCATATATTCAAAAGGTAGCCATCTGCTCCTCAGGAGCTTTAGATATAGGCTTTATAAAACCTTTAACTTTTCCCGCATTCAGAAACAAAGTTTTTCAAACTGTGCATTTCCTGAAAGTCAACACTCAAATTTCATCCAAAAGGAAAAGCTTTGATGGTGGGCCGATAATCTATCAGGGGTATGCCCATTTGCCAGAAACCGCATTCAGAACTTGTGAAATACATACATGACGATTTCAAGCTTTGGCACTCTAAGTTTCATAGTAGTTGAAAATGAGCATATCTTGAAGAGAGAATACACTGGCTGCTTCCAAATGAAATATGTATGATGGTGTGTGGTTCCATATCATATATTCAAAAGGTAGCCATCTGCTCCTCAGGAGCTTTAGATATAGGCTTTATAAAACCTTTAACTTTTCCCGCATTCAGAAACAAAGTTTTTCAAACTGCATTTCTTGAAAGTCAACACTCAAATTTCATCCAAAAGGAAATGGTTTGATGGTGGGCCGATAATCTATCAGGGGTATGCCCATTTGCCAGAAACCGCATTCAGAACTTGTGAAATACATACATGACGATTTCAAGCTTTGGCACTCTAAGTTTCTTAGGAGTTGAAAATGAGCATATCTTGAAGAGAGAATACACTAGCTGCTTCCAAATGAAATATATGTATGATGGTGAGTGGTTCCATATCATATATTCAAAAGGTAGCCATCTGCTCCTCAGGAGCTTTAGATATAGGCTTTATAAAACCTTTAACTTTTCCCGCATTCAGAAACAAAGTTTTTCAAACTGCATTTCTTGAAAGTCAACACTCAAATTTCATCCAAAAGGAAATGGTTTGATGGTGGGCCGATAATCTATCAGGGGTATGCCCATTTGCCAGAAACCGCATTCAGAGCTTGTGAAATAGATATATGACGATTTCAAGCTTTGGCACTCTAAGTTTCATAGTAGTTGAAAATGAGCATATCTTGACGAAAGAATACACTAGCTGCTTCCAAATGAAATATGTATGATGGTGAGTGGTTCCATATCATATATTCAAAAGGTAGCCATCTGCTCCTTTAGGAGCTTTAGATATAGGCTTTATAAAACCTTTAAATTTTCCCGCATTCAGAAACAAAGTTTTTCAAACTGTGCATTTCTTGAAAGTCAATACTCAAATTTCATCCAAAAGGAAAATGTTTGATGGTGGGCCGATAATCTATCAGGGGTATGCCCATTTGCCAGAAACCGCATTCAGAGCTTGTGAAATACATATATGACGATTTCAAGCTTTGGCACTCTAAGTTTCATAGTAGTTGAAAATGAGCATATCTTAAAGAAAGAATACACTAGCTGCTTCTAAATGAAATATGTATGATGGTGAGTGGTTCCATATCATATATTCAAAAGGTAGCCATCTGCTCCTCAGGAGCTTTAGATATAGGCTTTATAAAACCTTTAACTTTTCCCGCATTCAGAAACAAAGTTTTTCAAACTGTGCATTTCTTGAAAGTCAACACTCAAATTTCATCCAAAAGGAAATGGTTTGATGGTGGGCCGATAATCTATCAGGGGTATGCCCATTTGCCAGAAACCGCATTCAGAGCTTGTGAAATACATATATGACGATTTCAAGCTTTGGCACTCTAAGTTTCTTAGGAGTTGAAAATGAGCATATCTTGAAGAGAGAATACACTTGCTGCTTCCAAATGAAATATGTATGATGGTGAGTGGTTCCATATCATATATTCAAAAGGTAGCCATCTGCTCCTCAGGAGCTTTAGATATAGGCTTTATGAAACCTTTAACTTTTCCCGCATTCAGAAACAAAGTTTTTAAAACTGTGCATTTCCTGAAAGTCAACACTCAAATTTCATCCAAAAGGAAAAGGTTTGATGGTGGGCCGATAATCTATCAGGGGTATGCCCATTTGCCAGAAACCGCATTCAGAACTTGTGAAATACATACATGACGATTTCAAGCTTTGGCACTCTAAGTTTCATAGTAGTTGAAAATGAGCATATCTTGAAGAGAGAATAGAATAGCTGCTTCCAAATGAAATATGTATGATGGTGAGTGGTTCCATATCATATATTCAAAAGGTAGACATCTGCTCCTTTAGGAGCTTTAGATATAGGCTTTATAAAACCTTTAACTTTTCCCGCATTCAGAAACAAAGTTTTTCAAACTGCATTTCTGGAAAGTCAACACTCAAATTTCATCCAAAAGGAAATGGTTTGATGGTGGGCCGATAATCTATCAGGGGTATGCCCATTTGCCAGAAACCGCATTCAGAGCTTGTGAAATACATATATGACGATTTCAAGCTTTGGCACTCTAAGTTTCATAGTAGTTGAAAATGAGCATATCTTAAAGAGAGAATACACTAGCTGCTTCTAAATGAAATATGTATGATGGTGAGTGGTTCCATATCATATATTCAAAAGGTAGCCATCTGCTCCTTTAGGAGCTTTAGATATAGGCTTTATAAAACCTTTAAATTTTCCCGCATTCAGAAACAAAGTTTTTCAAACTGTGCATTTCCTGAAAGTCAACACTCAAATTTCATCCAAAAGGAAAAGGTTTGATGGTGGGCCGATAATCTATCAGGGGTATGCCCATTTGCCAGAAACCGCATTCAGAGCTTGTGAAATACATATATGACGATTTCAAGCTTTGGCACTCTAAGTTTCATAGTAGTTGAAAATGAGCATATCTTAAAGAGAGAATACACTAGCTGCTTCTAAATGAAATATGTATGATGGTGAGTGGTTCCATATCATATATTCAAAAGGTAGCCATCTGCTCCTTTAGGAGCTTTAGATATAGGCTTTATAAAACCTTTAACTTTTCCGACAATCAGAAACAAAGGTTTTCAAACTGTGCATTTCTTGAAAGTCAACACTCAAATTTCATCCAAAAGGAAAAGGTTTGATGGTGGGCCAATAATCTATCAGGGGTATGCCCATTTGCCAGAAACCGCATTCAGAGCTTGTGAAATACATACATGACGATTTCAAGCTTTGGCACTCTAAGTTTCTTAGGAGTTGAAAATGAGCATATCTTGAAGAGAGAATACAATAGCTGCTTCCAAATGAAATATGTATGATGGCGAGTGGTTCCATATCATATATTCAAAAGGTAGCCATCTGCTCCTTTAGGAGCTTTAGATATAGGCTTTATAAAACCTTTAACTTTTCCCGCATTCAGAAACGAAGTTTTTCAAACTGTGCATTTCCTGAAAGTCAACACTCAAATTTCATCCAAAAGGAAAAGGTTTGATGGTGGGCCGATAATCTATCAGGGGTATGCCCATTTGCCAGAAACCGCATTCAGAGCTTGTGAAATACATACATGACGATTTCAAGCTTTGGCACTCTAAGTTTCTTAGGAGTTGAAAATGAGCATATCTTGAAGAGAGAATACACTAGCTGCTTCCAAATGAAATATGTATGATGGTGAGTGGTTCCATATCATATATTCAAAAGGTAGCCATCTGCTCCTCAGGAGCTTTAGATATAGGCTTTATAAAACCTTTAACTTTTCCCGCATTCAGAAACAAAGTTTTTCAAACTGTGCATTTCCTGAAAGTCAACACTCAAATTTCATCCAAAAGGAAAAGGTTTGATGGTGGGCCGATAATCTATCAGGGGTATGCCCATTTGCCAGAAACCGCATTCAGAGCTTGTGAAATAGATATATGACGATTTCAAGCTTTGGCACTCTAAGTTTCATAGTAGTTGAAAATGAGCATATCTTGACGAAAGAATACACTAGCTGCTTCCAAATGAAATATGTATGATGGTGAGTGGTTCCATATCATATATTCAAAAGGTAGCCATCTGCTCCTTTAGGAGCTTTAGATATAGGCTTTATAAAACCTTTAAATTTTCCCGCATTCAGAAACAAAGTTTTTCAAACTGTGCATTTCTTGAAAGTCAACACTCAAATTTCATCCAAAAGGAAATGGTTTGATGGTGGGCCAATAATCTATCAGGGGTATGCCCATTTGCCAGAAACCGCATTCAGAGCTTGTGAAATACATACATGACGATTTCAAGCTTTGGCACTCTAAGTTTCTTAGGAGTTGAAAATGAGCATATCTTGAAGAGAGAATACACTTGCTGCTTCCAAATGAAATATGTATGATGGTGAGTGGTTCCATATCATATATTCAAAAGGTAGCCATCTGCTCCTTTAGGAGCTTTAGATATAGGCTTTATAAAACCTTTAAATTTTCCCGCATTCAGAAACAAAGTTTTTCAAACTGTGCATTTCTTGAAAGTCAATACTCAAATTTCATCCAAAAGGAAAATGTTTGATGGTGGGCCGATAATCTATCAGGGGTATGCCCATTTGCCAGAAACCGCATTCAGAGCTTGTGAAATACATATATGACGATTTCAAGCTTTGGCACTCTAAGTTTCATAGTAGTTGAAAATGAGCATATCTTAAAGAGAGAATACACTAGCTGCTTCTAAATGAAATATGTATGATGGTGAGTGGTTCCATATCATATATTCAAAAGGTAGCCATCTGCTCCTTTAGGAGCTTTAGATATAGGCTTTATAAAACCTTTAAATTTTCCCGCATTCAGAAACAAAGTTTTTCAAACTGTGCATTTCTTGAAAGTCAACACTAAAATTTCATCCAAAAGGAAAAGGTTTGATGGTGGGCCAATAATCTATCAGGGGTATGCCCATTTGCCAGAAACCGCATTCAGAGCTTGTGAAATACATACATGACGATTTCAAGCTTTGGCACTCTAAGTTTCTTAGGAGTTGAAAATGAGCATATCTTGAAGAGAGAATACACTTGCTGCTTCCAAATGAAATATGTATGATGGTGAGTGGTTCCATATCATATATTCAAAAGGTAGCCATCTGCTCCTCAGGAGCTTTAGATATAGGCTTTATAAAACCTTTAACTTTTCCCGCATTCAGAAACAAAGTTTTTCAAACTGTGCATTTCCTGAAAGTCAACACTCAAATTTCATCCAAAAGGAAAAGGTTTGATGGTGGGCCGATAATCTATCAGGGGTATGCCCATTTGCCAGAAACCGCATTCAGAACTTGTGAAATACATACATGACGATTTCAAGCTTTGGCACTCTAAGTTTCTTAGGAGTTGAAAATGAGCATATCTTGAAGAGAGAATACACTGGCTGCTTCCAAATGAAATATGTATGATGGTGTGTGGTTCCATATCATATATTCAAAAGGTAGACATCTGCTCCTTTAGGAGCTTTAGATATAGGCTTTATAAAACCTTTAAATTTTCCCGCATTCAGAAACAAAGTTTTTCAAACTGTGCATTTCTTGAAAGTCAATACTCAAATTTCATCCAAAAGGAAAAGGTTTGATGGTGGGCCGATAATCTATCAGGGGTATGCCCATTTGCCAGAAACCGCATTCAGAGCTTGTGAAATACATATATGACGATTTCAAGCTTTGGCACTCTAAGTTTCATAGTAGTTGAAAATGAGCATATCTTAAAGAGAGAATACACTAGCTGCTTCTAAATGAAATATGTATGATGGTGAGTGGTTCCATATCATATATTCAAAAGGTAGCCATCTGCTCCTTTAGGAGCTTTAGATATAGGCTTTATAAAACCTTTAACTTTTCCCACATTCAGAAACAAAGGTTTTCAAACTGTGCATTTCTTGAAAGTCAACACTCAAATTTCATCCAAAAGGAAAAGGTTTGATGGTGGGCCAATAATCTATCAGGGGTATGCCCATTTGCCAGAAACCGCATTCAGAGCTTGTGAAATACATACATGACGATTTCAAGCTTTGGCACTCTAAGTTTCTTAGGAGTTGAAAATGAGCATATCTTGAAGAGAGAATACACTTGCTGCTTCCAAATGAAATATGTATGATGGTGAGTGGTTCCATATCATATATTCAAAAGGTAGCCATCTGCTCCTCAGGAGCTTTAGATATAGGCTTTATAAAACCTTTAACTTTTCCCGCATTCAGAAACAAAGTTTTTCAAACTGCATTTCTTGAAAGTCAACACTCAAATTTCATCCAAAAGGAAATGGTTTGATGGTGGGCCGATAATCTATCAGGGGTATGCCCATTTGCCAGAAACCGCATTCAGAACTTGTGAAATACATACATGACGATTTCAAGCTTTGGCACTCTAAGTTTCTTAGGAGTTGAAAATGAGCATATCTTGAAGAGAGAATACACTAGCTGCTTCCAAATGAAATATATGTATGATGGTGAGTGGTTCCATATCATATATTCAAAAGGTAGCCATCTGCTCCTCAGGAGCTTTAGATATAGGCTTTATAAAACCTTTAACTTTTCCCGCATTCAGAAACAAAGTTTTTCAAACTGCATTTCTTGAAAGTCAACACTCAAATTTCATCCAAAAGGAAATGGTTTGATGGTGGGCCGATAATCTATCAGGGGTATGCCCATTTGCCAGAAACCGCATTCAGAGCTTGTGAAATAGATATATGACGATTTCAAGCTTTGGCACTCTAAGTTTCATAGTAGTTGAAAATGAGCATATCTTGACGAAAGAATACACTAGCTGCTTCCAAATGAAATATGTATGATGGTGAGTGGTTCCATATCATATATTCAAAAGGTAGCCATCTGCTCCTTTAGGAGCTTTAGATATAGGCTTTATAAAACCTTTAAATTTTCCCGCATTCAGAAACAAAGTTTTTCAAACTGTGCATTTCTTGAAAGTCAATACTCAAATTTCATCCAAAAGGAAAATGTTTGATGGTGGGCCGATAATCTATCAGGGGTATGCCCATTTGCCAGAAACCGCATTCAGAGCTTGTGAAATACATATATGACGATTTCAAGCTTTGGCACTCTAAGTTTCATAGTAGTTGAAAATGAGCATATCTTAAAGAAAGAATACACTAGCTGCTTCTAAATGAAATATGTATGATGGTGAGTGGTTCCATATCATATATTCAAAAGGTAGCCATCTGCTCCTCAGGAGCTTTAGATATAGGCTTTATAAAACCTTTAACTTTTCCCGCATTCAGAAACAAAGTTTTTCAAACTGTGCATTTCTTGAAAGTCAACACTCAAATTTCATCCAAAAGGAAATGGTTTGATGGTGGGCCGATAATCTATCAGGGGTATGCCCATTTGCCAGAAACCGCATTCAGAGCTTGTGAAATACATATATGACGATTTCAAGCTTTGGCACTCTAAGTTTCTTAGGAGTTGAAAATGAGCATATCTTGAAGAGAGAATACACTTGCTGCTTCCAAATGAAATATGTATGATGGTGAGTGGTTCCATATCATATATTCAAAAGGTAGCCATCTGCTCCTCAGGAGCTTTAGATATAGGCTTTATGAAACCTTTAACTTTTCCCGCATTCAGAAACAAAGTTTTTAAAACTGTGCATTTCCTGAAAGTCAACACTCAAATTTCATCCAAAAGGAAAAGGTTTGATGGTGGGCCGATAATCTATCAGGGGTATGCCCATTTGCCAGAAACCGCATTCAGAACTTGTGAAATACATACATGACGATTTCAAGCTTTGGCACTCTAAGTTTCATAGTAGTTGAAAATGAGCATATCTTGAAGAGAGAATAGAATAGCTGCTTCCAAATGAAATATGTATGATGGTGAGTGGTTCCATATCATATATTCAAAAGGTAGACATCTGCTCCTTTAGGAGCTTTAGATATAGGCTTTATAAAACCTTTAACTTTTCCCGCATTCAGAAACAAAGTTTTTCAAACTGCATTTCTGGAAAGTCAACACTCAAATTTCATCCAAAAGGAAATGGTTTGATGGTGGGCCGATAATCTATCAGGGGTATGCCCATTTGCCAGAAACCGCATTCAGAGCTTGTGAAATACATATATGACGATTTCAAGCTTTGGCACTCTAAGTTTCATAGTAGTTGAAAATGAGCATATCTTAAAGAGAGAATACACTAGCTGCTTCTAAATGAAATATGTATGATGGTGAGTGGTTCCATATCATATATTCAAAAGGTAGCCATCTGCTCCTTTAGGAGCTTTAGATATAGGCTTTATAAAACCTTTAAATTTTCCCGCATTCAGAAACAAAGTTTTTCAAACTGTGCATTTCCTGAAAGTCAACACTCAAATTTCATCCAAAAGGAAAAGGTTTGATGGTGGGCCGATAATCTATCAGGGGTATGCCCATTTGCCAGAAACCGCATTCAGAGCTTGTGAAATACATATATGACGATTTCAAGCTTTGGCACTCTAAGTTTCATAGTAGTTGAAAATGAGCATATCTTAAAGAGAGAATACACTAGCTGCTTCTAAATGAAATATGTATGATGGTGAGTGGTTCCATATCATATATTCAAAAGGTAGCCATCTGCTCCTTTAGGAGCTTTAGATATAGGCTTTATAAAACCTTTAACTTTTCCGACAATCAGAAACAAAGGTTTTCAAACTGTGCATTTCTTGAAAGTCAACACTCAAATTTCATCCAAAAGGAAAAGGTTTGATGGTGGGCCAATAATCTATCAGGGGTATGCCCATTTGCCAGAAACCGCATTCAGAGCTTGTGAAATACATACATGACGATTTCAAGCTTTGGCACTCTAAGTTTCTTAGGAGTTGAAAATGAGCATATCTTGAAGAGAGAATACAATAGCTGCTTCCAAATGAAATATGTATGATGGCGAGTGGTTCCATATCATATATTCAAAAGGTAGCCATCTGCTCCTTTAGGAGCTTTAGATATAGGCTTTATAAAACCTTTAACTTTTCCCGCATTCAGAAACGAAGTTTTTCAAACTGTGCATTTCCTGAAAGTCAACACTCAAATTTCATCCAAAAGGAAAAGGTTTGATGGTGGGCCGATAATCTATCAGGGGTATGCCCATTTGCCAGAAACCGCATTCAGAGCTTGTGAAATACATACATGACGATTTCAAGCTTTGGCACTCTAAGTTTCTTAGGAGTTGAAAATGAGCATATCTTGAAGAGAGAATACACTAGCTGCTTCCAAATGAAATATGTATGATGGTGAGTGGTTCCATATCATATATTCAAAAGGTAGCCATCTGCTCCTCAGGAGCTTTAGATATAGGCTTTATAAAACCTTTAACTTTTCCCGCATTCAGAAACAAAGTTTTTCAAACTGTGCATTTCCTGAAAGTCAACACTCAAATTTCATCCAAAAGGAAAAGGTTTGATGGTGGGCCGATAATCTATCAGGGGTATGCCCATTTGCCAGAAACCGCATTCAGAGCTTGTGAAATAGATATATGACGATTTCAAGCTTTGGCACTCTAAGTTTCATAGTAGTTGAAAATGAGCATATCTTGACGAAAGAATACACTAGCTGCTTCCAAATGAAATATGTATGATGGTGAGTGGTTCCATATCATATATTCAAAAGGTAGCCATCTGCTCCTTTAGGAGCTTTAGATATAGGCTTTATAAAACCTTTAAATTTTCCCGCATTCAGAAACAAAGTTTTTCAAACTGTGCATTTCTTGAAAGTCAACACTCAAATTTCATCCAAAAGGAAATGGTTTGATGGTGGGCCAATAATCTATCAGGGGTATGCCCATTTGCCAGAAACCGCATTCAGAGCTTGTGAAATACATATATGACGATTTCAAGCTTTGGCACTCTAAGTTTCATAGTAGTTGAAAATGAGCATATCTTAAAGAGAGAATACACTAGCTGCTTCTAAATGAAATATGTATGATGGTGAGTGGTTCCATATCATATATTCAAAAGGTAGCCATCTGCTCCTTTAGGAGCTTTAGATATAGGCTTTATAAAACCTTTAAATTTTCCCGCATTCAGAAACAAAGTTTTTCAAACTGTGCATTTCTTGAAAGTCAATACTCAAATTTCATCCAAAAGGAAAAGGTTTGATGGTGGGCCGATAATCTATCAGGGGTATGCCCATTTGCCAGAAACCGCATTCAGAGCTTGTGAAATACATATATGACGATTTCAAGCTTTGGCACTCTAAGTTTCATAGTAGTTGAAAATGAGAATATCTTAAAGAGAGAATACACTAGCTGCTTCTAAATGAAATATGTATGATGGTGAGTGGTTCCATATCATATATTCAAAAGGTAGCCATCTGCTCCTTTAGGAGCTTTAGATATAGGCTTTATAAAACCTTTAACTTTTCCGACATTCAGAAACAAAGGTTTTCAAACTGTGCATTTCTTGAAAGTCAACACTCAAATTTCATCCAAAAGGAAAAGGTTTGATGGTGGGCCAATAATCTATCAGGGGTATGCCCATTTGCCAGAAACCGCATTCAGAGCTTGTGAAATACATACATGACGATTTCAAGCTTTGGCACTCTAAGTTTCTTAGGAGTTGAAAATGAGCATATCTTGAAGAGAGAATACAATAGCTGCTTCCAAATGAAATATGTATGATGGCGAGTGGTTCCATATCATATATTCAAAAGGTAGCCATCTGCTCCTTTAGGAGCTTTAGATATAGGCTTTATAAAACCTTTAACTTTTCCCGCATTCAGAAACAAAGTTTTTCAAACTGTGCATTTCCTGAAAGTCAACACTCAAATTTCATCCAAAAGGAAAAGGTTTGATGGTGGGCCAATAATCTATCAGGGGTATGCCCATTTGCCAGAAACCGCATTCAAAGCTTGTGAAATACATACATGACGATTTCAAGCTTTGGCACTCTAAGTTTCTTAGGAGTTGAAAATGAGCATATCTTGAAGAGAGAATACACTAGCTGCTTCCAAATGAAATATGTATGATGGTGAGTGGTTCCATATCATATATTCAAAAGGTAGCCATCTGCTCCTTTAGGAGCTTTAGATATAGGCTTTATAAAACCTTTAAATTTTCCCGCATTCAGAAACAAAGTTTTTCAAACTGCATTTCTGGAAAGTCAACACTCAAATTTCATCCAAAAGGAAATGGTTTGATGGTGGGCCGATAATCTATCAGGGGTATGCCCATTTGCCAGAAACCGCATTCAGAGCTTGTGAAATACATATATGACGATTTCAAGCTTTGGCACTCTAAGTTTCATAGTAGTTGAAAATGAGCATATCTTAAAGAGAGAATACACTAGCTGCTTCTAAATGAAATATGTATGATGGTGAGTGGTTCCATATCATATATTCAAAAGGTAGCCATCTGCTCCTTTAGGAGCTTTAGATATAGGCTTTATAAAACCTTTAAATTTTCCCGCATTCAGAAACAAAGTTTTTCAAACTGTGCATTTCCTGAAAGTCAACACTCAAATTTCATCCAAAAGGAAAAGGTTTGATGGTGGGCCGATAATCTATCAGGGGTATGCCCATTTGCCAGAAACCGCATTCAGAGCTTGTGAAATACATATATGACGATTTCAAGCTTTGGCACTCTAAGTTTCATAGTAGTTGAAAATGAGCATATCTTAAAGAGAGAATACACTAGCTGCTTCTAAATGAAATATGTATGATGGTGAGTGGTTCCATATCATATATTCAAAAGGTAGCCATCTGCTCCTTTAGGAGCTTTAGATATAGGCTTTATAAAACCTTTAACTTTTCCGACAATCAGAAACAAAGGTTTTCAAACTGTGCATTTCTTGAAAGTCAACACTCAAATTTCATCCAAAAGGAAAAGGTTTGATGGTGGGCCAATAATCTATCAGGGGTATGCCCATTTGCCAGAAACCGCATTCAGAGCTTGTGAAATACATACATGACGATTTCAAGCTTTGGCACTCTAAGTTTCTTAGGAGTTGAAAATGAGCATATCTTGAAGAGAGAATACAATAGCTGCTTCCAAATGAAATATGTATGATGGCGAGTGGTTCCATATCATATATTCAAAAGGTAGCCATCTGCTCCTTTAGGAGCTTTAGATATAGGCTTTATAAAACCTTTAACTTTTCCCGCATTCAGAAACGAAGTTTTTCAAACTGTGCATTTCCTGAAAGTCAACACTCAAATTTCATCCAAAAGGAAAAGGTTTGATGGTGGGCCGATAATCTATCAGGGGTATGCCCATTTGCCAGAAACCGCATTCAGAGCTTGTGAAATACATACATGACGATTTCAAGCTTTGGCACTCTAAGTTTCTTAGGAGTTGAAAATGAGCATATCTTGAAGAGAGAATACACTAGCTGCTTCCAAATGAAATATGTATGATGGTGAGTGGTTCCATATCATATATTCAAAAGGTAGCCATCTGCTCCTCAGGAGCTTTAGATATAGGCTTTATAAAACCTTTAACTTTTCCCGCATTCAGAAACAAAGTTTTTCAAACTGTGCATTTCCTGAAAGTCAACACTCAAATTTCATCCAAAAGGAAAAGGTTTGATGGTGGGCCGATAATCTATCAGGGGTATGCCCATTTGCCAGAAACCGCATTCAGAGCTTGTGAAATAGATATATGACGATTTCAAGCTTTGGCACTCTAAGTTTCATAGTAGTTGAAAATGAGCATATCTTGACGAAAGAATACACTAGCTGCTTCCAAATGAAATATGTATGATGGTGAGTGGTTCCATATCATATATTCAAAAGGTAGCCATCTGCTCCTTTAGGAGCTTTAGATATAGGCTTTATAAAACCTTTAAATTTTCCCGCATTCAGAAACAAAGTTTTTCAAACTGTGCATTTCTTGAAAGTCAACACTCAAATTTCATCCAAAAGGAAATGGTTTGATGGTGGGCCAATAATCTATCAGGGGTATGCCCATTTGCCAGAAACCGCATTCAGAGCTTGTGAAATACATATATGACGATTTCAAGCTTTGGCACTCTAAGTTTCATAGTAGTTGAAAATGAGCATATCTTAAAGAGAGAATACACTAGCTGCTTCTAAATGAAATATGTATGATGGTGAGTGGTTCCATATCATATATTCAAAAGGTAGCCATCTGCTCCTTTAGGAGCTTTAGATATAGGCTTTATAAAACCTTTAAATTTTCCCGCATTCAGAAACAAAGTTTTTCAAACTGTGCATTTCTTGAAAGTCAATACTCAAATTTCATCCAAAAGGAAAAGGTTTGATGGTGGGCCGATAATCTATCAGGGGTATGCCCATTTGCCAGAAACCGCATTCAGAGCTTGTGAAATACATATATGACGATTTCAAGCTTTGGCACTCTAAGTTTCTTAGGAGTTGAAAATGAGCATATCTTGAAGAGAGAATACACTAGCTGCTTCCAAATGAAATATGTATGATGGTGAGTGGTTCCATATCATATATTCAAAAGGTAGCCATCTGCTCCTTTAGGAGCTTTAGATATAGGCTTTATAAAACCTTTAACTTTTCCGACATTCAGAAACAAAGGTTTTCAAACTGTGCATTTCTTGAAAGTCAACACTCAAATTTCATCCAAAAGGAAAAGGTTTGATGGTGGGCCAATAATCTATCAGGGGTATGCCCATTTGCCAGAAACCGCATTCAGAGCTTGTGAAATACATACATGACGATTTCAAGCTTTGGCACTCTAAGTTTCATAGGAGTTGAAAATGAGCATATCTTGAAGAGAGAATACAATAGCTGCTTCCAAATGAAATATGTATGATGGCGAGTGGTTCCATATCATATATTCAAAAGGTAGCCATCTGCTCCTTTAGGAGCTTTAGATATAGGCTTTATAAAACCTTTAACTTTTCCCGCATTCAGAAACAAAGTTTTTCAAACTGTGCATTTCCTGAAAGTCAACACTCAAATTTCATCCAAAAGGAAAAGGTTTGATGGTGGGCCGATAATCTATCAGGGGTATGCCCATTTGCCAGAAACCGCATTCAGAGCTTGTGAAATACATACATGACGATTTCAAGCTTTGGCACTCTAAGTTTCTTAGGAGTTGAAAATGAGCATATCTTGAAGAGAGAATACACTAGCTGCTTCCAAATGAAATATGTATGATGGTGAGTGGTTCCATATCATATATTCAAAAGGTAGCCATCTGCTCCTCAGGAGCTTTAGATATAGGCTTTATAAAACCTTTAACTTTTCCCGCATTCAGAAACAAAGTTTTTCAAACTGTGCATTTCCTGAAAGTCAACACTCAAATTTCATCCAAAAGGAAAAGGTTTGATGGTGGGCCGATAATCTATCAGGGGTATGCCCATTTGCCAGAAACCGCATTCAGAGCTTGTGAAATAGATATATGACGATTTCAAGCTTTGGCACTCTAAGTTTCATAGTAGTTGAAAATGAGCATATCTTGACGAAAGAATACACTAGCTGCTTCCAAATGAAATATGTATGATGGTGAGTGGTTCCATATCATATATTCAAAAGGTAGCCATCTGCTCCTTTAGGAGCTTTAGATATAGGCTTTATAAAACCTTTAAATTTTCCCGCATTCAGAAACAAAGTTTTTCAAACTGTGCATTTCTTGAAAGTCAACACTCAAATTTCATCCAAAAGGAAATGGTTTGATGGTGGGCCAATAATCTATCAGGGGTATGCCCATTTGCCAGAAACCGCATTCAGAGCTTGTGAAATACATATATGACGATTTCAAGCTTTGGCACTCTAAGTTTCATAGTAGTTGAAAATGAGCATATCTTAAAGAGAGAATACACTAGCTGCTTCTAAATGAAATATGTATGATGGTGAGTGGTTCCATATCATATATTCAAAAGGTAGCCATCTGCTCCTTTAGGAGCTTTAGATATAGGCTTTATAAAACCTTTAAATTTTCCCGCATTCAGAAACAAAGTTTTTCAAACTGTGCATTTCTTGAAAGTCAATACTCAAATTTCATCCAAAAGGAAAAGGTTTGATGGTGGGCCGATAATCTATCAGGGGTATGCCCATTTGCCAGAAACCGCATTCAGAGCTTGTGAAATACATATATGACGATTTCAAGCTTTGGCACTCTAAGTTTCATAGTAGTTGAAAATGAGCATATCTTAAAGAGAGAATACACTAGCTGCTTCTAAATGAAATATGTATGATGGTGAGTGGTTCCATATCATATATTCAAAAGGTAGCCATCTGCTCCTTTAGGAGCTTTAGATATAGGCTTTATAAAACCTTTAACTTTTCCGACATTCAGAAACAAAGGTTTTCAAACTGTGCATTTCTTGAAAGTCAACACTCAAATTTCATCCAAAAGGAAAAGGTTTGATGGTGGGCCAATAATCTATCAGGGGTATGCCCATTTGCCAGAAACCGCATTCAGAGCTTGTGAAATACATACATGACGATTTCAAGCTTTGGCACTCTAAGTTTCTTAGGAGTTGAAAATGAGCATATCTTGAAGAGAGAATACAATAGCTGCTTCCAAATGAAATATGTATGATGGCGAGTGGTTCCATATCATATATTCAAAAGGTAGCCATCTGCTCCTTTAGGAGCTTTAGATATAGGCTTTATAAAACCTTTAACTTTTCCCGCATTCAGAAACAAAGTTTTTCAAACTGTGCATTTCCTGAAAGTCAACACTCAAATTTCATCCAAAAGGAAAAGGTTTGATGGTGGGCCGATAATCTATCAGGGGTATGCCCATTTGCCAGAAACCGCATTCAGAGCTTGTGAAATAGATATATGACGATTTCAAGCTTTGGCACTCTAAGTTTCATAGTAGTTGAAAATGAGCATATCTTGACGAAAGAATACACTAGCTGCTTCCAAATGAAATATGTATGATGGTGAGTGGTTCCATATCTATATTCAAAAGGTAGCCATCTGCTCCTTTAGGAGCTTTAGATATAGGCTTTATAAAACCTTTAAAATTTCCCGCATTCAGAAACAAAGTTTTTCAAACTGTGCATTTCTTGAAAGTCAACACTCAAATTTCATCCAAAAGGAAATGGTTTGATGGTGGGCCAATAATCTATCAGGGGTATGCCCATTTGCCAGAAACCGCATTCAGAGCTTGTGAAATACATACATGACGATTTCAAGCTTTGGCACTCTAAGTTTCTTAGGAGTTGAAAATGAGCATATCTTGAAGAGAGAATACACTTGCTGCTTCCAAATGAAATATGTATGATGGTGAGTGGTTCCATATCATATATTCAAAAGGTAGCCATCTGCTCCTTTAGGAGCTTTAGATATAGGCTTTATAAAACCTTTAAATTTTCCCGCATTCAGAAACAAAGTTTTTCAAACTGTGCATTTCCTGAAAGTCAACACTCAAATTTCATCCAAAAGGAAAAGGTTTGATGGTGGGCCGATAATCTATCAGGGGTATGCCCATTTGCCAGAAACCGCATTCAGAGCTTGTGAAATACATATATGACGATTTCAAGCTTTGGCACTCTAAGTTTCATAGTAGTTGAAAATGAGCATATCTTAAAGAGAGAATACACTAGCTGCTTCTAAATGAAATATGTATGATGGTGAGTGGTTCCATATCATATATTCAAAAGGTAGCCATCTGCTCCTTTAGGAGCTTTAGATATAGGCTTTATAAAACCTTTAACTTTTCCGACAATCAGAAACAAAGGTTTTCAAACTGTGCATTTCTTGAAAGTCAACACTCAAATTTCATCCAAAAGGAAAAGGTTTGATGGTGGGCCAATAATCTATCAGGGGTATGCCCATTTGCCAGAAACCGCATTCAGAGCTTGTGAAATACATACATGACGATTTCAAGCTTTGGCACTCTAAGTTTCTTAGGAGTTGAAAATGAGCATATCTTGAAGAGAGAATACAATAGCTGCTTCCAAATGAAATATGTATGATGGCGAGTGGTTCCATATCATATATTCAAAAGGTAGCCATCTGCTCCTTTAGGAGCTTTAGATATAGGCTTTATAAAACCTTTAACTTTTCCCGCATTCAGAAACGAAGTTTTTCAAACTGTGCATTTCCTGAAAGTCAACACTCAAATTTCATCCAAAAGGAAAAGGTTTGATGGTGGGCCGATAATCTATCAGGGGTATGCCCATTTGCCAGAAACCGCATTCAGAGCTTGTGAAATACATACATGACGATTTCAAGCTTTGGCACTCTAAGTTTCTTAGGAGTTGAAAATGAGCATATCTTGAAGAGAGAATACACTAGCTGCTTCCAAATGAAATATGTATGATGGTGAGTGGTTCCATATCATATATTCAAAAGGTAGCCATCTGCTCCTCAGGAGCTTTAGATATAGGCTTTATAAAACCTTTAACTTTTCCCGCATTCAGAAACAAAGTTTTTCAAACTGTGCATTTCCTGAAAGTCAACACTCAAATTTCATCCAAAAGGAAAAGGTTTGATGGTGGGCCGATAATCTATCAGGGGTATGCCCATTTGCCAGAAACCGCATTCAGAGCTTGTGAAATAGATATATGACGATTTCAAGTTTTGGCACTCTAAGTTTCATAGTAGTTGAAAATGAGCATATCTTGACGAAAGAATACACTAGCTGCTTCCAAATGAAATATGTATGATGGTGAGTGGTTCCATATCATATATTCAAAAGGTAGCCATCTGCTCCTTTAGGAGCTTTAGATATAGGCTTTATAAAACCTTTAAATTTTCCCGCATTCAGAAACAAAGTTTTTCAAACTGTGCATTTCTTGAAAGTCAACACTCAAATTTCATCCAAAAGGAAATGGTTTGATGGTGGGCCAATAATCTATCAGGGGTATGCCCATTTGCCAGAAACCGCATTCAGAGCTTGTGAAATACATATATGACGATTTCAAGCTTTGGCACTCTAAGTTTCATAGTAGTTGAAAATGAGCATATCTTAAAGAGAGAATACACTAGCTGCTTCTAAATGAAATATGTATGATGGTGAGTGGTTCCATATCATATATTCAAAAGGTAGCCATCTGCTCCTTTAGGAGCTTTAGATATAGGCTTTATAAAACCTTTAAATTTTCCCGCATTCAGAAACAAAGTTTTTCAAACTGTGCATTTCTTGAAAGTCAATACTCAAATTTCATCCAAAAGGAAAAGGTTTGATGGTGGGCCGATAATCTATCAGGGGTATGCCCATTTGCCAGAAACCGCATTCAGAGCTTGTGAAATACATATATGACGATTTCAAGCTTTGGCACTCTAAGTTTCATAGTAGTTGAAAATGAGAATATCTTAAAGAGAGAATACACTAGCTGCTTCTAAATGAAATATGTATGATGGTGAGTGGTTCCATATCATATATTCAAAAGGTAGCCATCTGCTCCTTTAGGAGCTTTAGATATAGGCTTTATAAAACCTTTAACTTTTCCGACATTCAGAAACAAAGGTTTTCAAACTGTGCATTTCTTGAAAGTCAACACTCAAATTTCATCCAAAAGGAAAAGGTTTGATGGTGGGCCAATAATCTATCAGGGGTATGCCCATTTGCCAGAAACCGCATTCAGAGCTTGTGAAATACATACATGACGATTTCAAGCTTTGGCACTCTAAGTTTCTTAGGAGTTGAAAATGAGCATATCTTGAAGAGAGAATACAATAGCTGCTTCCAAATGAAATATGTATGATGGCGAGTGGTTCCATATCATATATTCAAAAGGTAGCCATCTGCTCCTTTAGGAGCTTTAGATATAGGCTTTATAAAACCTTTAACTTTTCCCGCATTCAGAAACAAAGTTTTTCAAACTGTGCATTTCCTGAAAGTCAACACTCAAATTTCATCCAAAAGGAAAAGGTTTGATGGTGGGCCAATAATCTATCAGGGGTATGCCCATTTGCCAGAAACCGCATTCAAAGCTTGTGAAATACATACATGACGATTTCAAGCTTTGGCACTCTAAGTTTCTTAGGAGTTGAAAATGAGCATATCTTGAAGAGAGAATACACTAGCTGCTTCCAAATGAAATATGTATGATGGTGAGTGGTTCCATATCATATATTCAAAAGGTAGCCATCTGCTCCTTTAGGAGCTTTAGATATAGGCTTTATAAAACCTTTAAATTTTCCCGCATTCAGAAACAAAGTTTTTCAAACTGCATTTCTGGAAAGTCAACACTCAAATTTCATCCAAAAGGAAATGGTTTGATGGTGGGCCGATAATCTATCAGGGGTATGCCCATTTGCCAGAAACCGCATTCAGAGCTTGTGAAATACATATATGACGATTTCAAGCTTTGGCACTCTAAGTTTCATAGTAGTTGAAAATGAGCATATCTTAAAGAGAGAATACACTAGCTGCTTCTAAATGAAATATGTATGATGGTGAGTGGTTCCATATCATATATTCAAAAGGTAGCCATCTGCTCCTTTAGGAGCTTTAGATATAGGCTTTATAAAACCTTTAAATTTTCCCGCATTCAGAAACAAAGTTTTTCAAACTGTGCATTTCCTGAAAGTCAACACTCAAATTTCATCCAAAAGGAAAAGGTTTGATGGTGGGCCGATAATCTATCAGGGGTATGCCCATTTGCCAGAAACCGCATTCAGAGCTTGTGAAATACATATATGACGATTTCAAGCTTTGGCACTCTAAGTTTCATAGTAGTTGAAAATGAGCATATCTTAAAGAGAGAATACACTAGCTGCTTCTAAATGAAATATGTATGATGGTGAGTGGTTCCATATCATATATTCAAAAGGTAGCCATCTGCTCCTTTAGGAGCTTTAGATATAGGCTTTATAAAACCTTTAACTTTTCCGACAATCAGAAACAAAGGTTTTCAAACTGTGCATTTCTTGAAAGTCAACACTCAAATTTCATCCAAAAGGAAAAGGTTTGATGGTGGGCCAATAATCTATCAGGGGTATGCCCATTTGCCAGAAACCGCATTCAGAGCTTGTGAAATACATACATGACGATTTCAAGCTTTGGCACTCTAAGTTTCTTAGGAGTTGAAAATGAGCATATCTTGAAGAGAGAATACAATAGCTGCTTCCAAATGAAATATGTATGATGGCGAGTGGTTCCATATCATATATTCAAAAGGTAGCCATCTGCTCCTTTAGGAGCTTTAGATATAGGCTTTATAAAACCTTTAACTTTTCCCGCATTCAGAAACGAAGTTTTTCAAACTGTGCATTTCCTGAAAGTCAACACTCAAATTTCATCCAAAAGGAAAAGGTTTGATGGTGGGCCGATAATCTATCAGGGGTATGCCCATTTGCCAGAAACCGCATTCAGAGCTTGTGAAATACATACATGACGATTTCAAGCTTTGGCACTCTAAGTTTCTTAGGAGTTGAAAATGAGCATATCTTGAAGAGAGAATACACTAGCTGCTTCCAAATGAAATATGTATGATGGTGAGTGGTTCCATATCATATATTCAAAAGGTAGCCATCTGCTCCTCAGGAGCTTTAGATATAGGCTTTATAAAACCTTTAACTTTTCCCGCATTCAGAAACAAAGTTTTTCAAACTGTGCATTTCCTGAAAGTCAACACTCAAATTTCATCCAAAAGGAAAAGGTTTGATGGTGGGCCGATAATCTATCAGGGGTATGCCCATTTGCCAGAAACCGCATTCAGAGCTTGTGAAATAGATATATGACGATTTCAAGCTTTGGCACTCTAAGTTTCATAGTAGTTGAAAATGAGCATATCTTGACGAAAGAATACACTAGCTGCTTCCAAATGAAATATGTATGATGGTGAGTGGTTCCATATCATATATTCAAAAGGTAGCCATCTGCTCCTTTAGGAGCTTTAGATATAGGCTTTATAAAACCTTTAAATTTTCCCGCATTCAGAAACAAAGTTTTTCAAACTGTGCATTTCTTGAAAGTCAACACTCAAATTTCATCCAAAAGGAAATGGTTTGATGGTGGGCCAATAATCTATCAGGGGTATGCCCATTTGCCAGAAACCGCATTCAGAGCTTGTGAAATACATATATGACGATTTCAAGCTTTGGCACTCTAAGTTTCATAGTAGTTGAAAATGAGCATATCTTAAAGAGAGAATACACTAGCTGCTTCTAAATGAAATATGTATGATGGTGAGTGGTTCCATATCATATATTCAAAAGGTAGCCATCTGCTCCTTTAGGAGCTTTAGATATAGGCTTTATAAAACCTTTAAATTTTCCCGCATTCAGAAACAAAGTTTTTCAAACTGTGCATTTCTTGAAAGTCAATACTCAAATTTCATCCAAAAGGAAAAGGTTTGATGGTGGGCCGATAATCTATCAGGGGTATGCCCATTTGCCAGAAACCGCATTCAGAGCTTGTGAAATACATATATGACGATTTCAAGCTTTGGCACTCTAAGTTTCTTAGGAGTTGAAAATGAGCATATCTTGAAGAGAGAATACACTAGCTGCTTCCAAATGAAATATGTATGATGGTGAGTGGTTCCATATCATATATTCAAAAGGTAGCCATCTGCTCCTTTAGGAGCTTTAGATATAGGCTTTATAAAACCTTTAACTTTTCCGACATTCAGAAACAAAGGTTTTCAAACTGTGCATTTCTTGAAAGTCAACACTCAAATTTCATCCAAAAGGAAAAGGTTTGATGGTGGGCCAATAATCTATCAGGGGTATGCCCATTTGCCAGAAACCGCATTCAGAGCTTGTGAAATACATACATGACGATTTCAAGCTTTGGCACTCTAAGTTTCTTAGGAGTTGAAAATGAGCATATCTTGAAGAGAGAATACAATAGCTGCTTCCAAATGAAATATGTATGATGGCGAGTGGTTCCATATCATATATTCAAAAGGTAGCCATCTGCTCCTTTAGGAGCTTTAGATATAGGCTTTATAAAACCTTTAACTTTTCCCGCATTCAGAAACAAAGTTTTTCAAACTGTGCATTTCCTGAAAGTCAACACTCAAATTTCATCCAAAAGGAAAAGGTTTGATGGTGGGCCGATAATCTATCAGGGGTATGCCCATTTGCCAGAAACCGCATTCAGAGCTTGTGAAATACATACATGACGATTTCAAGCTTTGGCACTCTAAGTTTCTTAGGAGTTGAAAATGAGCATATCTTGAAGAGAGAATACACTAGCTGCTTCCAAATGAAATATGTATGATGGTGAGTGGTTCCATATCATATATTCAAAAGGTAGCCATCTGCTCCTCAGGAGCTTTAGATATAGGCTTTATAAAACCTTTAACTTTTCCCGCATTCAGAAACAAAGTTTTTCAAACTGTGCATTTCCTGAAAGTCAACACTCAAATTTCATCCAAAAGGAAAAGGTTTGATGGTGGGCCGATAATCTATCAGGGGTATGCCCATTTGCCAGAAACCGCATTCAGAGCTTGTGAAATAGATATATGACGATTTCAAGCTTTGGCACTCTAAGTTTCATAGTAGTTGAAAATGAGCATATCTTGACGAAAGAATACACTAGCTGCTTCCAAATGAAATATGTATGATGGTGAGTGGTTCCATATCATATATTCAAAAGGTAGCCATCTGCTCCTTTAGGAGCTTTAGATATAGGCTTTATAAAACCTTTAAATTTTCCCGCATTCAGAAACAAAGTTTTTCAAACTGTGCATTTCTTGAAAGTCAACACTCAAATTTCATCCAAAAGGAAATGGTTTGATGGTGGGCCAATAATCTATCAGGGGTATGCCCATTTGCCAGAAACCGCATTCAGAGCTTGTGAAATACATATATGACGATTTCAAGCTTTGGCACTCTAAGTTTCATAGTAGTTGAAAATGAGCATATCTTAAAGAGAGAATACACTAGCTGCTTCTAAATGAAATATGTATGATGGTGAGTGGTTCCATATCATATATTCAAAAGGTAGCCATCTGCTCCTTTAGGAGCTTTAGATATAGGCTTTATAAAACCTTTAAATTTTCCCGCATTCAGAAACAAAGTTTTTCAAACTGTGCATTTCTTGAAAGTCAATACTCAAATTTCATCCAAAAGGAAAAGGTTTGATGGTGGGCCGATAATCTATCAGGGGTATGCCCATTTGCCAGAAACCGCATTCAGAGCTTGTGAAATACATATATGACGATTTCAAGCTTTGGCACTCTAAGTTTCATAGTAGTTGAAAATGAGCATATCTTAAAGAGAGAATACACTAGCTGCTTCTAAATGAAATATGTATGATGGTGAGTGGTTCCATATCATATATTCAAAAGGTAGCCATCTGCTCCTTTAGGAGCTTTAGATATAGGCTTTATAAAACCTTTAACTTTTCCGACATTCAGAAACAAAGGTTTTCAAACTGTGCATTTCTTGAAAGTCAACACTCAAATTTCATCCAAAAGGAAAAGGTTTGATGGTGGGCCAATAATCTATCAGGGGTATGCCCATTTGCCAGAAACCGCATTCAGAGCTTGTGAAATACATACATGACGATTTCAAGCTTTGGCACTCTAAGTTTCTTAGGAGTTGAAAATGAGCATATCTTGAAGAGAGAATACAATAGCTGCTTCCAAATGAAATATGTATGATGGCGAGTGGTTCCATATCATATATTCAAAAGGTAGCCATCTGCTCCTTTAGGAGCTTTAGATATAGGCTTTATAAAACCTTTAACTTTTCCCGCATTCAGAAACAAAGTTTTTCAAACTGTGCATTTCCTGAAAGTCAACACTCAAATTTCATCCAAAAGGAAAAGGTTTGATGGTGGGCCGATAATCTATCAGGGGTATGCCCATTTGCCAGAAACCGCATTCAGAGCTTGTGAAATAGATATATGACGATTTCAAGCTTTGGCACTCTAAGTTTCATAGTAGTTGAAAATGAGCATATCTTGACGAAAGAATACACTAGCTGCTTCCAAATGAAATATGTATGATGGTGAGTGGTTCCATATCTATATTCAAAAGGTAGCCATCTGCTCCTTTAGGAGCTTTAGATATAGGCTTTATAAAACCTTTAAAATTTCCCGCATTCAGAAACAAAGTTTTTCAAACTGTGCATTTCTTGAAAGTCAACACTCAAATTTCATCCAAAAGGAAATGGTTTGATGGTGGGCCAATAATCTATCAGGGGTATGCCCATTTGCCAGAAACCGCATTCAGAGCTTGTGAAATACATACATGACGATTTCAAGCTTTGGCACTCTAAGTTTCTTAGGAGTTGAAAATGAGCATATCTTGAAGAGAGAATACACTTGCTGCTTCCAAATGAAATATGTATGATGGTGAGTGGTTCCATATCATATATTCAAAAGGTAGCCATCTGCTCCTTTAGGAGCTTTAGATATAGGCTTTATAAAACCTTTAAATTTTCCCGCATTCAGAAACAAAGTTTTTCAAACTGTGCATTTCTTGAAAGTCAACACTCAAATTTCATCCAAAAGGAAATGGTTTGATGGTGGGCCGATAATCTATCAGGGGTATGCCCATTTGCCAGAAACCGCATTCAGAGCTTGTGAAATACATATATGACGATTTCAAGCTTTGGCACTCTAAGTTTCATAGTAGTTGAAAATGAGCATATCTTGAAGAGAGAATACACTAGCTGCTTCCAAATGAAATATGTATGATGGTGAGTGGTTCCATATCATATATTCAAAAGGTAGCCATCTGCTCCTTTAGGAGCTTTAGATATAGGCTTTATAAAACCTTTAACTTTTCCCACATTCAGAAACAAAGTTTTTCAAACTGTGCATTTCTTGAAAGTCAACACTCAAATTTCATCCAAAAGGAAAAGGTTTGATGGTGGGCCAATAATCTATCAGGGGTATGCCCATTTGCCAGAAACCGCATTCAGAGCTTGTGAAATACATATATGACGATTTCAAGCTTTGGCACTCTAAGTTTCATAGTAGTTGAAAATGAGCATATCTTGAAGAGAGAATACACTAGCTGCTTCCAAATGAAATATGTATGATGGTGAGTGGTTCCATATCATATATTCAAAAGGTAGCCATCTGCTCCTTTAGGAGCTTTAGATATAGGCTTTATAAAACCTTTAACTTTTCCCACATTCAGAAACAAAGTTTTTCAAACTGTGCATTTCTTGAAAGTCAACACTCAAATTTCATCCAAAAGGAAAAGGTTTGATGGTGGGCCAATAATCTATCAGGGGTATGCCCATTTGCCAGAAACCGCATTCAGAGCTTGTGAAATACATACATGACGATTTCAAGCTTTGGCACTCTAAGTTTCTTAGGAGTTGAAAATGAGCATATCTTGAAGAGAGAATACACTTGCTGCTTCCAAATGAAATATGTATGATGGTGAGTGGTTCCATATCATATATTCAAAAGGTAGCCATCTGCTCCTTTAGGAGCTTTAGATATAGGCTTTATAAAACCTTTAACTTTTCCCGCATTAAGAAACGAAGTTTTTCAAACTGTGCATTTCCTGAAAGTCAACACTCAAATTTCATCCAAAAGGAAAAGGTTTGATGGTGGGCCGATAATCTATCAGGGGTATGCCCATTTGCCAGAAACCGCATTCAGAGCTTGTGAAATACATACATGACGATTTCAAGCTTTGGCACTCTAAGTTTCTTAGGAGTTGAAAATGAGCATATCTTGAAGAGAGAATACACTTGCTGCTTCCAAATGAAATATGTATGATGGTGAGTGGTTCCATATCATATATTCAAAAGGTAGCCATCTGCTCCTCAGGAGCTTTAGATATAGGCTTTATAAAACCTTTAACTTTTCCCGCATTCAGAAACAAAGTTTTTCAAACTGTGCATTTCCTGAAAGTCAACACTCAAATTTCATCCAAAAGGAAATGGTTTGATGGTGGGCCGATAATCTATCAGGGGTATGCCCATTTGCCAGAAACCGCATTCAGAGCTTGTGAAATAGATATATGACGATTTCAAGCTTTGGCACTCTAAGTTTCATAGTAGTTCAAAATGAGCATATCTTGACGAAAGAATACACTAGCTGCTTCCAAATGAAATATGTATGATGGTGAGTGGTTCCATATCATATATTCAAAAGGTAGCCATCTGCTCCTTTAGGAGCTTTAGATATAGGCTTTATAAAACCTTTAACTTTTCCCGCATTCAGAAACAATGTTTTTCAAACTGCATTTCTTGAAAGTCAACACTCAAATTTCATCCAAAAGGAAATGGTTTGATGGTGGGCCGATAATCTATCAGGGGTATGCCCATTTGCCAGAAACCGCATTCAGAGCTTGTGAAATAGATATATGACGATTTCAAGCTTTGGCACTCTAAGTTTCATAGTAGTTGAAAATGAGGATATCTTGAAGAGAGAATACACTAGCTGCTTCCAAATGAAATATGTATGATGGTGAGTGGTTCCATATCATATATTCAAAAGGTAGCCATCTGCTCCTTTAGGAGCTTTAGATATAGGCTTTATAAAACCTTTAATTTTTCCCACATTCAGAAACAAAGTTTTTCAAACTGTGCATTTCTTGAAAGTCAACACTCAAATTTCATCCAAAAGGAAAAGGTTTGATGGTGGGCCAATAATCTATCAGGGGTATGCCCATTTGCCAGAAACCGCATTCAGAGCTTGTGAAATACATACATGACGATTTCAAGCTTTGGCACTCTAAGTTTCTTAGGAGTTGAAAATGAGCATATCTTGAAGAGAGAATACACTTGCTGCTTCCAAATGAAATATGTATGATGGTGAGTGGTTCCATATCATATATTCAAAAGGTAGCCATCTGCTCCTCAGGAGCTTTAGATATAGGCTTTATGAAACCTTTAACTTTTCCCGCATTCAGAAACAAAGTTTTTCAAACTGTGCATTTCTTGAAAGTCAATACTCAAATTTCATCCAAAAGGAAAATGTTTGATGGTGGGCCGATAATCTATCAGGGGTATGCCCATTTGCCAGAAACCGCATTCAGAGCTTGTGAAATACATATATGACGATTTCAAGCTTTGGCACTCTAAGTTTCATAGTAGTTGAAAATGAGCATATCTTGAAGAGAGAATACACTTGCTGCTTCCAAATGAAATATGTATGATGGTGAGTGGTTCCATATCATATATTCAAAAGGTAGCCATCTGCTCCTCAGGAGCTTTAGATATAGGCTTTATAAAACCTTTAACTTTTCCCACATTCAGAAACAAAGGTTTTCAAACTGTGCATTTCTTGAAAGTCAACACTCAAATTTCATCCAAAAGCAAAAGGTTTGATGGTGGGCCAATAATCTATCAGGGGTATGCCCATTTGCCAGAAACCGCATTCAGAGCTTGTGAAATACATACATGACGATTTCAAGCTTTGGCACTCTAAGTTTCTTAGGAGTTGAAAATGAGCACATCTTGAAGAGAGAATACACTTGCTGCTTCCAAATGAAATATGTATGATGGTGAGTGGTTCCATATCATATATTCAAAAGGTAGCCATCTGCTCCTCAGGAGCTTTAGATATAGGCTTTATAAAACCTTTAACTTTTCCCGGATTCAGAAACAAAGTTTTTCAAACTGCATTTCTTGAAAGTCAACACTCAAATTTCATCCAAAAGGAAATGGTTTGATGGTGGGCCGATAATCTATCAGGGGTATGCCCATTTGCCAGAAACCGCATTCAGAACTTGTGAAATACATACATGACGATTTCAAGCTTTGGCACTCTAAGTTTCTTAGGAGTTGAAAATGAGCATATCTTAAAGAGAGAATACACTAGCTGCTTCTAAATGAAATATGTATGATGGTGAGTGGTTCCATATCATATATTCAAAAGGTAGCCATCTGCTCCTTTAGGAGCTTTAGATATAGGCTTTATAAAACCTTTAAATTTTCCCGCATTCAGAAACAAAGTTTTTCAAACTGTGCATTTCTTGAAAGTCAACACTCAAATTTCATCCAAAAGGAAATGGTTTGATGGTGGGCCGATAATCTATCAGGGGTATGCCCATTTGCCAGAAACCGCATTCAGATCTTGTGAAATAGATATATGACGATTTCAAGCTTTGGCACTCTAAGTTTCATAGTAGTTGAAAATGAGCATATCTTGACGAAAGAATACACTAGCTGCTTCCAAATGAAATATGTATGATGGTGAGTGGTTCCATATCTATATTCAAAAGGTAGCCATCTGCTCCTTTAGGAGCTTTAGATATAGGCTTTATAAAACCTTTAAATTTTCCCGCATTCAGAAACAAAGTTTTTCAAACTGTGCATTTCTTGAAAGTCAACACTCAAATTTCATCCAAAAGGAAATGGTTTGATGGTGGGCCAATAATCTATCAGGGGTATGCCCATTTGCCAGAAACCGCATTCAGAGCTTGTGAAATACATACATGACGATTTCAAGCTTTGGCACTCTAAGTTTCTTAGGAGTTGAAAATGAGCATATCTTGAAGAGAGAATACACTTGCTGCTTCCAAATGAAATATGTATGATGGTGAGTGGTTCCATATCATATATTCAAAAGGTAGCCATCTGCTCCTTTAGGAGCTTTAGATATAGGCTTTATAAAACCTTTAACTTTTCCCACATTCAGAAACAAAGTTTTTCAAACTGTGCATTTCTTGAAAGTCAACACTCAAATTTCATCCAAAAGGAAAAGGTTTGATGGTGGGCCAATAATCTATCAGGGGTATGCCCATTTGCCAGAAACCGCATTCAGAGCTTGTGAAATACATATATGACGATTTCAAGCTTTGGCACTCTAAGTTTCATAGTAGTTGAAAATGAGCATATCTTGAAGAGAGAATACACTAGCTGCTTCCAAATGAAATATGTATGATGGTGAGTGGTTCCATATCATATATTCAAAAGGTAGCCATCTGCTCCTTTAGGAGCTTTAGATATAGGCTTTATAAAACCTTTAACTTTTCCCACATTCAGAAACAAAGTTTTTCAAACTGTGCATTTCTTGAAAGTCAACACTCAAATTTCATCCAAAAGGAAAAGGTTTGATGGTGGGCCAATAATCTATCAGGGGTATGCCCATTTGCCAGAAACCGCATTCAGAGCTTGTGAAATACATACATGACGATTTCAAGCTTTGGCACTCTAAGTTTCTTAGGAGTTGAAAATGAGCATATCTTGAAGAGAGAATACACTTGCTGCTTCCAAATGAAATATGTATGATGGTGAGTGGTTCCATATCATATATTCAAAAGGTAGCCATCTGCACCTTTAGGAGCTTTAGATATAGGCTTTATAAAACCTTTAACTTTTCCCGCATTAAGAAACGAAGTTTTTCAAACTGTGCATTTCCTGAAAGTCAACACTCAAATTTCATCCAAAAGGAAAAGGTTTGATGGTGGGCCGATAATCTATCAGGGGTATGCCCATTTGCCAGAAACCGCATTCAGAGCTTGTGAAATACATACATGACGATTTCAAGCTTTGGCACTCTAAGTTTCTTAGGAGTTGAAAATGAGCATATCTTGAAGAGAGAATACACTAGCTGCTTCCAAATGAAATATGTATGATGGTGAGTGGTTCCATATCATATATTCAAAAGGTAGCCATCTGCTCCTCAGGAGCTTTAGATATAGGCTTTATAAAACCTTTAACTTTTCCCGCATTCAGAAACAAAGTTTTTCAAACTGTGCATTTCCTGAAAGTCAACACTCAAATTTCATCCAAAAGGAAAAGGTTTGATGGTGGGCCGATAATCTATCAGGGGTATGCCCATTTGCCAGAAACCGCATTCAGAGCTTGTGAAATAGATATATGACGATTTCAAGCTTTGGCACTCTAAGTTTCTTAGGAGTTGAAAATGAGCATATCTTGAAGAGAGAATACACTTGCTGCTTCCAAATGAAATATGTATGATGGTGAGTGGTTCCATATCATATATTCAAAAGGTAGCCATCTGCTCCTCAGGAGCTTTAGATATAGGCTTTATAAAACCTTTAACTTTTCCCGCATTCAGAAACAAAGTTTTTCAAACTGTGCATTTCCTGAAAGTCAACACTCAAATTTCATCCAAAAGGAAATGGTTTGATGGTGGGCCGATAATCTATCAGGGGTATGCCCATTTGCCAGAAACCGCATTCAGAGCTTGTGAAATAGATATATGACGATTTCAAGCTTTGGCACTCTAAGTTTCATAGTAGTTGAAAATGAGCATATCTTGACGAAAGAATACACTGGCTGCTTCCAAATGAAATATGTATGATGGTGTGTGGTTCCATATCATATATTCAAAAGGTAGCCATCTGCTCCTTTAGGAGCTTTAGATATAGGCTTTATAAAACCTTTAACTTTTCCCGCATTCAGAAACAAAGTTTTTCAAACTGTGCATTTCCTGAAAGCCAACACTTAAATTTCATCCAAAAGGAAATGGTTTGATGGTGGGCCGATAATCTATCAGGGGTATGCCCATTTGCCAGAAACCGCATTCAGAGCTTGTGAAATACGTATATGACGATTTCAAGCTTTGGCACTCTAAGTTTCATAGTAGTTGAAAATGAGCATATCTTGACGAAAGAATACACTAGCTGCTTCCAAATGAAATATGTATGATGGTGAGTGGTTCCATATCATATATTCAAAAGGTAGCCATCTGCTCCTTTAGGAGCTTTAGATATAGGTTTTATAAAACCTTAAAATTTTCCCGCATTCAGAAACAAAGTTTTTCAAACTGTGCATTTCTTGAAAGTCAATACTAAAATTTCATCCAAAAGGAAAATGTTTGATGGTGGGCCGATAATCTATCAGGGGTATGCCCATTTGCCAGAAACCGCATTCAGAGCTTGTGAAATACATATATGACGATTTCAAGCTTTGGCACTCTAAGTTTCATAGTAGTTGAAAATGAGCATATCTTGAAGAGAGAATACACTTGCTGCTTCCAAATGAAATATGTATGATGGTGAGTGGTTCCATATCATATATTCAAAAGGTAGCCATCTGCTCCTCAGGAGCTTTAGATATAGGCTTTATAAAACCTTTAACTTTTCCCGGATTCAGAAACAAAGTTTTTCAAACTGCATTTCTTGAAAGTCAACACTCAAATTTCATCCAAAAGGAAATGGTTTGATGGTGGGCCGATAATCTATCAGGGGTATGCCCATTTGCCAGAAACCGCATTCAGAACTTGTGAAATACATACATGACGATTTCAAGCTTTGGCACTCTAAGTTTCTTTGGAGTTGAAAATGAGCATATCTTAAAGAGAGAATACACTAGCTGCTTCTAAATGAAATATGTATGATGGTGAGTGGTTCCATATCATATATTCAAAAGGTAGCCATCTGCTCCTTTAGGAGCTTTAGATATAGGCTTTATAAAACCTTTAAATTTTCCCGCATTCAGAAACAAAGTTTTTCAAACTGTGCATTTCTTGAAAGTCAATACTCAAATTTCATCCAAAAGGAAAAGGTTTGATGGTGGGCCGATAATCTATCAGGGGTATGCCCATTTGCCAGAAACCGCATTCAGAACTTGTGAAATACATACATGACGATTTCAAGCTTTGGCACTCTAAGTTTCATGGTAGTTGAAAATGAGCATATCTTAAAGAGAGAATACACTAGCTGCTTCTAAATGAAATATGTATGATGGTGAGTGGTTCCATATCATATATTCAAAAGGTAGCCATCTGCTCCTTTAGGAGCTTTAGATATAGGCTTTATAAAACCTTTAACTTTTCCCGCATTCAGAAACAAAGTTTTTCAAACTGTGCATTTCCTGAAAGTCAACACTCAAATTTCATCCAAAAGGAAAAGGTTTGATGGTGGGCCGATAATCTATCAGGGGTATGCCCATTTGCCAGAAACCGCATTCAGAGCTTGTGAAATAGATATATGACGATTTCAAGCTTTGGCACTCTAAGTTTCTTAGGAGTTGAAAATGATCATATCTTGAAGAGAGAATACACTTGCTGCTTCCAAATGAAATATGTATGATGGTGAGTGGTTCCATATCATATATTCAAAAGGTAGCCATCTGCTCCTTTAGGAGCTTTAGATATAGGCTTTATAAAACCTTTAACTTTTCCCACATTCAGAAACAAAGGTTTTCAAACTGTGCATTTCTTGAAAGTCAACACTCAAATTTCATCCAAAAGGAAAAGGTTTGATGGTGGGCCAATAATCTATCAGGGGTATGCCCATTTGCCAGAAACCGCATTCAGAGCTTGTGAAATACATACATGACGATTTCAAGCTTTGGCACTCTAAGTTTCTTAGGAGTTGAAAATGAGCACATCTTGAAGAGAGAATACACTTGCTGCTTCCAAATGAAATATGTATGATGGTGAGTGGTTCCATATCATATATTCAAAAGGTAGCCATCTGCTCCTCAGGAGCTTTAGATATAGGCTTTATAAAACCTTTAACTTTTCCCGGATTCAGAAACAAAGTTTTTCAAACTGCATTTCTTGAAAGTCAACACTCAAATTTCATCCAAAAGGAAATGGTTTGATGGTGGGCCGATAATCTATCAGGGGTATGCCCATTTGCCAGAAACCGCATTCAGAACTTGTGAAATACATACATGACGATTTCAAGCTTTGGCACTCTAAGTTTCTTAGGAGTTGAAAATGAGCATATCTTAAAGAGAGAATACACTAGCTGCTTCTAAATGAAATATGTATGATGGTGAGTGGTTCCATATCATATATTCAAAAGGTAGCCATCTGCTCCTTTAGGAGCTTTAGATATAGGCTTTATAAAACCTTTAAATTTTCCCGCATTCAGAAACAAAGTTTTTCAAACTGTGCATTTCTTGAAAGTCAATACTCAAATTTCATCCAAAAGGAAAAGGTTTGATGGTGGGCCGATAATCTATCAGGGGTATGCCCATTTGCCAGAAACCGCATTCAGAACTTGTGAAATACATACATGACGATTTCAAGCTTTGGCACTCTAAGTTTCTTAGGAGTTGAAAATGAGCATATCTTGAAGAGAGAATACACTAGCTGCTTCCAAATGAAATATCTATGATGGTGAGTGGTTCCATATCATATATTCAAAAGGTAGCCATCTGCTCCTCAGGAGCTTTAGATATAGGCTTTATAAAACCTTTAACTTTTCCCGCATTCAGAAACAAAGTTTTTCAAACTGAGCATTTCCTGAAAGTCAACACTCAAATTTCATCCAAAAGGAAATGGTTTGATGGTGGGCCGATAATCTATCAGGGGTATGCCCATTTGCCAGAAACCGCATTCAGAACTTGTGAAATACATACATGACGATTTCAAGCTTTGGCACTCTAAGTTTCATAGTAGTTCAAAATGAGCATATCTTGACGAAAGAATACACTAGCTGCTTCTAAATGAAATATGTATGATGGTGAGTGGTTCCATATCATATATTCAAAAGGTAGCCATCTGCTCCTTTAGGAGCTTTAGATATAGGCTTTATAAAACCTTTAAATTTTCCCGCATTCAGAAACAAAGTTTTTCAAACTGTGCATTTCTTGAAAGTCAATACTCAAATTTCATCCAAAAGGAAAAGGTTTGATGGTGGGCCGATAATCTATCAGGGGTATGCCCATTTGCCAGAAACCGCATTCAGAACTTGTGAAATACATACATGACGATTTCAAGCTTTGGCACTCTAAGTTTCTTAGGAGTTGAAAATGAGCATATCTTGAAGAGAGAATACACTAGCTGCTTCCAAATGAAATATCTATGATGGTGAGTGGTTCCATATCATATATTCAAAAGGTAGCCATCTGCTCCTCAGGAGCTTTAGATATAGGCTTTATAAAACCTTTAACTTTTCCCGCATTCAGAAACAAAGTTTTTCAAACTGTGCATTTCCTGAAAGTCAACACTCAAATTTCATCCAAAAGGAAATGGTTTGATGGTGGGCCGATAATCTATCAGGGGTATGCCCATTTGCCAGAAACCGCATTCAGAGCTTGTGAAATAGATATATGACGATTTCAAGCTTTGGCACTCTAAGTTTCATAGTAGTTGAAAATGAGCATATCTTGACGAAAGAATACACTAGCTGCTTCCAAATGAAATATGTATGATGGTGAGTGGTTCCATATCATATATTCAAAAGGTAGCCATCTGCTCTTTTAGGAGCTTTAGATATAGGCTTTATAAAACCTTTAACTTTTCCCGCATTCAGAAACAAAGTTTTTCAAACTGTGCATTTCCTGAAAGTCAACACTCAAATTTCATCCAAAAGGAAAAGGTTTGATGGTGGGCCGATAATCTATCAGGGGTATGCCCATTTGCCAGAAACCGCATTCAGAGCTTGTGAAATACGTATATGACGATTTCAAGCTTTGGCACTCTAAGTTTCTTAGGAGTTGAAAATGAGCATATCTTGACGAAAGAATACACTAGCTGCTTCCAAATGAAATATGTATGATGGTGAGTGGTTCCATATCATATATTCAAAAGGTAGCCATCTGCTCCTTTAGGAGCTTTAGATATAGGTTTTATAAAACCTTAAAATTTTCCCGCATTCAGAAACAAAGTTTTTCAAACTGTGCATTTCTTGAAAGTCAATACTAAAATTTCATCCAAAAGGAAAATGTTTGATGGTGGGCCGATAATCTATCAGGGGTATGCCCATTTGCCAGAAACCGCATTCAGAGCTTGTGAAATACATATATGACGATTTCAAGCTTTGGCACTCTAAGTTTCATAGTAGTTGAAAATGAGCATATCTTGAAGAGAGAATACACTTGCTGCTTCCAAATGAAATATGTATGATGGTGAGTGGTTCCATATCATATATTCAAAAGGTAGCCATCTGCTCCTCAGGAGCTTTAGATATAGGCTTTATAAAACCTTTAACTTTTCCCGGATTCAGAAACAAAGTTTTTCAAACTGCATTTCTTGAAAGTCAACACTCAAATTTCATCCAAAAGGAAATGGTTTGATGGTGGGCCGATAATCTATCAGGGGTATGCCCATTTGCCAGAAACCGCATTCAGAACTTGTGAAATACATACATGACGATTTCAAGCTTTGGCACTCTAAGTTTCTTTGGAGTTGAAAATGAGCATATCTTAAAGAGAGAATACACTAGCTGCTTCTAAATGAAATATGTATGATGGTGAGTGGTTCCATATCATATATTCAAAAGGTAGCCATCTGCTCCTTTAGGAGCTTTAGATATAGGCTTTATAAAACCTTTAAATTTTCCCGCATTCAGAAACAAAGTTTTTCAAACTGTGCATTTCTTGAAAGTCAATACTCAAATTTCATCCAAAAGGAAAAGGTTTGATGGTGGGCCGATAATCTATCAGGGGTATGCCCATTTGCCAGAAACCGCATTCAGAACTTGTGAAATACATACATGACGATTTCAAGCTTTGGCACTCTAAGTTTCATGGTAGTTGAAAATGAGCATATCTTAAAGAGAGAATACACTAGCTGCTTCTAAATGAAATATGTATGATGGTGAGTGGTTCCATATCATATATTCAAAAGGTAGCCATCTGCTCCTTTAGGAGCTTTAGATATAGGCTTTATAAAACCTTTAACTTTTCCCGCATTCAGAAACAAAGTTTTTCAAACTGTGCATTTCCTGAAAGTCAACACTCAAATTTCATCCAAAAGGAAAAGGTTTGATGGTGGGCCGATAATCTATCAGGGGTATGCCCATTTGCCAGAAACCGCATTCAGAGCTTGTGAAATAGATATATGACGATTTCAAGCTTTGGCACTCTAAGTTTCTTAGGAGTTGAAAATGATCATATCTTGAAGAGAGAATACACTTGCTGCTTCCAAATGAAATATGTATGATGGTGAGTGGTTCCATATCATATATTCAAAAGGTAGCCATCTGCTCCTTTAGGAGCTTTAGATATAGGCTTTATAAAACCTTTAACTTTTCCCACATTCAGAAACAAAGGTTTTCAAACTGTGCATTTCTTGAAAGTCAACACTCAAATTTCATCCAAAAGGAAAAGGTTTGATGGTGGGCCAATAATCTATCAGGGGTATGCCCATTTGCCAGAAACCGCATTCAGAGCTTGTGAAATACATACATGACGATTTCAAGCTTTGGCACTCTAAGTTTCTTAGGAGTTGAAAATGAGCACATCTTGAAGAGAGAATACACTTGCTGCTTCCAAATGAAATATGTATGATGGTGAGTGGTTCCATATCATATATTCAAAAGGTAGCCATCTGCTCCTCAGGAGCTTTAGATATAGGCTTTATAAAACCTTTAACTTTTCCCGGATTCAGAAACAAAGTTTTTCAAACTGCATTTCTTGAAAGTCAACACTCAAATTTCATCCAAAAGGAAATGGTTTGATGGTGGGCCGATAATCTATCAGGGGTATGCCCATTTGCCAGAAACCGCATTCAGAACTTGTGAAATACATACATGACGATTTCAAGCTTTGGCACTCTAAGTTTCTTAGGAGTTGAAAATGAGCATATCTTAAAGAGAGAATACACTAGCTGCTTCTAAATGAAATATGTATGATGGTGAGTGGTTCCATATCATATATTCAAAAGGTAGCCATCTGCTCCTTTAGGAGCTTTAGATATAGGCTTTATAAAACCTTTAAATTTTCCCGCATTCAGAAACAAAGTTTTTCAAACTGTGCATTTCTTGAAAGTCAATACTCAAATTTCATCCAAAAGGAAAAGGTTTGATGGTGGGCCGATAATCTATCAGGGGTATGCCCATTTGCCAGAAACCGCATTCAGAACTTGTGAAATACATACATGACGATTTCAAGCTTTGGCACTCTAAGTTTCTTAGGAGTTGAAAATGAGCATATCTTGAAGAGAGAATACACTAGCTGCTTCCAAATGAAATATCTATGATGGTGAGTGGTTCCATATCATATATTCAAAAGGTAGCCATCTGCTCCTCAGGAGCTTTAGATATAGGCTTTATAAAACCTTTAACTTTTCCCGCATTCAGAAACAAAGTTTTTCAAACTGAGCATTTCCTGAAAGTCAACACTCAAATTTCATCCAAAAGGAAATGGTTTGATGGTGGGCCGATAATCTATCAGGGGTATGCCCATTTGCCAGAAACCGCATTCAGAACTTGTGAAATACATACATGACGATTTCAAGCTTTGGCACTCTAAGTTTCATAGTAGTTCAAAATGAGCATATCTTGACGAAAGAATACACTAGCTGCTTCTAAATGAAATATGTATGATGGTGAGTGGTTCCATATCATATATTCAAAAGGTAGCCATCTGCTCCTTTAGGAGCTTTAGATATAGGCTTTATAAAACCTTTAAATTTTCCCGCATTCAGAAACAAAGTTTTTCAAACTGTGCATTTCTTGAAAGTCAATACTCAAATTTCATCCAAAAGGAAAAGGTTTGATGGTGGGCCGATAATCTATCAGGGGTATGCCCATTTGCCAGAAACCGCATTCAGAACTTGTGAAATACATACATGACGATTTCAAGCTTTGGCACTCTAAGTTTCTTAGGAGTTGAAAATGAGCATATCTTGAAGAGAGAATACACTAGCTGCTTCCAAATGAAATATCTATGATGGTGAGTGGTTCCATATCATATATTCAAAAGGTAGCCATCTGCTCCTCAGGAGCTTTAGATATAGGCTTTATAAAACCTTTAACTTTTCCCGCATTCAGAAACAAAGTTTTTCAAACTGTGCATTTCCTGAAAGTCAACACTCAAATTTCATCCAAAAGGAAATGGTTTGATGGTGGGCCGATAATCTATCAGGGGTATGCCCATTTGCCAGAAACCGCATTCAGAGCTTGTGAAATAGATATATGACGATTTCAAGCTTTGGCACTCTAAGTTTCATAGTAGTTGAAAATGAGCATATCTTGACGAAAGAATACACTAGCTGCTTCCAAATGAAATATGTATGATGGTGAGTGGTTCCATATCATATATTCAAAAGGTAGCCATCTGCTCTTTTAGGAGCTTTAGATATAGGCTTTATAAAACCTTTAACTTTTCCCGCATTCAGAAACAAAGTTTTTCAAACTGTGCATTTCCTGAAAGTCAACACTCAAATTTCATCCAAAAGGAAAAGGTTTGATGGTGGGCCGATAATCTATCAGGGGTATGCCCATTTGCCAGAAACCGCATTCAGAACTTGTGAAATACATACATGACGATTTCAAGCTTTGGCACTCTAAGTTTCTTAGGAGTTGAAAATGAGCATATCTTGAAGAGAGAATACAATAGCTGCTTCCAAATGAAATATGTATGATGGCGAGTGGTTCCATATCATATATTCAAAAGGTAGCCATCTGCTCCTTTAGGAGCTTTAGATATAGGCTTTATAAAACCTTTAACTTTTCCCGCATTCAGAAACAAAGTTTTTCAAACTGTGCATTTCCTGAAAGTCAACACTCAAATTTCATCCAAAAGGAAAAGGTTTGATGGTGGGCCGATAATCTATCAGGGGTATGCCCATTTGCCAGAAACCGCATTCAGAACTTGTGAAATACATACATGACGATTTCAAGCTTTGGCACTCTAAGTTTCATAGTAGTTCAAAATGAGCATATCTTGACGAAAGAATACACTAGCTGCTTCCAAATGAAATATGTATGATGGTGAGTGGTTCCATATCATATATTAAAAAGGTAGCCATCTGCTCCTTTAGGAGCTTTAGATATAGGCTTTATAAAACCTTTACATTTTCCCGCATTCAGAAACAAAGTTTTTCAAACTGTGCATTTCTTGAAAGTCAACACTCAAATTTCATCCAAAAGGAAATGGTTTGATGGTGGGCCGATAATCTATCAGGGGTATGCCCATTTGCCAGAAACCGCATTCAGAGCTTGTGAAATACATATATGACGATTTCAAGCTTTGGCACTCTAAGTTTCATAGTAGTTGAAAATGAGCATATCTTGAAGAGAGAATACACTAGCTGCGTCCAAATGAAATATGTATGATGGTGAGTGGTTCCATATCATATATTCAAAAGGTAGCCATCTGCTCCTTTAGGAGCTTTAGATATAGGCTTTATAAAACCTTTAACTTTTCCCACATTCAGAAACAAAGGTTTTCAAACTGTGCATTTCTTGAAAGTCAACACTCAAATTTCATCCAAAAGGAAAAGGTTTGATGGTGGGCCAATAATCTATCAGGGGTATGCCCATTTGCCAGAAACCGCATTCAGAGCTTGTGAAATACATACATGACGATTTCAAGCTTTGGCACTCTAAGTTTCTTAGGAGTTGAAAATGAGCACATCTTGAAGAGAGAATACACTTGCTGCTTCCAAATGAAATATGTATGATGGTGAGTGGTTCCATATCATATATTCAAAAGGTAGCCATCTGCTCCTCAGGAGCTTTAGATATAGGCTTTATAAAACCTTAAACTTTTCCCGCATTCAGAAACAAAGTTTTTCAAACTGTGTATTTCCTGAAAGTCAACACTAGAATTTCATCCAAAAGGAAATGGTTTGATGGTGGGCCGATAATCTATCAGGGGTATGCCCATTTGCCAGAAACCGCATTCAGAGCTTGTGAAATACATATATGACGATTTCAAGCTTTGGCACTCTAAGTTTCTTAGGAGTTGAAAATGAGCATATCTTGAAGAGAGAATACACTTGCTGCTTCCAAATGAAATATGTATGATGGTGAGTGGTTCCATATCATATATTCAAAAGGTAGCCATCTGCTCCTCAGGAGCTTTAGATATAGGCTTTATAAAACCTTTAACTTTTCCCGCATTCAGAAACAAAGTTTTTCAAACTGTGCATTTCCTGAAAGTCAACACTCAAATTTCATCCAAAAGGAAAAGGTTTGATGGTGGGCCGATAATCTATCAGGGGTATGCCCATTTGCCAGAAACCGCATTCAGAGCTTGTGAAATACGTATATGACGATTTCAAGCTTTGGCACTCTAAGTTTCATAGTAGTTGAAAATGAGCATATCTTGAAGAGAGAATACACTGGCTGCTTCCAAATGAAATATGTATGATGGTGTGTGGTTCCAAATCATATATTCAAAAGGTAGACATCTGCTCCTTTAGGAGCTTTAGATATAGGCTTTATAAAACCTTTAACTTTTCCCGCATTCAGAAACAAAGTTTTTCAAACTGCATTTCTTGAAAGTCAACACTCAAATTTCATCCAAAAGGAAATGGTTTGATGGTGGGCCGATAATCTATCAGGGGTATGCCCATTTGCCAGAAACCGCATTCAGAACTTGTGAAATACATACATGACGATTTCAAGCTTTGGCACTCTAAGTTTCTTAGGAGTTGAAAATGAGCATATCTTGAAGAGAGAATACACTAGCTGCTTCCAAATGAAATATGTATGATGGTGAGTGGTTCCATATCATATATTCAAAAGGTAGCCATCTGCTCCTCAGGAGCTTTAGATATAGGGTTTATAAAACCTTTAACTTTTCCCGCATTCAGAAACAAAGTTTTTCAAACTGCATTTCTTGAAAGTCAACACTCAAATTTCATCCAAAAGGAAATGGTTTGATGGTGGGCCGATAATCTATCAGGGGTATGCCCATTTGCCAGAAACCGCATTCAGAGCTTTTGAAATAGATATATGACGATTTCAAGCTTTGGCACTCTAAGTTTCATAGTAGTTGAAAATGAGCATATCTTGACGAAAGAATACACTAGCTGCTTCCAAATGAAATATGTATGATGGTGAGTGGTTCCATATCATATATTCAAAAGGTAGCCATCTGCTCCTTTAGGAGCTTTAGATATAGGCTTTATAAAACCTTAAAATTTTCCCGCATTCAGAAACAAAGTTTTTCAAACTGTGCATTTCTTGAAAGTCAATACTCAAATTTCATCCAAAAGGAAAATGTTTGATGGTGGGCCGATAATCTATCAGGGGTATGCCCATTTGCCAGAAACCGCATTCAGAGCTTGTGAAATACATATATGACGATTTCAAGCTTTGGCACTCTAAGTTTCATAGTAGTTGAAAATGAGCATATCTTAAAGAGAGAATACACTAGCTGCTTCTAAATGAAATATGTATGATGGTGAGTGGTTCCATATCATATATTCAAAAGGTAGCCATCTGCTCCTTTAGGAGCTTTAGATATAGGCTTTATAAAACCTTTAAATTTTCCCGCATTCAGAAACAAAGTTTTTCAAACTGTGCATTTCTTGAAAGTCAATACTCAAATTTCATCCAAAAGGAAAAGGTTTGATGGTGGGCCGATAATCTATCAGGGGTATGCCCATTTGCCAGAAACCGCATTCAGAGCTTGTGAAATACATATATGACGATTTCAAGCTTTGGCACTCTAAGTTTCTTAGGAGTTGAAAATGAGCATATCTTGAAGAGAGAATACAATAGCTGCTTCCAAATGAAATATGTATGATGGCGAGTGGTTCCATATCATATATTCAAAAGGTAGCCATCTGCTCCTTTAGGAGCTTTAGATATAGGCTTTATAAAACCTTTAACTTTTCCCGCATTCAGAAACGAAGTTTTTCAAACTGTGCATTTCCTGAAAGTCAACACTCAAATTTCATCCAAAAGGAAAAGGTTTGATGGTGGGCCGATAATCTATCAGGGGTATGCCCATTTGCCAGAAACCGCATTCAGAACTTGTGAAATACATACATGACGATTTCAAGCTTTGGCACTCTAAGTTTCTTAGGAGTTGAAAATGAGCATATCTTGAAGAGAGAATACACTAGCTGCTTCCAAATGAAATATGTATGATGGTGAGTGGTTCCATATCATATATTCAAAAGGTAGCCATCTGCTCCTCAGGAGCTTTAGATATAGGCTTTATGAAACCTTTAACTTTTCCCGCATTCAGAAACAAAGTTTTTCAAACTGTGCATTTCCTGAAAGTCAACACTCAAATTTCATCCAAAAGGAAAAGGTTTGATGGTGGGCCGATAATCTATCAGGGGTATGCCCATTTGCCAGAAACCGCATTCAGAGCTTGTGAAATAGATATATGACGATTTCAAGCTTTGGCACTCTAAGTTTCATAGTAGTTGAAAATGAGCATATCTTAAAGAGAGAATACACTAGCTGCTTCTAAATGAAATATGTATGATGGTGAGTGGTTCCATATCATATATTCAAAAGGTAGCCATCTGCTCCTCAGGAGCTTTAGATATAGGCTTTATAAAACCTTTAACTTTTCCCACATTCAGAAACAAAGGTTTTCAAACTGTGCATTTCTTGAAAGTCAACACTCAAATTTCATCCAAAAGGAAAAGGTTTGATGGTGGGCCGATAATCTATCAGGGGTATGCCCATTTGCCAGAAACCGCATTCAGAACTTGTGAAATACATACATGACGATTTCAAGCTTTGGCACTCTAAGTTTCTTAGGAGTTGAAAATGAGCATATCTTGAAGAGAGAATACACTAGCTGCTTCCAAATGAAATATGTATGATGGTGAGTGGTTCCATATCATATATTCAAAAGGTAGCCATCTGCTCCTCAGGAGCTTTAGATATAGGCTTTATGAAACCTTTAACTTTTCCCGCATTCAGAAACAAAGTTTTTCAAACTGTGCATTTCCTGAAAGTCAACACTCAAATTTCATCCAAAAGGAAAAGGTTTGATGGTGGGCCGATAATCTATCAGGGGTATGCCCATTTGCCAGAAACCGCATTCAGAGCTTGTGAAATAGATATATGACGATTTCAAGCTTTGGCACTCTAAGTTTCATAGTAGTTGAAAATGAGCATATCTTAAAGAGAGAATACACTAGCTGCTTCTAAATGAAATATGTATGATGGTGAGTGGTTCCATATCATATATTCAAAAGGTAGCCATCTGCTCCTCAGGAGCTTTAGATATAGGCTTTATAAAACCTTTAACTTTTCCCACATTCAGAAACAAAGGTTTTCAAACTGTGCATTTCTTGAAAGTCAACACTCAAATTTCATCCAAAAGGAAAAGGTTTGATGGTGGGCCGATAATCTATCAGGGGTATGCCCATTTGCCAGAAACCGCATTCAGAACTTGTGAAATACATACATGACGATTTCAAGCTTTGGCACTCTAAGTTTCTTAGGAGTTGAAAATGAGCATATCTTGAAGAGAGAATACAATAGCTGCTTCCAAATGAAATATGTATGATGGCGAGTGGTTCCATATCATATATTCAAAAGGTAGCCATCTGCTCCTTTAGGAGCTTTAGATATAGGCTTTATAAAACCTTTAACTTTTCCCGCATTCAGAAACGAAGTTTTTCAAACTGTGCATTTCCTGAAAGTCAACACTCAAATTTCATCCAAAAGGAAAAGGTTTGATGGTGGGCCGATAATCTATCAGGGGTATGCCCATTTGCCAGAAACCGCATTCAGAACTTGTGAAATACATACATGACGATTTCAAGCTTTGGCACTCTAAGTTTCTTAGGAGTTGAAAATGAGCATATCTTGAAGAGAGAATACACTAGCTGCTTCCAAATGAAATATGTATGATGGTGAGTGGTTCCATATCATATATTCAAAAGGTAGCCATCTGCTCCTCAGGAGCTTTAGATATAGGCTTTATGAAACCTTTAACTTTTCCCGCATTCAGAAACAAAGTTTTTCAAACTGTGCATTTCCTGAAAGTCAACACTCAAATTTCATCCAAAAGGAAAAGGTTTGATGGTGGGCCGATAATCTATCAGGGGTATGCCCATTTGCCAGAAACCGCATTCAGAGCTTGTGAAATAGATATATGACGATTTCAAGCTTTGGCACTCTAAGTTTCATAGTAGTTGAAAATGAGCATATCTTGACGAAAGAATACACTAGCTGCTTCCAAATGAAATATGTATGATGGTGAGTGGTTCCATATCATATATTCAAAAGGTAGCCATCTGCTCCTTTAGGAGCTTTAGATATAGGCTTTATAAAACCTTTAACTTTTCCCACATTCAGAAACAAAGGTTTTCAAACTGTGCATTTCTTGAAAGTCAACACTCAAATTTCATCCAAAAGGAAAAGGTTTGATGGTGGGCCAATAATCTATCAGGGGTATGCCCATTTGCCAGAAACCGCATTCAGAGCTTGTGAAATACATACATGACGATTTCAAGCTTTGGCACTCTAAGTTTCTTAGGAGTTGAAAATGAGCATATCTTGAAGAGAGAATACACTTGCTGCTTCCAAATGAAATATGTATGATGGTGAGTGGTTCCATATCATATATTCAAAAGGTAGCCATCTGCTCCTCAGGAGCTTTAGATATAGGCTTTATAAAACCTTTAACTTTTCCCGCATTCAGAAACAAAGTTTTTCAAACTGTGCATTTCCTGAAAGTCAACACTCAAATTTCATCCAAAAGGAAAAGGTTTGATGGTGGGCCGATAATCTATCAGGGGTATGCCCATTTGCCAGAAACCGCATTCAGAACTTGTGAAATACATACATGACGATTTCAAGCTTTGGCACTCTAAGTTTCTTAGGAGTTGAAAATGAGCATATCTTGAAGAGAGAATACAATAGCTGCTTCCAAATGAAATATGTATGATGGTGAGTGGTTCCATATCATATATTCAAAAGGTAGACATCTGCTCCTTTAGGAGCTTTAGATATAGGCTTTATAAAACCTTTAACTTTTCCCGCATTCAGAAACAAAGTTTTTCAACCTGCATTTCTTGAAAGTCAACACTTAAATTTCATCCAAAAGGAAATGGTTTGATGGTGGGCCGATAATCTATCAGGGGTATGCCCATTTGCCAGAAACCGCATTCAGAGCTTGTGAAATACATACATGACGATTTCAAGCTTTGGCACTCTAAGTTTCTTAGGAGTTGAAAATGAGCATATCTTGAAGAGAGAATACAATAGCTGCTTCCAAATGAAATATGTATGATGGCGAGTGGTTCCATATCATATATTCAAAAGGTAGCCATCTGCTCCTCAGGAGCTTTAGATATAGGCTTTATAAAACCTTTAACTTTTCCCACATTCAGAAACAAAGGTTTTCAAACTGTGCATTTCTTGAAAGTCAACACTCAAATTTCATCCAAAAGGAAAAGGTTTGATGGTGGGCCGATAATCTATCAGGGGTATGCCCATTTGCCAGAAACCGCATTCAGAACTTGTGAAATACATACATGACGATTTCAAGCTTTGGCACTCTAAGTTTCTTAGGAGTTGAAAATGAGCATATCTTGAAGAGAGAATACAATAGCTGCTTCCAAATGAAATATGTATGATGGCGAGTGGTTCCATATCATATATTCAAAAGGTAGCCATCTGCTCCTTTAGGAGCTTTAGATATAGGCTTTATAAAACCTTTAACTTTTCCCGCATTCAGAAACGAAGTTTTTCAAACTGTGCATTTCCTGAAAGTCAACACTCAAATTTCATCCAAAAGGAAAAGGTTTGATGGTGGGCCGATAATCTATCAGGGGTATGCCCATTTGCCAGAAACCGCATTCAGAACTTGTGAAATACATACATGACGATTTCAAGCTTTGGCACTCTAAGTTTCTTAGGAGTTGAAAATGAGCATATCTTGAAGAGAGAATACACTAGCTGCTTCCAAATGAAATATGTATGATGGTGAGTGGTTCCATATCATATATTCAAAAGGTAGCCATCTGCTCCTCAGGAGCTTTAGATATAGGCTTTATGAAACCTTTAACTTTTCCCGCATTCAGAAACAAAGTTTTTCAAACTGTGCATTTCCTGAAAGTCAACACTCAAATTTCATCCAAAAGGAAAAGGTTTGATGGTGGGCCGATAATCTATCAGGGGTATGCCCATTTGCCAGAAACCGCATTCAGAGCTTGTGAAATAGATATATGACGATTTCAAGCTTTGGCACTCTAAGTTTCATAGTAGTTGAAAATGAGCATATCTTAAAGAGAGAATACACTAGCTGCTTCTAAATGAAATATGTATGATGGTGAGTGGTTCCATATCATATATTCAAAAGGTAGCCATCTGCTCCTCAGGAGCTTTAGATATAGGCTTTATAAAACCTTTAACTTTTCCCACATTCAGAAACAAAGGTTTTCAAACTGTGCATTTCTTGAAAGTCAACACTCAAATTTCATCCAAAAGGAAAAGGTTTGATGGTGGGCCGATAATCTATCAGGGGTATGCCCATTTGCCAGAAACCGCATTCAGAACTTGTGAAATACATACATGACGATTTCAAGCTTTGGCACTCTAAGTTTCTTAGGAGTTGAAAATGAGCATATCTTGAAGAGAGAATACAATAGCTGCTTCCAAATGAAATATGTATGATGGCGAGTGGTTCCATATCATATATTCAAAAGGTAGCCATCTGCTCCTTTAGGAGCTTTAGATATAGGCTTTATAAAACCTTTAACTTTTCCCGCATTCAGAAACGAAGTTTTTCAAACTGTGCATTTCCTGAAAGTCAACACTCAAATTTCATCCAAAAGGAAAAGGTTTGATGGTGGGCCGATAATCTATCAGGGGTATGCCCATTTGCCAGAAACCGCATTCAGAACTTGTGAAATACATACATGACGATTTCAAGCTTTGGCACTCTAAGTTTCTTAGGAGTTGAAAATGAGCATATCTTGAAGAGAGAATACACTAGCTGCTTCCAAATGAAATATGTATGATGGTGAGTGGTTCCATATCATATATTCAAAAGGTAGCCATCTGCTCCTCAGGAGCTTTAGATATAGGCTTTATGAAACCTTTAACTTTTCCCGCATTCAGAAACAAAGTTTTTCAAACTGTGCATTTCCTGAAAGTCAACACTCAAATTTCATCCAAAAGGAAAAGGTTTGATGGTGGGCCGATAATCTATCAGGGGTATGCCCATTTGCCAGAAACCGCATTCAGAGCTTGTGAAATAGATATATGACGATTTCAAGCTTTGGCACTCTAAGTTTCATAGTAGTTGAAAATGAGCATATCTTGACGAAAGAATACACTAGCTGCTTCCAAATGAAATATGTATGATGGTGAGTGGTTCCATATCATATATTCAAAAGGTAGCCATCTGCTCCTTTAGGAGCTTTAGATATAGGCTTTATAAAACCTTTAAATTTTCCCGCATTCAGAAACAAAGTTTTTCAAACTGTGAATTTCTTGAAAGTCAACACTCAAATTTCATCCAAAAGGAAATGGTTTGATGGTGGGCCGATAATCTATCAGGGGTATGCCCATTTGCCAGAAACCGCATTCAGAGCTTGTGAAATACATATATGACGATTTCAAGCTTTGGCACTCTAAGTTTCATAGTAGTTGAAAATGAGCATATCTTGAAGAGAGAATACACTAGCTGCTTCCAAATGAAATATGTATGATGGTGAGTGGTTCCATATCATATATTCAAAAGGTAGCCATCTGCTCCTTTAGGAGCTTTAGATATAGGCTTTATAAAACCTTTAACTTTTCCCACATTCAGAAACAAAGGTTTTCAAACTGTGCATTTCTTGAAAGTCAACACTCAAATTTCATCCAAAAGGAAAAGGTTTGATGGTGGGCCAATAATCTATCAGGGGTATGCCCATTTGCCAGAAACCGCATTCAGAGCTTGTGAAATACATACATGACGATTTCAAGCTTTGGCACTCTAAGTTTCTTAGGAGTTGAAAATGAGCATATCTTGAAGAGAGAATACACTTGCTGCTTCCAAATGAAATATGTATGATGGTGAGTGGTTCCATATCATATATTCAAAAGGTAGCCATCTGCTCCTCAGGAGCTTTAGATATAGGCTTTATAAAACCTTTAACTTTTCCCGCATTCAGAAACAAAGTTTTTCAAACTGTGCATTTCCTGAAAGTCAACACTCAAATTTCATCCAAAAGGAAAAGGTTTGATGGTGGGCCGATAATCTATCAGGGGTATGCCCATTTGCCAGAAACCGCATTCAGAACTTGTGAAATACATACATGACGATTTCAAGCTTTGGCACTCTAAGTTTCTTAGGAGTTGAAAATGAGCATATCTTGAAGAGAGAATACAATAGCTGCTTCCAAATGAAATATGTATGATGGTGAGTGGTTCCATATCATATATTCAAAAGGTAGACATCTGCTCCTTTAGGAGCTTTAGATATAGGCTTTATAAAACCTTTAACTTTTCCCGCATTCAGAAACAAAGTTTTTCAACCTGCATTTCTTGAAAGTCAACACTTAAATTTCATCCAAAAGGAAATGGTTTGATGGTGGGCCGATAATCTATCAGGGGTATGCCCATTTGCCAGAAACCGCATTCAGAGCTTGTGAAATACGTATATGACGATTTCAAGCTTTGGCACTCTAAGTTTCATAGTAGTTGAAAATGAGCATATCTTGAAGAGAGAATACACTGGCTGCTTCCAAATGAAATATGTATGATGGTGTGTGGTTCCATATCATATATTCAAAAGGTAGACATCTGCTCCTTTAGGAGCTTTAGATATAGGCTTTATAAAACCTTTAACTTTTCCCGCATTCAGAAACAAAGTTTTTCAAACTGCATTTCTTGAAAGTCAACACTCAAATTTCATCCAAAAGGAAATGGTTTGATGGTGGGCCGATAATCTATCAGGGGTATGCCCATTTGCCAGAAACCGCATTCAGAACTTGTGAAATACATACATGACGATTTCAAGCTTTGGCACTCTAAGTTTCTTAGGAGTTGAAAATGAGCATATCTTGAAGAGAGAATACACTAGCTGCTTCCAAATGAAATATGTATGATGGTGAGTGGTTCCATATCATATATTCAAAAGGTAGCCATCTGCTCCTCAGGAGCTTTAGATATAGGCTTTATAAAACCTTAAACTTTTCCCGCATTCAGAAACAAAGTTTTTCAAACTGTGTATTTCCTGAAAGTCAACACTAGAATTTCATCCAAAAGGAAAAGGTTTGATGGTGGGCCGATAATCTATCAGGGGTATGCCCATTTGCCAGAAACCGCATTCAGAGCTTGTGAAATAGATATATGACGATTTCAAGCTTTGGCACTCTAAGTTTCATAGTAGTTGAAAATCAGCATATCTTGACGAAAGAATACACTAGCTGCTTCCAAATGAAATATGTATGATGGTGAGTGGTTCCATATCATATATTCAAAAGGTAGCCATCTGCTCCTTTAGGAGCTTTAGATATAGGCTTTATAAAACCTTTAAATTTTCCCGCATTCAGAAACAAAGTTTTTCAAACTGTGCATTTCTTGAAAGTCAACACTCAAATTTCATCCAAAAGGAAATGGTTTGATGGTGGGCCGATAATCTATCAGGGGTATGCCCATTTGCCAGAAACCGCATTCAGAGCTTGTGAAATACATATATGACGATTTCAAGCTTTGGCACTCTAAGTTTCATAGTAGTTGAAAATGAGCATATCTTGAAGAGAGAATACACTAGCTGCTTCCAAATGAAATATGTATGATGGTGCGTGGTTCCATATCATATATTCAAAAGGTAGCCATCTGCTCCTTTAGGAGCTTTAGATATAGGCTTTATAAAACCTTTAACTTTTCCCACATTCAGAAACAAAGGTTTTCAAACTGTGCATTTCTTGAAAGTCAACACTCAAATTTCATCCAAAAGGAAAAGGTTTGATGGTGGGCCGATAATCTATCAGGGGTATGCCCATTTGCCAGAAACCGCATTCAGAACTTGTGAAATACATACATGACGATTTCAAGCTTTGGCACTCTAAGTTTCTTAGGAGTTGAAAATGAGCATATCTTGAAGAGAGAATACAATAGCTGCTTCCAAATGAAATATGTATGATGGTGAGTGGTTCCATATCATATATTCAAAAGGTAGACATCTGCTCCTTTAGGAGCTTTAGATATAGGCTTTATAAAACCTTTAACTTTTCCCGCATTCAGAAACAAAGTTTTTCAACCTGCATTTCTTGAAAGTCAACACTTAAATTTCATCCAAAAGGAAATGGTTTGATGGTGGGCCGATAATCTATCAGGGGTATGCCCATTTGCCAGAAACCGCATTCAGAGCTTGTGAAATACGTATATGACGATTTCAAGCTTTGGCACTCTAAGTTTCATAGTAGTTGAAAATGAGCATATCTTGAAGAGAGAATACACTGGCTGCTTCCAAATGAAATATGTATGATGGTGTGTGGTTCCATATCATATATTCAAAAGGTAGCCATCTGCTCCTCAGGAGCTTTAGATATAGGCTTTATAAAACCTTAAACTTTTCCCGCATTCAGAAACAAAGTTTTTCAAACTGTGTATTTCCTGAAAGTCAACACTCAAATTTCATCCAAAAGGAAAAGGTTTGATGGTGGGCGGATAATCTATCAGGGGTATGCCCATTTGCCAGAAACCGCATTCAGAGCTTGTGAAATAGATATATGACGATTTCAAGCTTTGGCACTCTAAGTTTCATAGTAGTTGAAAATGAGCATATCTTGAAGAGAGAATACACTAGCTGCTTCCAAATGAAATATGTATCATGGTGTGTGGTTCCATATCATATATTCAAAAGGTAGCCATCTGCTCCTTTAGGAGCTTTAGATATAGGCTTTATAAAACCTTTAACTTTTCCCGCATTCAGAAACAAAGTTTTTCAAACTGTGCATTTCCTGAAAGTCAACACTCAAATTTCATCCAAAAGGAAAAGGTTTGATGGTGGGCCGATAATCTATCAGGGGTATGCCCATTTGCCAGAAACCGCATTCAGAACTTGTGAAATACATACATGACGATTTCAAGCTTTGGCACTCTAAGTTTCTTAGGAGTTGAAAATGAGCATATCTTGAAGAGAGAATACAATAGCTGCTTCCAAATGAAATATGTATGATGGCGAGTGGTTCCATATCATATATTCAAAAGGTAGCCATCTGCTCCTCAGGAGCTTTAGATATAGGCTTTATAAAACCTTTAACTTTTCCCACATTCAGAAACAAAGGTTTTCAAACTGTGCATTTCTTGAAAGTCAACACTCAAATTTCATCCAAAAGGAAAAGGTTTGATGGTGGGCCGATAATCTATCAGGGGTATGCCCATTTGCCAGAAACCGCATTCAGAACTTGTGAAATACATACATGACGATTTCAAGCTTTGGCACTCTAAGTTTCATAGTAGTTGAAAATGAGCATATCTTGAAGAGAGAATACACTAGCTGCTTCCAAATGAAATATGTATGATGGTGAGTGGTTCCATATCATATATTCAAAAGGTAGCCATCTGCTCCTCAGGAGCTTTAGATATAGGCTTTATAAAACCTTAAACTTTTCCCGCATTCAGAAACAAAGTTTTTCAAACTGTGCATTTCCTGAAAGTCAACACTCAAATTTCATCCAAAAGGAAAAGGTTTGATGGTGGGCGGATAATCTATCAGGGGTATGCCCATTTGCCAGAAACCGCATTCAGAGCTTGTGAAATAGATATATGACGATTTCAAGCTTTGGCACTCTAAGTTTCATAGTAGTTGAAAATGAGCATATCTTAAAGAGAGAATACACTAGCTGCTTCTAAATGAAATATGTATGATGGTGAGTGGTTCCATATCATATATTCAAAAGGTAGCCATCTGCTCCTCAGGAGCTTTAGATATAGGCTTTATAAAACCTTTAACTTTTCCCACATTCAGAAACAAAGGTTTTCAAACTGTGCATTTCCTGAAAGTCAACACTCAAATTTCATCCAAAAGGAAAAGGTTTGATGGTGGGCCGATAATCTATCAGGGGTATGCCCATTTGCCAGAAACCGCATTCAGAACTTGTGAAATACATACATGACGATTTCAAGCTTTGGCACTCTAAGTTTCTTAGGAGTTGAAAATGAGCATATCTTGAAGAGAGAATACAATAGCTGCTTCCAAATGAAATATGTATGATGGCGAGTGGTTCCATATCATATATTCAAAAGGTAGCCATCTGCTCCTTTAGGAGCTTTAGATATAGGCTTTATAAAACCTTTAACTTTTCCCGCATTCAGAAACGAAGTTTTTCAAACTGTGCATTTCCTGAAAGTCAACACTCAAATTTCATCCAAAAGGAAAAGGTTTGATGGTGGGCCGATAATCTATCAGGGGTATGCCCATTTGCCAGAAACCGCATTCAGAACTTGTGAAATACATACATGACGATTTCAAGCTTTGGCACTCTAAGTTTCTTAGGAGTTGAAAATGAGCATATCTTGAAGAGAGAATACAATAGCTGCTTCCAAATGAAATATGTATGATGGCGAGTGGTTCCATATCATATATTCAAAAGGTAGCCATCTGCTCCTTTAGGAGCTTTAGATATAGGCTTTATAAAACCTTTAACTTTTCCCGCATTCAGAAACGAAGTTTTTCAAACTGTGCATTTCATGAAAGTCAACACTCAAATTTCATCCAAAAGGAAAAGGTTTGATGGTGGGCCGATAATCTATCAGGGGTATGCCCATTTGCCAGAAACCGCATTCAGAACTTGTGAAATACATACATGACGATTTCAAGCTTTGGCACTCTAAGTTTCTTAGGAGTTGAAAATGAGCATATCTTGAAGAGAGAATACACTAGCTGCTTCCAAATGAAATATGTATGATGGTGAGTGGTTCCATATCATATATTCAAAAGGTAGCCATCTGCTCCTCAGGAGCTTTAGATATAGGCTTTATGAAACCTTTAACTTTTCCCGCATTCAGAAACAAAGTTTTTCAAACTGTGCATTTCCTGAAAGTCAACACTCAAATTTCATCCAAAAGGAAAAGGTTTGATGGTGGGCCGATAATCTATCAGGGGTATGCCCATTTGCCAGAAACCGCATTCAGAGCTTGTGAAATAGATATATGACGATTTCAAGCTTTGGCACTCTAAGTTTCATAGTAGTTGAAAATGAGCATATCTTAAAGAGAGAATACACTAGCTGCTTCTAAATGAAATATGTATGATGGTGAGTGGTTCCATATCATATATTCAAAAGGTAGCCATCTGCTCCTCAGGAGCTTTAGATATAGGCTTTATAAAACCTTTAACTTTTCCCGCATTCAGAAACAAAGGTTTTCAAACTGTGCATTTCTTGAAAGTCAACACTCAAATTTCATCCAAAAGGAAAAGGTTTGATGGTGGGCCGATAATCTATCAGGGGTATGCCCATTTGCCAGAAACCGCATTCAGAACTTGTGAAATACATACATGACGATTTCAAGCTTTGGCACTCTAAGTTTCTTAGGAGTTGAAAATGAGCATATCTTGAAGAGAGAATACAATAGCTGCTTCCAAATGAAATATGTATGATGGCGAGTGGTTCCATATCATATATTCAAAAGGTAGCCATCTGCTCCTTTAGGAGCTTTAGATATAGGCTTTATAAAACCTTTAACTTTTCCCGCATTCAGAAACGAAGTTTTTCAAACTGTGCATTTCCTGAAAGTCAACACTCAAATTTCATCCAAAAGGAAAAGGTTTGATGGTGGGCCGATAATCTATCAGGGGTATGCCCATTTGCCAGAAACCGCATTCAGAACTTGTGAAATACATACATGACGATTTCAAGCTTTGGCACTCTAAGTTTCTTAGGAGTTGAAAATGAGCATATCTTGAAGAGAGAATACACTAGCTGCTTCCAAATGAAATATGTATGATGGTGAGTGGTTCCATATCATATATTCAAAAGGTAGCCATCTGCTCCTCAGGAGCTTTAGATATAGGCTTTATGAAACCTTTAACTTTTCCCGCATTCAGAAACAAAGTTTTTCAAACTGTGCATTTCCTGAAAGTCAACACTCAAATTTCATCCAAAAGGAAAAGGTTTGATGGTGGGCCGATAATCTATCAGGGGTATGCCCATTTGCCAGAAACCGCATTCAGAGCTTGTGAAATAGATATATGACGATTTCAAGCTTTGGCACTCTAAGTTTCATAGTAGTTGAAAATGAGCATATCTTGACGAAAGAATACACTAGCTGCTTCCAAATGAAATATGTATGATGGTGAGTGGTTCCATATCATATATTCAAAAGGTAGCCATCTGCTCCTTTAGGAGCTTTAGATATAGGCTTTATAAAACCTTTAAATTTTCCCGCATTCAGAAACAAAGTTTTTCAAACTGTGAATTTCTTGAAAGTCAACACTCAAATTTCATCCAAAAGGAAATGGTTTGATGGTGGGCCGATAATCTATCAGGGGTATGCCCATTTGCCAGAAACCGCATTCAGAGCTTGTGAAATACATATATGACGATTTCAAGCTTTGGCACTCTAAGTTTCATAGTAGTTGAAAATGAGCATATCTTGAAGAGAGAATACACTAGCTGCTTCCAAATGAAATATGTATGATGGTGAGTGGTTCCATATCATATATTCAAAAGGTAGCCATCTGCTCCTTTAGGAGCTTTAGATATAGGCTTTATAAAACCTTTAACTTTTCCCACATTCAGAAACAAAGGTTTTCAAACTGTGCATTTCTTGAAAGTCAACACTCAAATTTCATCCAAAAGGAAAAGGTTTGATGGTGGGCCAATAATCTATCAGGGGTATGCCCATTTGCCAGAAACCGCATTCAGAGCTTGTGAAATACATACATGGCGATTTCAAGCTTTGGCACTCTAAGTTTCTTAGGAGTTGAAAATGAGCATATCTTGAAGAGAGAATACACTTGCTGCTTCCAAATGAAATATGTATGATGGTGAGTGGTTCCATATCATATATTCAAAAGGTAGCCATCTGCTCCTCAGGAGCTTTAGATATAGGCTTTATAAAACCTTTAACTTTTCCCGCATTCAGAAACAAAGTTTTTCAAACTGTGCATTTCCTGAAAGTCAACACTCAAATTTCATCCAAAAGGAAAAGGTTTGATGGTGGGCCGATAATCTATCAGGGGTATGCCCATTTGCCAGAAACCGCATTCAGAACTTGTGAAATACATACATGACGATTTCAAGCTTTGGCACTCTAAGTTTCTTAGGAGTTGAAAATGAGCATATCTTGAAGAGAGAATACAATAGCTGCTTCCAAATGAAATATGTATGATGGTGAGTGGTTCCATATCATATATTCAAAAGGTAGACATCTGCTCCTTTAGGAGCTTTAGATATAGGCTTTATAAAACCTTTAACTTTTCCCGCATTCAGAAACAAAGTTTTTCAACCTGCATTTCTTGAAAGTCAACACTTAAATTTCATCCAAAAGGAAATGGTTTGATGGTGGGCCGATAATCTATCAGGGGTATGCCCATTTGCCAGAAACCGCATTCAGAGCTTGTGAAATACGTATATGACGATTTCAAGCTTTGGCACTCTAAGTTTCATAGTAGTTGAAAATGAGCATATCTTGAAGAGAGAATACACTGGCTGCTTCCAAATGAAATATGTATGATGGTGTGTGGTTCCATATCATATATTCAAAAGGTAGACATCTGCTCCTTTAGGAGCTTTAGATATAGGCTTTATAAAACCTTTAACTTTTCCCGCATTCAGAAACAAAGTTTTTCAAACTGCATTTCTTGAAAGTCAACACTCAAATTTCATCCAAAAGGAAATGGTTTGATGGTGGGCCGATAATCTATCAGGGGTATGCCCATTTGCCAGAAACCGCATTCAGAACTTGTGAAATACATACATGACGATTTCAAGCTTTGGCACTCTAAGTTTCTTAGGAGTTGAAAATGAGCATATCTTGAAGAGAGAATACACTAGCTGCTTCCAAATGAAATATGTATGATGGTGAGTGGTTCCATATCATATATTCAAAAGGTAGCCATCTGCTCCTCAGGAGCTTTAGATATAGGCTTTATAAAACCTTAAACTTTTCCCGCATTCAGAAACAAAGTTTTTCAAACTGTGTATTTCCTGAAAGTCAACACTAGAATTTCATCCAAAAGGAAAAGGTTTGATGGTGGGCCGATAATCTATCAGGGGTATGCCCATTTGCCAGAAACCGCATTCAGAGCTTGTGAAATAGATATATGACGATTTCAAGCTTTGGCACTCTAAGTTTCATAGTAGTTGAAAATCAGCATATCTTGACGAAAGAATACACTAGCTGCTTCCAAATGAAATATGTATGATGGTGAGTGGTTCCATATCATATATTCAAAAGGTAGCCATCTGCTCCTTTAGGAGCTTTAGATATAGGCTTTATAAAACCTTTAAATTTTCCCGCATTCAGAAACAAAGTTTTTCAAACTGTGCATTTCTTGAAAGTCAACACTCAAATTTCATCCAAAAGGAAATGGTTTGATGGTGGGCCGATAATCTATCAGGGGTATGCCCATTTGCCAGAAACCGCATTCAGAGCTTGTGAAATACATATATGACGATTTCAAGCTTTGGCACTCTAAGTTTCATAGTAGTTGAAAATGAGCATATCTTGAAGAGAGAATACACTAGCTGCTTCCAAATGAAATATGTATGTAGTGCGTGGTTCCATATCATATATTCAAAAGGTAGCCATCTGCTCCTTTAGGAGCTTTAGATATAGGCTTTATAAAACCTTTAACTTTTCCCACATTCAGAAACAAAGGTTTTCAAACTGTGCATTTCTTGAAAGTCAACACTCAAATTTCATCCAAAAGGAAAAGGTTTGATGGTGGGCCGATAATCTATCAGGGGTATGCCCATTTGCCAGAAACCGCATTCAGAACTTGTGAAATACATACATGACGATTTCAAGCTTTGGCACTCTAAGTTTCTTAGGAGTTGAAAATGAGCATATCTTGAAGAGAGAATACAATAGCTGCTTCCAAATGAAATATGTATGATGGTGAGTGGTTCCATATCATATATTCAAAAGGTAGACATCTGCTCCTTTAGGAGCTTTAGATATAGGCTTTATAAAACCTTTAACTTTTCCCGCATTCAGAAACAAAGTTTTTCAACCTGCATTTCTTGAAAGTCAACACTTAAATTTCATCCAAAAGGAAATGGTTTGATGGTGGGCCGATAATCTATCAGGGGTATGCCCATTTGCCAGAAACCGCATTCAGAGCTTGTGAAATACGTATATGACGATTTCAAGCTTTGGCACTCTAAGTTTCATAGTAGTTGAAAATGAGCATATCTTGAAGAGAGAATACACTGGCTGCTTCCAAATGAAATATGTATGATGGTGTGTGGTTCCATATCATATATTCAAAAGGTAGCCATCTGCTCCTCAGGAGCTTTAGATATAGGCTTTATAAAACCTTAAACTTTTCCCGCATTCAGAAACAAAGTTTTTCAAACTGTGCATTTCCTGAAAGTCAACACTCAAATTTCATCCAAAAGGAAAAGGTTTGATGGTGGGCGGATAATCTATCAGGGGTATGCCCATTTGCCAGAAACCGCATTCAGAGCTTGTGAAATAGATATATGACGATTTCAAGCTTTGGCACTCTAAGTTTCATAGTAGTTGAAAATGAGCATATCTTGAAGAGAGAATACACTAGCTGCTTCCAAATGAAATATGTATCATGGTGTGTGGTTCCATATCATATATTCAAAAGGTAGCCATCTGCTCCTTTAGGAGCTTTAGATATAGGCTTTATAAAACCTTTAACTTTTCCCGCATTCAGAAACAAAGTTTTTCAAACTGTGCATTTCCTGAAAGTCAACACTCAAATTTCATCCAAAAGGAAAAGGTTTGATGGTGGGCCGATAATCTATCAGGGGTATGCCCATTTGCCAGAAACCGCATTCAGAACTTGTGAAATACATACATGACGATTTCAAGCTTTGGCACTCTAAGTTTCTTAGGAGTTGAAAATGAGCATATCTTGAAGAGAGAATACAATAGCTGCTTCCAAATGAAATATGTATGATGGCGAGTGGTTCCATATCATATATTCAAAAGGTAGCCATCTGCTCCTTTAGGAGCTTTAGATATAGGCTTTATAAAACCTTTAACTTTTCCCGCATTCAGAAACAAAGTTTTTCAAACTGTGCATTTCCTGAAAGTCAACACTCAAACTTCATCCAAAAGGAAAAGGTTTGATGGTGGGCCGATAATCTATCAGGGGTATGCCCATTTGCCAGAAACCGCATTCAGAATTTGTGAAATACATACATGACGATTTCAAGCTTTGGCACTCTAAGTTTCTTAGGAGTTGAAAATGAGCATATCTTGAAGAGAGAATACAATAGCTGCTTCCAAATGAAATATGTATGATGGCGAGTGGTTCCACATCATATATTCAAAAGGTAGCCATCTGCTCCTTTAGGAGCTTTAGATATAGGCTTTATAAAACCTTTAACTTTTCCCGCATTCAGAAACAAAGTTTTTCAAACTGTGCATTTCCTGAAAGTCAACACTCAAATTTCATCCAAAAGGAAAAGGTTTGATATTGGGCCGATAATCTATCAGGGGTATGCCCATTTGCCAGAAACCGCATTCAGAGCTTGTGAAATAGATATATGACGATTTCAAGCTTTGGCACTCTAAGTTTCATAGTAGTTGAAAATGAGCATATCTTGACGAAAGAATACACTAGCTGCTTCCAAATGAAATATGTATGATGGTGAGTGGTTCCATATCATATATTCAAAAGGTAGCCATCTGCTCCTTTAGGAGCTTTAGATATAGGCTTTATAAAACCTTTAAATTTTCCCGCATTCAGAAACAAAGTTTTTCAAACTGTGCATTTCTTGAAAGTCAACACTCAAATTTCATCCAAAAGGAAATGGTTTGATGGTGGGCCGATAATCTATCAGGGGTATGCCCATTTGCCAGAAACCGCATTCAGAGCTTGTGAAATACGTATATGACGATTTCAAGCTTTGGCACTCTAAGTTTCATAGTAGTTGAAAATGAGCATATCTTGAAGAGAGAATACACTGGCTGCTTCCAAATGAAATATGTATGATGGTGTGTGGTTCCATATCATATATTCAAAAGGTAGACATCTGCTCCTTTAGGAGCTTTAGATATAGGCTTTATAAAACCTTTAACTTTTCCCGCATTCAGAAACAAAGTTTTTCAAACTGCATTTCTTGAAAGTCAACACTCAAATTTCATCCAAAAGGAAAAGGTTTGATGGTGGGCCGATAATCTATCAGGGGTATGCCCATTTGCCAGAAACCGCATTCAGAGCTTGTGAAATACATATATGACGATTTCAAGCTTTGGCACTCTAAGTTTCATAGTAGTTGAAAATGAGCATATCTTGAAGAGAGAATACACTAGCTGCTTCCAAATGAAATATGTATGATGGTGAGTGGTTCCATATCATATATTCAAAAGGTAGCCATCTGCTCCTTTAGGAGCTTTAGATATAGGCTTTATTAAACCTTTAACTTTTCCCACATTCAGAAACAAAGGTTTTCAAACTGCATTTCTTGAAAGTCAACACTCAAATTTCATCCAAAAGGAAAAGGTTTGATGGTGGGCCAATAATCTATCAGGGGTATGCCCATTTGCCAGAAACCGCATTCAGAACTTGTGAAATACATACATGACGATTTCAAGCTTTGGCACTCTAAGTTTCTTAGGAGTTGAAAATGAGCATATCTTGAAGAGAGAATACACTAGCTGCTTCCAAATGAAATATGTATGATGGTGAGTGGTTCCATATCATATATTCAAAAGGTAGCCATCTGCTCCTTTAGGAGCTTTAGATATAGGCTTTATAAAACCTTTAACTTTTCCCGCATTCAGAAACAAAGTTTTTCAAACTGTGCATTTCCTGAAAGTCAACACTCAAATTTCATCCAAAAGGAAAAGGTTTGATGGTGGGCCAATAATCTATCAGGGGTATGCCCATTTGCCAGAAACCGCATTCAGAGCTTGTGAAATACCTACATGACGATTTCAAGCTTTGGCACTCTAAGTTTCTTAGGAGTTGAAAATGAGCATATCTTGAAGAGAGAATACACTTGCTGCTTCCAAATGAAATATGTATGATGGTGAGTGGTTCCATATCATATATTCAAAAGGTAGCCATCTGCTCCTCAGGAGCTTTAGATATAGGCTTTATAAAACCTTTAACTTTTCCCGCATTCAGAAACAAAGTTTTTCAAACTGTGCATTTCCTGAAAGTCAACACTCAAATTTCATCCAAAAGGAAAAGGTTTGATGGTGGGCCGATAATCTATCAGGGGTATGCCCATTTGCCAGAAACCGCATTCAGAACTTGTGAAATACATACATGACGATTTCAAGCTTTGGCACTCTAAGTTTCTTAGGAGTTGAAAATGAGCATATCTTGAAGAGAGAATACAATAGCTGCTTCCAAATGAAATATGTATGATGGTGAGTGGTTCCATATCATATATTCAAAAGGTAGACATCTGCTCCTTTAGGAGCTTTAGATATAGGCTTTATAAAACCTTTAACTTTTCCCGCATTCAGAAACAAAGTTTTTCAAACTGCATTTCTTGAAAGTCAACACTCAAATTTCATCCAAAAGGAAATGGTTTGATGGTGGGCCGATAATCTATCAGGGGTATGCCCATTTGCCAGAAACCGCATTCAGAGCTTGTGAAATACATACATGACGATTTCAAGCTTTGGCACTCTAAGTTTCTTAGGAGTTGAAAATGAGCATATCTTGAAGAGAGAATACACTAGCTGCTTCCAAATGAAATATGTTTGATGGTGAGTGGTTCCATATCATATATTCAAAAGGTAGCCATCTGCTCCTTTAGGAGCTTTAGATATAGGCTTTATAAAACCTTTAACTTTTCCCGCATTCAGAAACAAAGTTTTTCAAGCTGTGCATTTCCTGAAAGTCAACACTCAAATTTCATCCAAAAGGAAAAGGTTTGATGGTGGGCCGATAATCTATCAGGGGTATGCCCATTTGCCAGAAACCGCATTCAGAACTTGTGAAATACATACATGACGATTTCAAGCTTTGGCACTCTAAGTTTCTTAGGAGTTGAAAATGAGCATATCTTGAAGAGAGAATACACTAGCTGCTTCCAAATGAAATATGTATGATGGTGAGTGGTTCCATATCATATATTCAAAAGGTAGCCATCTGCTCCTCAGGAGCTTTAGATATAGGCTTTATAAAACCTTTAACTTTTCCCACATTCAGAAACAAAGTTTTTCAAACTGCATTTCTTGAAAGTCAACACTCAAATTTCATCCAAAAGGAAATGGTTTGATGGTGGGCCGATAATCTATCAGGGGTATGCCCATTTGCCAGAAACCGCATTCAGAGCTTGTGAAATACATACATGACGATTTCAAGCTTTGGCACTCTAAGTTTCATAGTAGTTGAAAATGAGCATATCTTGACGAAAGAATACACTAGCTGCTTCCAAATGAAATATGTATGATGGTGTGTGGTTCCATATCATATATTCAAAAGGTAGACATCTGCTCCTTTAGGAGCTTTAGATATAGGCTTTATAAAACCTTTAACTTTTCCCGCATTCAGAAACAAAGTTTTTCAAACTGCATTTCTTGAAAGTCAACACTCAAATTTCATCCAAAAGGAAATGGTTTGATGGTGGGCCGATAATCTATCAGGGGTATGCCCATTTGCCAGAAACCGCATTCAGAGCTTGTGAAATACATACATGACGATTTCAAGCTTTGGCACTTTAAGTTTTATAGTAGTTGAAAATGAGCATATCTTGACGAAAGAATACACTAGCTTCTTCCAAATGAAATATGTATGATGGTGAGTGGTTCCATATCATATATTCAAAAGGTAGCCATCTGCTCCTTTAGGAGCTTTAGATATAGGCTTTATAAAACCTTTAACTTTTCCCGCATTCAGAAACAAAGGTTTTCAATCTGTGCATTTCTTGAAAGTCAACACTCATTTCATCCAAAAGGAAAAGGTTTGATGGTGGGCCGATAATCTATCAGGGGTATGCCCATTTGCCAGAAACCGCATTCAGAGCTTGTGAAATACATACATGACGATTTCAAGCTTTGGCACTCTAAGTTTCATAGTAGTTGAAAATTAGCATATCTTGAGGAGAGAATACACTAGCTGCTTCCAAATGAAATATGTATGATGGTGAGTGGTTCCATATCATATATTCAAAAGGTAGCCATCTGCTCCTTCAGGAGCTTTTTTCATGGTGGGAGGTTATTCCCGTGGTGACCGCTAGAGGGCCTAGGATCATTGTTATCACCTGTTCCTCATTTGCATTAGGGGAATGACCCCCCAGCAGAGTATTTAAGGCCATTTTGTATGAGCCTCAGTGCTTTTGTGTTACTGTTCGCTCTAACACCAAGACGGTAAATGCACACGGTAGACTCGAGGTTTGAGTCAGGGACTGGGCAGTTGTGTGTTCACTGATTGAAACTTCCTAACAAACTATTCTAAAAGGTAGGAGGGCGTTTGGTGGGGTTTTACCGACGCCTTCCCTAAGGGTTTATTTTCTTCTTTTATTTTGGGCTCGTGTGAGCCGGCGGTAGAGGGATGTTGTCCCCGGTAAATGTATTTTGGTTTGTGTTTATTCCTGAGCTGCGCCTCATGGTTTTTGTTTAGCCTACGCTGTTTTTGGCTAGGTTGTATTTTTATTTCATTGCCCCTGATTGGGCACTCTCTGTGCTCGTTATTCGGCACAGTTACTGGTCGGTACACTCGCCCTGTTCTCAAAGGGTCGTTTTATTTTCTTCAGCCATTTTGGGCTCCTTTTCTGTTTTCCCAATTAAGAATCGCCTTCGGGTTTGTTTTTGTTTCTCCCCCCTGTTACGGGAGTTATTCTCATTATTTGTCCCACTTATCCCTGTACACTGCCCCTGGGATCTAGGAGGGGTTTTATTTAGTCGCACTTGGTCCTCCGCTCCAACCCCACCCTGATAGAACACAAAAGCCACCCTGGAGAGACCAGCAACTTATACAGGAATGAATGGGGGAGATTCCCCGCTGGAAGCGGTGGTCGCCGCTCAGCAGGCTGCTTTAGGTAGGCAGGAACAGGCGCTGCAGGTGCTGCATGCACAGCAGGCTGCTACCACCGAGCAGCAAACACTGGTGTTCCAACGTCAGGATGAGATCCTGGCCAGGTTAGGCAGGCAGCAGGATGTGCTGCTGGAGCTCGCTGATAGTTTTCGGCATTTAGCAAGCGAGTTCCGCTCTACCTCTATCTCCTGACTCCTCCCAACCACCCACTCTCCCTCAACCGACGGTGTCCTCTTACCAACCCATTACACCAGTGCTCAGGGAGCCCAAATTGCAGTTGCCGTTACGGTATGGCGGGGAGGCGGGTAAATGCAGGGGGTTCTTATCCCAGTGCCTGATATTTTTCAAAGCACAGCCCTCACGGTTTTCCACTGAAGACGCTCGAGTAGCGTTTATTCTGTCACTTCTAACCGATAAGGCTCTGGCCTGGGCAGACCCGCTGATTAGGGCACAATCCCCAAAAATGGACAACTCTCAAGTCCTCATTCAAGAAATGACCAGGGTCTTCGACCACAATATCACGGGCAAGGAGGCGGCGGCTCGCCTAACGTGGATGAGGCAGGGAACGCAGAGTGTCGCGGAATTCTCCGTGGCGTTTCAGGCTCTGGCAGGGGAGACGGGGTGGGCGGATGAGCCGCTCATGACACTATTTACAGGCGCCTTGTCAGACCCCGTCAGGGACGCACTGGCTATGGTAGAGCCACCAGGGGATTTAGGCTCGCTAATATCTACCGCTATCCGGATCGATAACCGGGTACGGGAACGTGAGAGAGAGAGAGCCGGCAGATCAGGCGGGATAAAATGGCCGGTTTTACCTAGCCTGGGCAGAGGTATTGTGGCAGAGGAGAAACCGGGGGCACACCAGGTAGAGGAATCCATGCAGCTGGATGGGACTATGCTGGCGCGGCCCAAGAGGCGCCTCGGTCCGTGCTACTTTTGCAAAAGAACAGGGCATTTAGTTAAAAACTGTCCAGACCTAAAAGTAAAAGGGCAGTCCCACTAGCGGAGCGGAAGTCGCTAGTGGGACCGGCCGAGGGTTTTAACTTTCGCACTACTATGCCCGTCGAATTGACGTGGAGAGGGGGCGTGGTGGAGGCTGAGGCTTTTATCGATTCAGGGGCGGTGGATAATTTTATGGACCGTCAGTGGGCTGAACAAAAAAAATTGCCGGTTCGGTCTATGCCACAGCCCCAGTCTATCACGGCTCTCGACGGTCGCCCCTTGGGGAGCGGGGTAGTCCGCCACAAGACCGAGAGGGTTACTATGCGGATCCCGTTTCGGGGCCACCAGGAGCGGATTTATTTTTATCTGGTTGAATCTCCAGCTTATCCGGTAGTCTTAGAGCACGTATGGCTCGTAAAACATCAGCCATCCATCAACTGGGGTAATCGGAGCAATCCGGTCTCTCGGTGGGGTCTGCACTGCACCACTCATTCTGATCAGAGGCATTCGTCCTCGACTCCTCCCAGAGAGACTGACGTAGGGTCCGATTTGGACGAGGAGGAGGCTGGGGAGCCCCTGGGCCCTAATTCCAGTGGCCCGGAGGAACAGGAGGCAAGTCTAGAATGGGACTCAGTCTATGATTGGGAGCGTCCTATTGACGAATGGGAGGGCAGTGAGGGAATTGACTGGGACACACAGAGCCTTTTCCAGACTACAGGCAGTGAGGGTGAGAGTCAAATGGTAGGGGCTATTGAGTTCCCATTGCCCAATAACGTCCCAAGGGAATATAACAGGTTATCTGAGGTATTCAGCAAACAGAGGGCGACCACACTACCTCCACACCGGTCGTACGACTGTGCGATCGACCTGTATCCGGGGACAGTACCACCTCGTGGTTCACTTTATTCTCTGTCTGTGCCAGAAAGCAGAGCCATGAAGGAGTACATTCATGAGGCTTTAGCCAGCGGGTTTATAAGACCATCCTCGTCACCAGCGGGAGCAGGGTTTTTTTTTGTTAAAAAGAAAGACGGGAGCTTAAGGCCCTGCATTGACTATCGAGGGCTTAATGCTATCACAATAAAAAATAGATATCCCCTGCCACTTATGAACTCAGCATTTGAGCGCTTACAAACGGCGTCGGTATTCACTAAGCTGGACCTCAGGAATGCGTACAACTTAGTGCGTATAAAGGAGGGTGATGAGTGGAAAACTGCGTTTAATACTCATTCGGGACACTACGAATACTTAGTGATGCCGTTTGGCCTCACCAACACCCCCGCGGTATTCCAGGCGTTTGTCAACGATGTGCTCAGGGAGATGCTAGAGAAGTTTGTGTTCGTCTATCTAGACGATATTCTGATCTTCTCTGCCACTCTCTCTGAGCACATTCGTCATGTAAAACTGGTCTTGACACGCTTGTTAGAGGCTCGACTGTTTGTGAAGGCGGAGAAGTGCGTTTTTCACGCAAATTCCGTTTCTTTCCTGGGGTTCATTGTGTCGGCCGGTAAAACGGAGATGGACCCGCAGAAAATCGACGCCGAGTCTGTTAAGCAGGTGCAGAGGTTCCTGGGGTTCGCGAATTTTTACCGGCGTTTCATTCGTAATTTTAGTACTGTGGTCACCCCCATTACCGGGCTCACTAAGAAGAGTGCGACGGCGCGATTTGTGTGGACTCCGCGGGCAGAGGCAGCGTTTGTGGAATTGAAAAGGAGGTTCTGCTCGGAACCTATACTTATAACACCTAACCCGTCACTGCCCTTCATTGTTGAAGTAGACGCTTCTGAGCTGGGGGTGGGGGCCATTCTCTCACAGCGGTCACCAAGCGACCAAAAGGTTCATCCCTGCGCGTATTTCTCCCGGTCGCTGTCCCAGGCCGAGAGGAATTATGACGTTGGGGACAAGGAATTATTGGCTGTAAAATTAGCCTTAGAGGAGTGGCGTCATTGGCTGGAAGGGGCGGAACATCCTTTTACTGTGTGGACAGATCACAAAAACCTGGAATACATCCAGACTGCAAAGACACGCAATTCGTGCCAGGCGCGCTGGGCGTTGTTCTTTGCCCGTTTTTCGTTCATTGTGACTTACCGGCCAGGTTCCAAGAATGTAAAACCTGACGCCCTTTCACGGGCCTTTGATAAATCGGACAGGGAGCACACTCCGGAGCCCATTATTGCCAAAGCACAGATCGTGGCGCCTGTCAGTTCGGATATTGAGTCGGCGGTGCAGAAAGCGCTGCGCCATGAGTCAGACCCAGGGGGGGGGCCGTCTCACTGTCTCTTTGTGCCCGCTAGGGTTCGGTCTCAGGTGCTACAGTGGGGACACGCCTCACAGCTGGCGGGTCACCCAGGGGCGCACCGCACAAAAGACTTTTTGTCCCGACGGTTCTGGTGGCCCGGTATGGAGAAGGACGTCCGGGAGTTTGTGGCTGCCTGTCCGGTTTGCGCTCGCAATAAGAACTCCCACCAGGCTCCCTCAGGTCTATTACGGCCGCTGCCCACCCCGGGAAGACCGTGGAGCCATATCGCTTTGGATTTCATCACGGGATTACCACCCTCCGAAGGCAAGACGGTCATTCTGGTGGTGGTTGATCGCTTCTCTAAGGCAGCGCATTTTGTGGCGCTGCCCAAGTTACCGTCGGCAGCGGAAACTGCGCGGCTAGTAGTCGACCACGTGTTTAGGATACACGGCCTTCCCCAGGATGTGGTGTCTGACCGCGGACCGCTGTTTGCTTCCCGTTTCTGGCGTGCGTTCTGCTCCCTGGTAGGCGCCTCTGCGAGTCTCTCGTCAGGTTTTCACCCGGAGACCAACGGGCAGACAGAACGTACCAACCAGACTCTGGAGAACACGCTCCGGTGTCTGGCCGCGACCAACCCCACATCCTGGAGTCGACAGCTCAGGTGGGCCGAATACGCGTATAACACTCTATGCAATGCCTCCACGGGTCTCTCGCCTTTCGAGGCACAATTTGGGTACACTCCACCGCTGTTCCCGGAACTGGAGCGGGGGGCTGAAGTGCCTTCTGCGGAGGCTTTTGTACGACGGTGTCGGGCCACCTGGAGTAAGGTGCGAGCCGCGCTCTTACGGGCCACCGCCACCCAGAAAAGGCTGGCCGATAGGCGTCGTCGGGCGGCACCATCCTACAGGGTAGGGCAGCGGGTATGGTTGTCCACACGTGATTTGCCATTGCGGGTCGAATCACGTAAGCTCGCTCCTCGCTACGTGGGGCCTTTTAAGATCATTCGGAAAATCAACCCGGTCACGGTGCGCCTCCAGTTACCCAGGTCCATGAAGATCCACCCCACCTTCCATGTCTCTCGCCTCAAACCGGTGTGTACTAGTGTGCTGGCCCCGGCGGAGGTTCCTCCACCACCTCCACGGCTGATCGACGGGGGCCCAGTCTACACCGTGCGCCGCATTTTGGCAGAGCGCCGCAGAGGCAGAGGCAGGCAGTACCTCATTGACTGGGAGGGTTTCGGGCCGGAGGAGCGCTGTTGGGTCTCCTCTAGGGACATTTTGGACCCGGAACTGATTCAGGAGTTCCACAGGCAGGGGGCTGAGGGAGCGTCTGGGGCCGCTCCTTAGTGGGGGGGTCCTGTCACGGTGGGAGGTTATTCCCGTGGTGACCGCTAGAGGGCCTGGGATCATTGTTATCACCTGTTCCTCGTTTGCATTAGGGGAATGGCCTCCCAGCTGTGTATTTAAGGCCAGTTTGTATGAGCCTCAGGGCTTTTGTGTTACTGTTCGCTCTAACACCAAGCCGGTAAATGCACACCGTAGACTCGAGGTTTGAGTCAGGTACTGTGCAGGTGTGTGTTCACTGATTGAAACTTCCTAACAAACTATTCTAAAAGGTAGGAGGGCGTTTGGTGGGGTTTTACCGACGCCTTCCCTAAGGGTTTATTTTCTTTTATTTTGGGCTCGTGTGAGCCGGCGGTAGAGGGATGTTGTCCCCGGTAAATGTATTTTGGTTTGTGTTTATTCCTGAGCTGCGCCTCATGGTTTTTGTTTAGCCAACGCTGTTTTTGGCTAGGTTGTATTTTTATTTCATTGCCCCTGATTGGGCACTCTCTGTGCTCGTTATTCGGCACAGTTACTGGTCGGTACACTCGCCCTGTTCTCAAAGGGTCGTTTTATTTTCTTCAGCCATTTTGGGCTCCTTTTCTGTTTTCCCAATTAAGAATCGCCTTCGGGTTTGTTTTTGTTTCTCCCCCCTGTTACGGGAGTTATTCTCATTTTTTGTCCCACTTATCCCTGTACACTGCCCCTGGGATCTAGGAGGGGTTTTATTTAGTCGCACTTGGTCCTCCGCTCCAACCCCACCCTGATAGCTTCAGATATAGGTTTTATAAAACCTTTAACTTTTCCCGCATTCAGAAACAAAGTTTTTCAGACTGAAAGTCTTGAAAGTCAACACTCAAATTTCATCCAAAAGGAAAGGGTTTGATGGTGGGCCGATAATCTATCAGGGGTATGCCCATTTGCCAGAAATCGCATTCAGAGCTTGTGAAATCCCCAAAATGACGATTTCAAGCTTTGGCACTCTAAGATTTGTTGTTGGTCAAAATGAGCATATCTTGAAGAGAGAATACACTAGCTGCTTCCAAATGAAATATGTTTGATGGTGAGTGGTTCCATATCTTATATTCAAAATGTAGCCATCTGCTCCTTTAGGAGCTGTAGATATAGGTTTTATAAAAACTTTAACTTTACTCGCATTCAGGAACAAAGTTTTTCAAAGTGCGCATTTCTTGGAAGTCAATACTCAAATTTCATCTAAATGGAAAAGGTTTGATGGTGGGCGATAATCTATCAGGTATATGCCCATTTGCCAGAAACTGCATTCAGAGCCTGTGAAATCCCCAAAATGACAATTTCAAGCTTTGGCACTCTGTTTCATAGTTGATGAAAATGAGCATATCTTGAAGAGAGAATACATGGCATGAAGGAGTGTGTGTCTCTCTGTTTTTCAAATTTTTTTTTTTTTTTTTTTTTTTTTTGAGTGTGTATCACGGTTCAAGTAACCCTTTATTTATAATAAAGCACTTAAAGCATGGCGTGCCCTCTTGTCCCTAAATTAATTTTTTACCTACCCACTTGGTCTGTCCTAGCCACCATATTTATTTATTTATTTAATTAATTTAAGAAATGTATTTATATGTATATATTTATTGCAATATTTATTGAATCTGTGCCCTTCCTGGATGGGCTCTGCACGCAGGTCCCTTGTTGCACAGTCGCCGTGAGGTGTTTGGTTTCTGGGGGCAGTGGTGCGGGTACTTCTCCCCGAGTTGTCCTTCTATCAATAACATCACCGGAATAAAGATAATTCATTCAGACTTATAAAAAACATAACATAACACACAGAACAAACACATTACATACATTACATACACATGGGAATAGAGGAGCGTCCTTTGCCCCATCGGCCAGTGCAAGGGGCCCTCTGCAGCCAGTGATGGCACCGGAGGGCCTTCCTCACACACTCAACCTAACCCTAACCCTAACCCTACCCTAACCCTAACCACTACCACAAAGGCCCCAAAAACCCAGACACAGACAGGACCATGACCACTCTGGCCCCACCGCTAACCCCCACTTAGCTCCTAATTCTAACCGCACCCCTACCCCTACCCCGGACCGCAACCCCAACCCCAACCCTACACCTACCCCTACCCCTACCCCTATCCCTGACCCCAACCCCCACCCTGACCCCACCCCCACCCTGAGCCCAACCCCCACCCCCACCCTAACCCTAACCCCACTCCCACTCCGACCCCTAACCTGAACCTCGCACCCACTCCCACCCCCCCACCCCATGCCACTGGAGTCGGAGTAGCGGAGGAAATCTTCTACCCGACCAGACACCCCCGAACAACCCGGAAGGTCCAGGAATGGACCATCAGAACCAGCAAACCAAACATAATCCTAGGGGACTCCAACCTCTCCAGGATCCAGTCCCACTCCAGGGGAGACCTCCAAATTGACAGCTACCCCGGAGCAACATTTTATCATATCGCAGGACTTCTGGAGAAAACCCGAGTGAATCCCAGAATACAGAGAGTCATCCTGTCCACTGGGATTAACAACAAGGACCAGCACCCTAAAAAAACAGCAATAAAACAGCTGCAGACCATGCTGAGGATGACGAAAAACACCTTCCCGGCAGCAGAAATTTGGATCCCGTTAATTAATTATTCCCAAAACCTGGAACCCCGCCAGAAATCCAATTTGGAGGAGATCAATAATCACATCCTCCGAAACATGCCACATGTTCCCAAGCTTCCGGAGGAGGACTTCCGCACTACACGGGACGACATCCACTGGACAGAGAGAACAGCTGGCAAGATGTTGGAACACTGGCTAAAACATTTAAACTAAGAATCCCCACAAACCCAAACACAAACAGGGAGGGGAATAAGAACATTATACTGCTGGCACAAAACTTTTCACCCACACAAAATCAAATTAGTTTACTGGACAAAGGCCTATCATTCGTACCGACGGCAAACATTAGAAAAAAACTAAAAGAAACCCTCAGAGGAGAAGCTCAGGAGTTTCACAGAAAGCTGAAACTAGCTGTCTTTTTTGAGGGATCAGAAAACACAGACAGAACACCCTTTATGGCCCGATCCAACTGGGAACCCAGGGAGAGCCAAATCCCGGGTACAATCACACAACTCATAAAAGACAACAACACCCTGATCAAGGCACTTAACCCCCAAACCCATAAAGACAAAAACAACCTCAGCAGAGGAGAGAGCCAAGCACTACATCAGCTGGCAAACAATAAACAAATTGTCATCAAACCAGCTGACAAGGGGAGTGCCATAGTAATCATGGACAGAACACAGTACATCCAAGAAGCACACAGACAATTAAACAACACTACACACTATAAAAAATTAATTCGACCCATATATCTAGACACAGCACAAGAAATATATGACATTATACAGACACTATTAGAAAACAATTACATCACAAAAAAACAAAGTTTTTACCTAAGGGGGGAGGAAAATCCTAGACCAAGGGTTTTTTACCTCCTCCCCAAAATACACAAACAGCCTCAGTCCTGGAGTGTACCATATGAGATCCCGGCAGGGAGACCTATTGTTTCAGACTGCAACAGCGAATCCTACAGGATCGCAAAATACATAGACTATTTCCTCACTCCACTGTCAACTAAACACAACAGTTACATAAAAGACACATACGACTTCATACGCATAGTTAAAAACACTAAAATAACACAGGACACCATTTTATTCACAATTGACATAGATAGTCTCTACACAAACATAAACACTGCAGCAGGGTTAACAGCTGTAAAACTCTGGATGGAGAAATACCCGGATGACAGCCGCCCGGATACATCTCTCCTACAACTGTTAGAAATCAGCCTGACAAAAAATGATTTTGAATTTAAGAAAGAATTCTTTTTACAAATCAGCGGCACAGCGATGGGTAAGAAATTTGCACCGGCCTACGCTAACATTTACATGGCACACTGGGAGGAGACTGTTTTTCAAAAATGCCCCAAATTACCCACCAATTATTTTAGATACTTAGATGACATATGGGGAACATGGACACACAGTTTAGAGGACTTCAAACACTTTATACAAATCCTCAACACACACCATAGAATGATAACAGTTAAATACATCACGCATAACCAACAAATAGATTTCTTGGACACTACCACATACAAGGGACCCTCTTTTTCCCAAACACACACTTTAGACACTAAAGTTTTCTTTAAAGAGACTGACACACACACACTTTTACATAAAAACAGTCTCCACCCTAAACACACTTTCAAGGGCCTGATCAAATCACAATTGCTCAGGTTCAACAGGATTTGCACACAGGTAATAGATTTTGAAGAGGCTACCCAGACCCTCTTCAATGCATTAAAACCAAGGGGGTATTCCAGATCTTTCCTTAGACAGGTCCGGAAAACTTTCTTAACCACCAGACAACAAGACACGCGCAAAATCATTCCGCTAATCACCACCTACTCAGCATTTAGCCTAGCTGCAAACAGAAAAATTAAATTAAATCTAACCCACACTCTACAGAACACAAACATTATCCAGGACTATAAAATTATCTCAGCATATAAAAGAAATAAAAATCTTAAAGATCATCTGGTAAGCAGCAAACTACCAGAAATTAATACTTTACCGACACAGGGCCCAATATTTTACAAACAAGCCACTACAGTCAGAAACACCACTACCAACACAACCTACATAATAAAACAAACACTAACTAAAAACACTAAAAACTGCATATATGCCATTAAGTGCAAACAATGTGGTATAATATATGTAGGAGAAACAGGGAACACAATTAAATGTAGACTAGCACAACATATATACAACATTAGAAATCACAGAGAGACAGACACACACCTGGTGGCTCATTTCCTTCACCATGGACTTGAGGCACTAGAAATATCGGGCCTTCAAATGAACAATAATTGGACACCGGAGGAGAGATGCAGGTTTGAGAAACACTGGATTCTCAAACTTAGCACTCTATTTCCAAGAGGACTAAATCAACGCACATAGAGCACCGACACAAGAGGGACCAAATTCTTCCTACTTAAAGGCTTCAGTACCCTGAATGGCCAGTGCAAACTTTTATTTCCCAAGAGGCCCTAATATGGGACAACTTGGGAAATAAAGATTTCTTACTTACCTAACTAGCCAGAGCCTTCAGTAACTGCTGATAGCTGGGACAGAATTACACTAAAGACTACCCATCTGGTTAATACCACTCTGAATAGGCTCATCCGAGCCAGAGAGAGGTCTTTAAAATAACAAAAGAATTACCCACTAGAAGAAACAAAAGACTAAATTACAGGAGGAATATAGCCATTCAGGCCAAACTACTGGAATGCTAGGGCCATTTAATAGAACCATCTTTAAAATAGGTCTTTAAAATAACAAAAGAATCACCCATCACGGGAAACAAAGGGTTAACTACTGGCAGGAAACAGCCATTTTTGACAAAAATTCCAGAGAGCTAGGGCTATTAAGGACACAAAGGGGACACATCCACCAATGAGGACACCACAAACCAGTGGCCTCAAACAGGTCCTCTCTGTGACCTGATAAACAGAACCATAATCCTCTCACACTCACACCTGAAGAAGCCTAAGACAAGGCGAAACGTTGTGTCGACATATGCTTTGGAAGACAGCAGAGGAACACATCCTACTCGGAGGAACTCTCCCGCTGCTGATCCCGAAAGAGCAAAACGAACCTGAACATTTTCACGGACGAGACACCAGGAGGAATCCTGCAGCAACACGGTACAGACTGCACTACCTTGTGGTGGAAACCTAACGGTGTCAACTAAACCACAAGGTAACAGTCTTGGTAAGTATAGACTGCTTTGATAAGCGTCAACCTTGTGTTGACAAAGCACGCTATCAAACAGTCGAAACCTGCACCGCCGCTTGCACAAACTTTTTTAATGATAAAAAATTACTAAAAAAAACACTAAAAATCAGTAAAATTTGCAAAATATTAGACAATTCTAGAAAATAAAAACAGTTTAAACCACAAAAAAATAGTCTTATGTTATTCTCAAAATTAGAAAATTAAAAACACCTAAAAACACACCACCTTACCCACACCAAAACACCATGACGGCTTTCGCTGAGGCCACTAGGACCCTCTTCCGAGTCATCCAGACAACGCATCACCTGCAGAACACTGCAGTGTCTGGAGCCGGGACAGCACCACCCACCAGTTTATTTAAAAAGATGCAGGAACTGGCCACCCTGGTGAGACCGGCCTCCCCGACAGAGGACACCATGTTGTTACTGACGGGGAATACCCGGAACTGGCTCCACACATGCATGCAGATCTTGGAGGAACACTATCTCAAGATCCTGGAACAACTCACCAAAAAGTTGGAGAGAATTCAGCTCAACAACTGGCCAGAGGCGTTCCAGGTGGCGGCCAGGTGGGCCAAAAAGAAGTTTGGCCGAAGATTACACCCGACCACCCTGGACATCGCCCAGGAAACAGTGGCCCCAATTTGGAGAACTGTAAGACGCACAACTCCAGTCTCCACCAGCAACAGATTCACTGCTCTAGTGAATCCTCCACCACCCCCACCCACAGCGGATAGAATCACCCACACTACACCCCGGAACCAGGACCAGTACCAGAGGGAGTGGCCGACACTGCGGCAGACATGCACCCCCAGGATCAGCGCTCCTAAACCCCACCGAGCACCAGCACAGAACCGGAGAAGGACCCGTGGAACCCCAGAAAACCACAGGGACTGGACTCCGGAACCACTACCACAAAGGCCCCAAAAACCCAGACACAGACGGGACCATGACCACTCTGGCCCCACCGCTAACCCCCACTCAGCTCCTAATTCCAACCGCACCCCTACCCCTACCCCGGACCGCAACCCCAACCCTACACCTACCCCTACCCCTATCCCTGACCCCAACCCCCACCCTAACCCCAACCCTGACCCCAACCCCCACCCCCACCCTAACCCTAACCCTAACCCTAACCCTAACCCTAACCCTACCCCTATCCCTGACCCCAACCCCCACCCCCACCCTAACCCTAACCCTGACCCCCACCCCCACCCTGACCCCAACCCCCACCCTAACCCTAACCCTACCCCTGAGCCCAACCCCCACCCTAACCCTAACCCTAACCCTGACCCCCACCCCCACCCTGACCCCAACCCCAACCCCCACCCCCACCCTAACCCTACCCCTGAGCCCAACCCCCACCCCCACCCTAACCCTAACCCCACTCCCACTCCGACCCCTGACCTGAACCCTGCACCCACTCCCACCCCCCCACCCCACGCCACTGGAGCCGGAGTAGCGGAGGAAATCTTCTACCCGACCAGACCCCCCCGAACAACCCGGAAGGTCCAGGAATGGACCATCAGAACCAGCAAACCGAACATAATCCTAGGGGACTCCAACCTCTCCAGGATCCAGTCCCACTCCAGGGGAGACCTCCAAATTGACAGCTACCCCGGAGCAACATTTTATCATATCGCAGGACTTCTGGAGAAAACCCAAGTGAATCCCAGAGTACAGAGAGTCATCCTGTCCACTGGGATTAACAACAAGGACCAGCACCCTAAAAAAACAGCAATAAAACAGCTGCAGACCATGCTGAGGATGACGAAAAACACCTTCCCGGCAGCAGAAATTTGGATCCCATTAATTAATTATTCCCAAAACCTGGAACCCCGCCAGAAATCCAATTTGGAGGAGATCAATAATCACATCCTCCGAAACATGCCACATGTTCCCAAGCTTCCGGAGGAGGACTTCCGCACTACACGGGACGACATCCACTGGACAGAGAGAACAGCTGGCAAGATGTTGGAACACTGGCTAAAACATTTAAACTAAGAATCCCCACAAACCCAAACACAAACAGGGAGGGGAATAAGAACATTATACTGCTGGCACAAAACTTTTCACCCACACAAAATCAAATTAGTTTACTGGACAAAGGCCTATCATTCGTACCGACGGCAAACATTAGAAAGAAACAAAAAGAAACCCTCAAAGGAGAAGCTCAGGAGTTTCACAGAAAGCTGAAACTAGCTGTCTTTTTTGAGGGATCAGAAAACACAGACAGAACACCCTTTATGGCACACACACACTTTTACATAAAAACAGTCTCCACCCTAAACACACTTTCAAGGGCCTGATCAAATCACAATTGCTCAGGTTCAACAGGATTTGCACACAGGTAATAGATTTTGAAGAGGCTACCCAGACCCTCTTCAATGCATTAAAACCAAGGGGGTATTCCAGATCTTTCCTTAGACAGGTCCGGAAAACTTTCTTAACCACCAGACAACAAGACACGCGCAAAATCATTCCGCTAATCACCACCTACTCAGCATTTAGCCTAGCTGCAAACAGAAAAATTAAATTAAATCTAACCCGCACTCTACAGAACACAAACATTATCCAGGAATATAAAATTATCTCAGCATATAAAAGAAATAAAAATCTTAAAGATCATCTGGTAAGCAGCAAACTACCAGAAATTAATACTTTACCGACACAGGGCCCAATATTTTACAAACAAGCCACTACAGTCAGAAACACCACTACCAACACAACCTACATAATAAAACAAACACTAAATAAAAACACTAAAAACTGCATATATGCCATTAAGTGCAAACAATGTGGTATAATATATGTAGGAGAAACAGGGAACACAATTAAATGTAGACTAGCACAACATATATACAACATTAGAAATCACAGAGAGACAGACACACACCTGGTGGCTCATTTCCTTCACCATGGACTTGAGGCACTAGAAATATCGGGCCTTCAAATGAACAACAATTGGACACCGGAGGAGAGACGCAGGTTTGAGAAACACTGGATTCTCAAACTTAGCACTCTATTTCCAAGAGGACTAAATCAACGCACATAGAGCACCGACACAAGAGGGACCAAATTCTTCCTACTTAAAGGCTTCAGTACCCTGAATGGCCAGTGCAAACTTTTATTTCCCAAGAGGCCCTAATATGGGACAACTTGGGAAATAAAGATTTCTTACTTACCTAACCCTAACCCTAACCCTAACCCCCTAACCTAACCCTAACCCCAACCCTAATTCCAACCTTGATCCTAACCCCTAACCATAATTTCAACCCCAACCCTAATCGCCACCCTAACCCCAACCCTAACCCTAATTTAAACCCCAACCCTAATCCCAACCCTAACCCTAATTCCAGCCCCAACCCTAACCCCAACCTTAATTCCAACCTTGATCCTAACCCTAACCCCAACCCTAATCGCAACCCTAACCCTAATTTTAACCTCAACCCTAATCGCAACCCTAATTTTAACCCCAACCCTAATCGTAACCCCAACTCCAACCTAACCCCAACTCCAACCACTATTCCAACCGCAACCCCAAGTCTCAATCTCAACCCCTACCCCAACCCTAACCCCAATGCTTACTACAACCCTAACGGCAACCTCAACCCCAACACCAATTCCAACTATAACCCCAGCCCCTACACCAATTCCAATCCTAATTCCAACCTTGATCCTTGTCCCAACCTTAACCCTAATTTCAACGCCAACCCTAACCCCAACCCCAACCCCAACCCCAACTCCAACCTAACCTTAATTCCAGCGGCAATTCCAACCGTAACCCCAACTGTAACACTAATCCCAGCCCAAATTCCATCTGTAACCCCAACCCAACCCTAATGCCAACTGCAATTCCAACCCCGACCCCAACTACTACTGCATTACATCCCTCACCCCAACCCCAACTCCTATCCTAACCACCACCCCACCCCAATAGGACCCTTTGGGAACCCTTATCCTACCCTAACCCTAATCCCAACAGGGTAGTCACCTGAACCCGAATGGGGACCCTACCCTAACCCCACTACAAGGGCTACTACACCACAACTGCATCGCAATGGAAACCCCAGCTGCAGTCTCAACGCTTACCCCAACCAGGATCAGCATCTTAATGTTTATATAAAGCAAAATTTCTAATAAATAAAGTTTTTTTTTAATTATATATAGAGTCTTGGGACTAGGAGGGGCCAAGGTGGGAGGCCTTGCCACACAATTTTTAGGCATGAAGGAGTGTGTGTCTCTCTATTTTTCTTATTTATTTATTTATTTTTTTGAGTGAGTATCACGGTTCAAGTAACCCTTTATTTATAATAAAGCACTTAAAGCATGGCGTGCCCTCTTGTCCCTAAATTAATTTTTTACCTACCCTCTTGGTCTGTCCTAGCCACCATAGTATTTATTTATTTAATTCATTTAAGAAATGTATTTATATGTATATATTTATTACAATATTTATTGAATCCGTGCCCTTCCTGGATGGGCTCCGCGCGCAGGTCCCTTGTTGCACAGTCGCCGTGGGGTGTTTGGTTTCTGGGGGCAGTGGTGCGGGTACTTCTCCCCGAGTTGTCCTTCTATCAATAACATCACCGGAATAAAGATAATTCATTCAGACTTATAAAAAACATAACACACAGAACAAACACATTACATACATTACATACACATGGGAAAAGAGGAGCGTCCTTTGCCCCATCGGCCAGTGCAAGGGGCCCTCTGCAGCCAGTGATGGCACTGGAGGGCCTTCCTCACACACTCAACCTAACCTAGCCAGTGCCATGGGCGGACCTCCTTACCTCCTCAGTACACTCAGGAGGATAAATCACCATCTAAATAAAAAATACTAAATTTGCACAAAATTTATAACAGAACTACATTTTTTAGGGGCAGGACAAGAGGGGCGTGGCCTCAGGCATGATGGGTAAAGATGAGAGCCAATGGCGGTACGCCCCATCACACCCTGTAGGGCACATAGAGCCTTGTATTTTCTACTCTCTGTTTGGTTTGCAGCCCCTCTGAGGAAGCACTATGGTGCGAAACGTTAGGGAAACAACCAAAAACAGAGAACTTTCAATTGCTAGATTTTACTGAGTACCTGCCTGTCTTATTTCATTTTTTTTCTTTTCAATTTTAAAGTGGTTTTTGAAAAGTTAAACCCCCTAAAAATAATAATAAAGGTTATTTTAAACTGGCTAGCGAGGGGGCTCAAAAAAAGAAAGGGCCTGAAAAAAACTAAATGAAGGCACACAATACAATCGTGTCTCACCCAACCGACTGAGCTCCACACAGGAAAAGGGAAAAGGTCAAACTCCTACCAGGATCTACAGCGGGACGCCGCAGAAGACAGTGGACTGGAGGTCAACACGCCCTGGAACTACTAGAAGGGTAAGAGCCCAGGTTGGGCAGCCTTAAAATTGTTTGGCTACCAACTAACTTGCTGGCTAGTTTAAAATGTTTAATTCATTGAACAGGTACACTGTACTATCTGCAATGGGAAAAGAGGGACAAACAAACACCACCATACAACAAGCTCAAATTTTTCAACCTAGGGCCACGCCCGAAATTACAGCCCCAAACACAAACACCATACACACTGCTGACACTAGGCCAAGATTCAGGCCTGCACTACTGCCCACTCCCCTGGCACAACGCCCCATATACACCAGAAACACTAGGCCAAGACCATTCTCGGGCCTACTACCCACTCCTGACACACAATGCATCCCAGCTCACAGAGATAGGAGTACCACACCCCACATACAATACATCCCAACCTACAGACCTAGATTTACACCCCCTAACAAAACTTGGACTACAAACAGGACCCACACTGGGAAAACAAAAACAAGGCCCAATCCAGATTCATCTAGGATAGGAATATCACACACTCAGACAACAACACAGGATTTTAACAAACACACATCGAAGCACTATTTCAAATTGATCCAGGCCCTGCGCCACAAGGGGGAAGTGGAAAAGGCAATACAGACACAAACATTTCCCATGGGAATGATGAGACAGGTCAATAAACTGACAGAATTCATCAAACCCTCATCACCCTCTGAACACATGAAACAAGCAGTTGCACACAACACCATAACATGGATGCAAAACAACATGACAATCTTACAGACACATTATAACACAGTGATTGGCAATCTGGTACATACACAACCCCCCTGGAATCAAATATCATTACAAGTAGCATTAGGCTGGGCACATAAAAGATATGGACAAAAACTCACTCAGATCACCACACCAACAGTCAGGAACGTACTACAGATACAGGCACCAGCATATACCCCTCCACCTTCAAGCCCTACAGACATTACAGACAAAAAGTACCCACCCACATTTACACACTCACTGACCAAAAGGGAGCAGGAGGACATAAATATCCCCCACAAGTACACCATACACTGGACAGCCAAATTACACCAACACTGACACAACCTTTTACACCACCTAGACAACCAATAATTTCCAATGTCTGTCAATATGACTCCACTGACATTCTGTCTTTTTCTCAATCAATAGGGAGAAAGGAAACCAGTCCCCCACTTACAAGAGACATGGTTGGGCATATGATGAAGGGAGACATAAAGGGAAATTCCCCAAACCCAGAATCCCATTCTGAGCCCCCTCAAATACATAACACTGATTTAACACAGCTACAGGATAACTTTCCCACAAATTTCAATATTACCTTGGATGACAGTTCATCACAGGAGGGGGCTAACCAACCCCAGTTCCTGACAACACCATGCCGACACCCCAACACCAACAGAAAGGCCTCAGATTGGAATCTCACGGTGACAAAACCCATTTTGGTCATCGGGGATTCCAATCTGAGTAGGATTCCTCACTACACACCCACACACATTCAAATAGACAGCTTCCCAGGTGCAAACTTCCTACACATCAGCAATATCCTACAAAAACTACCACCACACCCACATGTACAGATAGTAATACTATCAGTCGGCATTAATAATAAAGACCAACACCCTCATAAAACAGCTATAAAACAATTACAAGGCATGTGGAGGATAGCTGCAGAAGCCTTCCCCAATGCCAGCATTTACACCCCCATTATTCACTTTTCGGATTGCCTCACCCTACAACAACAGAACAACCTTACAACACTTAACACCCATATTGAACGATATGGGTACCCTCTGCTGGAGCTCAACAAACTAAGGTTCCACGTAGATCCAAGGGATAATATACACAGGACACCAGCAACAGCTACACAAATTCTTGAATTCTGGCTAGAACAGTTAAACTACTGAGACCAGTGAAGTGCAAACAAGTCTACAACATGCACACCAACATATGGAATCTCTCCAAAACACTGGTGCTTTCCCAGGCAGAGTCAGAGCTTTTGGGCAAGGGTCTGACCTTTATACCAACACCGAGAACAGGTGGGTCCGACCGGGAGGATCTCATGAGGGATATACATAAATACAATAGAAAACTCAAACTACTAGACCACTTTCAGTACAATCACAATCAAGTGTCATTACCGTTCACAGGCCCATCCAATTGGGAACCTCCATTTGATTGCTTACACATAGAAATTCAAAATTTAATCAGCCACAACAATAGAACCCTAAACAAACATTTACATAGACACTACATGCAAAAAGACAATCTATCACTCGAACAAAGAGCAGCCATTCACTCTCTGAAAACCAATAAGGATATAATAATAAAACCAGCAGACAAGGGCTCAGCCATAGTCATTCAAGACAAACAACAATACATGTACGAAGCACACAGACAATTACACAACACAGAACATTACACCAAATTACCACATTCCTTACAGGCACAAACACGAATACAAATCATAACCATCTTACAAGAATTGTATACATCCCGACACATCACATACAAACAGAGAAATTTTCTACTAGGCCCACCCACCCCAAGACCACGTCAATTCTACTTACTCCCCAAGATACATAAAGATCCCACAACTTGGACCATCCCTCATGAGATCCCAATGGGACGACCCATAGTCTCGGACTGCGACAGCGAAAGCTACAACATAGCCGCATTCATTGATTATTACCTGAACCCCATCTCACAGACACACAATAGTTATATACAGGACACATATCACTTCATCAGCCAATTACGACAGAGATCCATACCAGAACATGCCTTTCTATTCACCATTGATATCAATAGCTTGTATACCAACATTGACACCAAATTGGGCCTAGCAGCAGTACAGAGGGCCTTTAATAAACACACTGACACATCACGTCCGGACCAGCAGATATTACAATTATTACACATCAGTCTCACCAGAAATGACTTTGAATTTGATCAACACACCTATTTACAAATTCAAGGTACAGCAACGGGGAAGAAATTTGCACCCTCCTATGCAGACATTTATATGGCTGAGTGGGAGGAAACACTCTTTGCAAAGTGCACACACACACCCCTGCTGTATTACAGGTATCTGGACGACATCTTTGGAGCTTGGCATCACACAACTGACACCTTCAACCATTTCATACATCTCATGAACACACATCACCCACATATCACCTGCAAACATACCACCAATAACAGCACTGTTGATTTTCTGGACACAACTGTTTTCTTGACAGAACCAGTAGAGGGAGTCAAGAAATTCAAAACAAAAGTTTTTTTTAAACCAACAGATACACATACTTTACTACACAAGACCAGTTTTCATCCAAAACACACATTCAAAGGGTTAATTAAATCACAGCTCATCAGATTCCACAGAATCTGTACGGACCATACAGATTTTAACTCTGCAACAGCAATACTTTTCACGGCACTGAGGTCTCGAGGTTACTCCAAGAGATTCCTCAGGACCATCAAATCCAACACACTAACACAACTACAGAACAATATCACTACACAGATGCCGGGCTCCACTGGTGTCATCCCACTCATCACCACCTTCTCGGAATCCACAGTTCAACTCAACATAAAATTAAAACAACAATTTAATAAAACAGTAGCCAAACACCCACCTCTAGAACAGTTTAAAATTATTGCAGCATACAGGAAAAATTCCAACCTACAAAACATCCTGGTACACTCCACGTTTCGGTCAGGTCCCCCATAGCTAGAACTCCACTGGCAAAGCACTACCATCAACATCGGCTCATTAAGAAGGGAGAGGAGGGCTTCATAATTCACCAACACCTCACACTACAAACCAAAACATAATTTATATGATAACTTGCACACAGTGTGACCACAAATACATAGGGGAAACCCAGAATACACTACACACAAGACTTCAACAGCACATTTACACAATAACCAAAAACAACAAAACAACACCTTTAGTACAACATTTTCAGGAACATAACCTGTCATATCTCAGAATTTCGGGCCTTGAGAGTAATGGAGAGTGGGACACAAGGACAAGGAGGAGGAGGGAGCGATACTTCATCTCCTGGCTGGGGACTACATTCCCTGAGGGTTTAAATGACAGATGAAATAATTTGGGGACTAAAGTGGATAGTGAGATTCTAAATACAGACCAGGATGGGCAGAAAACACCACAGGGAAGAGTAGAGCATTTGACAATGTACTTTTCCTTTTTCTTTTTAATGAGTAAGTACCCTAACTACACCCTTTTCTGACCACTACTTCTAACATACCCACTGGAACCCTCACTTCAATCCCAATCCCAACCCCAATCACCACAAGAACCTACTCCAACCTAACCTAACCCCAACTCTTTCCAACCATAACTCAAACCCTAATCCTAACCCTAACCCCCATTCCAACCCTAATCCCAACCCCAAGACAAACACCAACCCTAACCCAAATTCTTACCCTAACCCCAACTGCAATTCCAACCATAACCCCAATCCCAACCCAACCGCAACTTCACACCAACCCCAATTGCAACCATACCCAAACCCCAATTCCAACCCTACCCCAACCGTAACCCCAACCCCAACTGCAACCTTAATCCTAACCCTAACCCTAATTTTAACCCCAACCCTAACTGCAACCTCAACGCTAACATCAATTCCAATCATAACCCCAACCCCTAGTCCAACCCCTACTCCAACCCCAACCCTAACTGCAACCTCAACCCCAACCCCAATTCCTACCGTAAGCCCAGCCCCAACCCTAACCCAACCGCAATTCCAACCCTAACCCCAACCCTAATTCCAACCTTGAACCTAACCCCTAACCCTAATTTCAACCCCAACCCTAATCGCCACCCTAACCCCAACCCCAACTCCAGCCCTAACCTAACTCCAGCCCCAACCCTAACCCCAACCTTAATTCCAACCCTAACCCCAACCTTAATTACAACCTTGATCCTAACCCCAACCCCAACCCCAACCCTAACTCTAATTCTAACCCCAACCGTAATCGCAACCCTAACCCTAATTTTAACCTCAACCCTAATCGCAACCCTAACCCTAATTTTAACCCCAACCCTAATCGTAACCCCTACTCCAACCTAACCCCAACTCCAACCACTATTCCAACCGCAACCTCAACCCCAACCCCAATTCCTACCGTAACCCCAGCCCCAACCCTAACCCAACCGCAATTCCAACTGGGAACCTAGGGAGAGCCAAATCCCGGGTACAATCACACAACTCATAAAAGACAACAACACCCTGATCAAGGCACTTAACCCCCAAACCCATAAAGACAAAAACAACCTCAGCAGAGGAGAGAGCCAAGCACTACATCAGCTGGCAAACAATAAACAAATTGTCATCAAACCAGCTGACAAGGGGAGTGCCATAGTAATCATGGACAGAACACAATACATTCAAGAAGCACACAGACAATTAAACAACACTACACACTATAAAAAATTAATTCGACCCATATATCTAGACACAGCACAAGAAATATATGACATTATACAGACACTATTAGAAAACAATTACATCACAAAAAAACAAAGTTTTTACCTAAGGGGGGAGGAAAATCCTAGACCAAGGATTTTTTACCTCCTCCCCAAAATACACAAACAGCCTCAGTCCTGGAGTGTACCATATGAGATCCCGGCAGGGAGACCTATTGTTTCAGACTGCAACAGCGAATCCTACAGGATCGCAGAATACATAGACTATTTCCTCACTCCACTGTCAACTAAACACAACAGTTACATAAAAGACACATACGACTTCATACGCATAGTTAAAAACACTAAAATAACACAGGACACCATTTTATTCACAATTGACATAGATAGTCTCTACACAAACATAAACACTGCAGCAGGGCTAACAGCTGTAAAACTCTGGATGGAGAAATACCCGGACGACAGCCGCCCGGATACATCTCTCCTACAACTGTTAGAAATCAGCCTGACAAAAAATGATTTTGAATTCAACAAAGAATTCTTTTTACAAATCAGCGGCACAGCGATGGGAAAAAAATTTGCACCGGCCTACGCGAACATTTACATGGCACACTGGGAGGAGACTGTTTTTCAAAAATGCCCCAAATTACCCACCAATTATTTTAGATACTTAGATGACATATGGGGAACATGGACACACAGTTTAGAGGACTTCAAACACTTTATACAAATCCTCAACACACACCATAGAATGATAACAGTTAAATACATCACGCATAACCAACAAATAGATTTCTTGGACACTACCACATACAAGGGACCCTCTTTTTCCCAAACACACACTTTAGACACTAAAGTTTTCTTTAAAGAGACTGACACACACACACTTTTACATAAAAACAGTCTCCACCCTAAACACACTTTCAAGGGCCTGATCAAATCACAATTGCTCAGGTTCAACAGGATTTGCACACAGGTAATTGATTTTGAAGAGGCTACCCAGACCCTCTTCAAAGCATTAAAACCAAGGGGGTATTCCAGATCTTTCCTTAGACAGGTCCGGAAAACTTTCTTAACCACCAGACAACAAGACACGCGCAAAATCATCCCGTTAATCACCACCTACTCAGCATTTAGCCTAGCTGCAAACAGAAAAATTAAATTAAATCTAACCCACACTCTACAGAACACAAACATTATCCAGGACTATAAAATCATCTCAGCATATAAAAGAAATAAAAATCTTAAAGATCATCTGGTAAGCAGCAAACTACCAGAAATTAATACTTTACCGACACAGGGCCCAATATTTTACAAACAAGCCACTACAGTCAGAAACACCACTACCAACACAACCTACATAATAAAACAAACACTAACTAAAAACACTAAAAACTGCATATATGCCATTAAGTGCAAACAATGTGGTATAATATATGTAGGAGAAACAGGGAACACAATTAAATGTAGACTAGCACAACATATATACAACATTAGAAATCACAGAGAGACAGACACACACCTGGTGGCTCATTTCCTTCACCATGGACTTGAGGCACTAGAAATATCGGGCCTTCAAATGAACAACAATTGGACACCGGAGGAGAGACGCAGGTTTGAGAAACACTGGATTCTCAAACTTAGCACTCTATTTCCAAGAGGACTAAATCAACGCACATAGAGCACCGACACAAGAGGGACCAAATTCTTCCTACTTAAAGGCTTCAGTACCCTGAATGGCCAGTGCAAACTTTTATTTCCCAAGAGGCCCTAATATGGGACAACTTGGGAAATAAAGATTTCTTACTTACCTAACCCTAACCCCTAACCCTAACCCTAACCCTAACCCTAACCCTAACCCTAACCCCCTAAACCTAATCAAACAGTCGAAACCTGCACCGCCGCTTGCACAACATTTTTAATGATAAAAAATGACTAAAAAAAACACTAAAAATCTGTCAAATTTGAAAAATATTAGACAATTCTAGAAAATAAAAACAGTTTAAACCACAAAAAAACAGTCTTGCGTTATTCTCAAAATTTGAAAATTAAAAACACCTAAAAACACACCACCCTACCCACACCAAAACACCATGACGGCTTTCGCTGAGGCCACTAGGCATCACTAGGCATCACCTGCAGAACACTGCAGTGTCTGGAGCCGGGACAGCACCACCCACCAGTTTATTTAAAAAGATGCAGGAACTGGCCACCCTGGTGAGACCGGCCTCCCCGACAGAGGACACCATGTTGTTACTGACGGGGAATGCCCGGAACTGGCTCCACACATGCATGCAGATCTTGGAGGAACACTATCTAAAGATCCTGGAACAACTCACCAAAAAGTTGGAGAGAATCCAGCTCAACAACTGGCCAGAGGCGTTCCAGGTGGCGGCCAGGTGGGCCAAAAAGAAGTTTGGCCAAAGATTACACCAGACCACCCTGGACATTGCCCAGGAAACAGTGGCCCCAATTTGGAGAACTGTAAGACGCACAACTCCAGTCTCCACCAGCAACAGATTCACTGCTCTAGTGAATCCTCCACCACCCCCACCCACAGCGGATAGAATCACCCACACTACACCCCGGAACCAGGACCAGTACCAGAGGGAGTGGCCGACACTGCGGCAGACATGCACCCCCAGGATCAGCGCTCCTAAACCCCACCGAGCACCAGCACAGAACCGGAGAAGGACCCATGGAACCCCAGAAAACCACAGGGACTGGAACCACTACCACAAAGGCCCCAAAAACCCAGACACCGACGGGACCATGACCACTCTGGCCCCACCGCTAACCCCCACTCAGCTCCTAATTCTAACCGCACCCCTACCCCTACCCCGGACCGCAACCCCAACCCTACACCTACCCCTACCCCTACCCCTATCCCTGACCCCAACCCCCACCCCCACCTTAACCCCAACCCTGACCCCAACCCCCACCCTCACCCTAACCCTAACCCTAACTCTACCCCTATCCCTGACCCCAACCCCCACCCCCACCCTAACCCTAACCCTGACCCCAACCCCCACCTTCCCGGCAGCAGAAATTTGGATCCCGTTAATTAATTATTCCCAAAACCTGGAACCCCGCCAGAAATCCAATTTGGAGGAGATCAATAATCACATCCTCCGAAACATGCCACATGTTCCCAAGCTTCCGGAGGAGGACTTCCGCACTACACGGGACGACATCCACTGGACAGAGAGAACAGCTGGCAAGATGTTGGAACACTGGCTAAAACATTTAAACTAAGAATCCCCACAAACCCAAACACAAACAGGGAGGGGAATAAGAACATTATACTGCTGGCACAAAACTTTTCACCCACACAAAATCAAATTAGTTTACTGGACAAAGGCCTATCATTCGTACCGACGGCAAACATTAGAAAAAAACTAAAAGAAACCCTCAGAGGAGAAGCTCAGGAGTTTCACAGAAAGCTGAAACTAGCTGTCTTTTTTGAGGGATCAGAAAACACAGACAGAACACCCTTTATGGCCCGATCCAACTGGGAACCCAGGGAGAGCCAAATCCCGGGTACAATCACACAACTCATAAAAGACAACAACACCCTGATCAAGGCACTTAACCCCCAAACCCATAAAGACAAAAACAACCTCAGCAGAGGAGAGAGCCAAGCACTACATCAGCTGGCAAACAATAAACAAATTGTCATCAAACCAGCTGACAAGGGGAGTGCCATAGTAATCATGGACAGAACACAGTACATCCAAGAAGCACACAGACAATTAAACAACACTACACACTATAAAAAATTAATTCGACCCATATATCTAGACACAGCACAAGAAATATATGACATTATACAGACACTATTAGAAAACAATTACATCACAAAAAAACAAAGTTTTTACCTAAGGGGGGAGGAAAATCCTAGACCAAGGGTTTTTTACCTCCTCCCCAAAATACACAAACAGCCTCAGTCCTGGAGTGTACCATATGAGATCCCGGCAGGGAGACCTATTGTTTCAGACTGCAACAGCGAATCCTACAGGATCGCAAAATACATAGACTATTTCCTCACTCCACTGTCAACTAAACACAACAGTTACATAAAAGACACATACGACTTCATACGCATAGTTAAAAACACTAAAATAACACAGGACACCATTTTATTCACAATTGACATAGATAGTCTCTACACAAACATAAACACTGCAGCAGGGTTAACAGCTGTAAAACTCTGGATGGAGAAATACCCGGACGACAGCCGCCCGGATACATCTCTCCTACAACTGTTAGAAATCAGCCTGACAAAAAATGATTTTGAAAAGGTATCCATTCCCGCTTTTAGGAGCTTGAGACATGATCATTATGACAACTTCAACTTAGTTTTTGAAACTGCATATCTAGGAGCTTGAGATATGAGCTTTATGAAAACTTTTACTTGGTGGGCTATACCCTATCAAGCCAATTCAAGCATTGTCACTTTGTTGTCACTTTGTTGGAGTCTTCGTTCAGCCTCCACAGACCGCTTGGCACCTTCCCCTCTCCGAACCTCCACCTCACGCTCACAACTACTGTCTGTTCTGGCTCCACGGTGGTGGAACAAACTCCCTGTTGAGGTCAGAACTGTAGAATCTCTCCCCACCTTCAAGTGCAAGCTGAAGACACACCTCTTCAAGCAGCACCTCTCCCCATCCCTCCCTACCTCCCCGTGAACCTTAATTGTTGTCTCTGTGACTTGCTTTGTGGATCGGTATTTTTAGTTGGCTAGGTAAGCAGTGTTTGGATAGTTAACTTTGGTCACTTTTGCTCTGTTGTTTGTTTGTTTCTTTGTTCAAAAAAATAAAAATAAATAAAAAATTGGCCCTCGTCCTTATCTTTGTTGTACAGGTAGAAGTTGAAATTGTACTTCCCTCTAGGGTCTTTATAAAGTTTTTATAAAGCCAATATCTAAAGCTCGTAAAAGAGCCCATGGCTTCCTTTTGAAAATATGAAATGGAACCATCCACCATAATACATATTTCATTTGGAAGCAGCTAGTGTACTCTCTCTTCAAGATATGCTCATTTTCACCAACTATGAAACTTAGAGTGCCAAAATTTGAAATCGTCATTTTGGGGATTTCACAAGCTCTCAATGCAGTTTCTGGCAAATGGGCATACACCTGATGAATTATGACCCCACCATCAAACCTTTTCCTTTTGGATGAAATTTGAGTCTTGACTTTCAAGAAATGCGCACTTTGAAAAACTTTGTTCCTGAATGCAAGAAAAGTTAAAGTTTTTATAAAGCCTATCTCTAAAGCTCCTAAAGGAGCACATGGCTACCTTTTGAATATATGGTATGGAACCATTCACCATCATACATATTTAATTTGGAAGCGACTAGTGTATTCCCTCTTCAATATATGCTCATTTCCACCAACTATGAAACTTAGAGTGCCAAAGCTTGAAATCGTCATTTTGGGGATTTCACAAGCTCTGAATGCGGTTTCTGGCAAATGGGCATACACCTGATAGATGATCGCCCCACCATCAAACCTTTTCCTTTTGGATGAAATTTGAGTGTTGACTTTCAAGAAATGCGCACTTTGAAAAACTTTGTGAGACGGGTGCGTGAGGGTTGGACCCAAAATGCACGACTCAGAAACAATAATGGAATAAAGTCCCGTCAGGGCTTTATTTGGGACGAATCCCAGGAGCGTAGTCACAACAAGCAAAGTCCATACACGTAGATCCAGCCAAACAAACGATAAACAAACAAAAAGCACGGTGCCGAGGGAAGAGACAAACTCGTAGTCGGTAAACGTGCAGGGAGGTCCGGTAGCAGGAGAGCTGTCAGCGGGGCAAATGTACAGGCGGACGGCAGGCAGAATCGTAGTCGAGGGCGATGCGGAAGTCGAAACCATAAAACAATCAGCGAGGCAAAAGTACAAAGATGGTAGGCGAGGACGTAGTCAAAAAACAAACAATGGTCAACGAAACAGAAATCAATAACGATGGTCGGTAAAACAAGCTTGGATCTTAACGTGAATCAATCAGAAACTAATGCTCAAGAGTTGCGTAATGAAACTAGAGGCAGACAATTTCGCAGTGAACAGTAGCGTGACTGGGATATAAATGCAGGTGTAGACAGGTGTAGACAATTAGTTAGAGCGTCGCAAGGAAATGGAAAACAGGTGCGATGGATGACAAGTTTAACAAGGTGATTAGTAATCGTAAGTAATAAACCTATCCTGCCCTAGCATTAGTAAATTAGTAAATGGCATGCACGAGAAACGTAAGGTAAAATGAACACATGATTAGTTTGTTAGTTTCTACCCAATCCTGATCTAGTGTTAGTAGTTTTAGTAAATAGACAAATGGAAATAATTAGGGAGTGAATGACAGAAAGAGAGAGAGAGAAAAGGCGGAACGCAAGGTTTGCGGAAAGACATGTAAAAGTGTATGTTTAAACAGTAGCCAGTCTACGTAACAATAAACATAAATCAAAACATAACACAAAACGAAACTAAGACGATAACCATTCAACATAACAAGGTAATATAATCGTAACGAAACATAACTAGACATGACGAGAAAATAAATCGTAACAATAAATAAACGAAACAACATGACGAACCTAGACTAACATAATACATGATAAGACAATACAAGACTAAGACAAAATGAATAAACATAAAACATGGCGAGACAGACCTGAAACGTGACACTTTGTTCCTGAATGCGAGAAAAGTTAAAGTTTTTATAAGGCCTATATCTACAGCTCCTATAAGAGCACATGGCTACCCTTTGAATATATGATATGGAACCACTCACCATCATACATATTTCATTTGGAAGCAGCTAGTGTATTCTCTCTTCAAGATATGCTAATTTTCACCAACTATGAAACAGAGTGCCAAAGCTTGAAATCGTCATTTTGGGGATTTCACAAGCTCTGAATGCGGTTTCTGGCAAATGGGCATATACCTGATAGATTATTGCCCCACCATCAAACCTTTTCTCTTTGGATGAAATTTGAGTATTGACTTTCAAGAAATGCGCACTTTGAAAAACTTTGTTCCTGAATGCGAGAAAAGTTAAAGTTTTTATAAGGCCTATATCTACAGCTCCTAAAGGAGCACATGGCTACCATTTGAATATATGATATGGAACCCCTCACCATCATATATATTTAATTTGGAAGCAGCTAGTGTATTCTCTCTTCAAGATAAGCTAATTTTCACCAACTATGAAACTTAGAGTGCCAAAGCTTGAAATCGTCATGTATGTATTTCATAAGCTCTAATGCGGTTTCTGGCAAATGGGCATATACCTGATAGATTATCGCTCCACCATCAAACCTTTTCCTTTTGGATGAAATTTGAGTATTGACTTTCAAGAAATGCGCACTTTGAAAAACTTTGTTCCTGAATGTGAGAAAAGTTAAAAGTTTTTATAAGGCCTATATCTACAGCTCCTAAAAGAGCACATGGCTACCTTTTGAATATATGTTATGGAACCACTAGTTCCATACTAGACTAGTTTTTGGACTTGCTTATTTCTGTGTTGGGACCAAACTTACTCTGTCCAGATACAATTTAGCATCCCGCCCAAGGGAGTCTCCGGCCAGCAACTATGCAGTGTTTAGAATATAATTTAATGTGTGTTGTGGTATTTTCCAGCTTCTGTATGAGGAGTGGGCCAGCTATAGTGTGTTCTACAAATATCAGCCCATTGGCCTGATCAGGTGAGGTGACGTGTCCTTTCACCTGCCTTACTGCTGTTCCAGAGTACAGTTTCTCGTACTTTACTTTACTGATTAGTTTCTGTTTCAGAGTGTATTATACGGTTCAGGCCACATTTCAGGTTGTTAATGCCAAGGCCCTTCCTGCTGCAGTATGGAGATCTGTGACCCCCAGAACAACATCACCATGTGCCCCTTGTGTGACCGCGCCTGCAGCTACTGGAACCTCTGCACTGCATGTGCCACAGCCTGAGCCAGCCACCTCTTTGACAATCCCGCTACCGTCTTATTCTCCGTCTTCATGGCACTGTGGGGTGAGCTCTGAGCACACACACACACGCACACTCACACACTCACACACTTATGCACTCACACACACACACACTGGTACAGACACGCACACGCTCACTCACACACTTATGCACTCAAACACACACACGCACACTCACACACACACACACACTCACACACTTATGCACTCACACACACACAGGTACAGACATGCACACACACACACTCACACTTATGCACTCACACACACACACTGGTACAGACATGCACGCACACACTCACACTTATGCACTCACACACACACACACACATACACAGGTGCAGACATGCACACATGCACTCACACACGCACAAGAGCGTACACACACACACATACAAACTCGCACACTCGCACACAGATGCACTCACCCACACAAACTCACACACACTCACACACACACACACACACACACACTCATGCACTCACACATTTCTGCACTACCACACACACACAAACTTGCATACACACACTCACACATGCAAACTCATGCACTTGCACACTCATGCACACACACACTCACACTCACAAACTCACACACACATGCATAAACACACTCACACACAAACACACACACTCGCACACACATGCACAACCGCAGAGTCAGCACCACACACAGAGCACATATACAGTAAATATGCTCCCGGAGTCATTCCTCTTCAACGAAGAAAGGCCACTAAATTATTATTGAACCAATTGCCTCACCATTTAACTCTTACTCTCAGAAGCACACTTGATAATGTTGCCACTTTAAAAAGAAGAAATACCGAATACTTTTTTCCTTGTTTGGAAAATACAGTCAATAGACACAGTTTTCAAAAATCTTGAATTCATTTCTCAATCAGACTCATACACATTGCAACAAAAACTTTTTACTTTATTACACCTACTTATTCATGTGATCTAATCAGCCAATTGTGTGGCAGCAGTATAATTAGTACAATCATGTAGCTATGGGTCAGGAGCTTCAGTTACAGTTTTTTACAATCGTTTTCACACTTGTCTCAATACCATGTCCACTTTTTCAAAACACTTAACACATTCACCATATCATTAGACTATGTGAACTAAACTGTGGATATTTTTCCATTGCTTTGATACTAAAGGCATTCAATCACCACTTCTTCCAAAATTCATGAATACCTCTCTCAGTCAGTGTTCACTAGCAGCAAAAGTTTGTACAAATACAGCAAATTTTGCAGACATTTAGATACTCTGTTCAAAACAGTTAACTTTCAGTTCAAAACCCAATACAATTCTGATCATTGTGGAAGGAAATATGCTGCATTTTGGCATATAAATGAAACTATATGCTTGACAGATCATTCTGATTTGAGCAGAAAGTTTATTCAGTTTATTCTTTTTTTTTTGTTTGCAGCCTTGTTACCATCTATACATCATACTTGCATTGAAATGTGCATGTATATAGGGTAAATATAGATGTAGTTTTCACTGAAGAGATTTTTCCACTATTACTGCTGTTGAAACACCTGGCTGTCATTTCAGTGAACAACCTACCCAGGTGTTTGTTGTTTGTGCCCCGTTACCACATATACAAAAGGGGCCACCTTTGGATTGGCATTTGCATTCTTTAGCCTTGGTGGGGAAAATGGATGCAGCCAGAGGTAGAGGAAGAAGACGTCATGAAAGAGCAAGGACAGTTGTGTCTGATGAAATCAGAGCCACAGTCATTGATCATGTGGTAAATCATGGTCTGTCCCTGAGGGAAGCAGGTTGAGGGTTCAACCAAACTTGCCTAGATCCACAGTGGCTTCAATAGTGAGGATTTTCAGGCAAACCAACAGGTACTATACAGTGTTTACAGCATTCTGACTGAAGGAGTTCAATTGATGTGTATATTACAGCAGTACTGTGATTTGAGAAGTCTCCAGAAAAAGCAGATGTATCCGTGCACATTTGTCTTTGACTCACTACAGGACCCAGCGGTAACCTCACACAGTAACACAGGGGGAAGGGGAAGAATGTTTACGCCTCAGCAGGAGGATACAATAGTTGGGATGGTCATTGTCAACAACAGCATCAGGCTAAGAGAAATACGCAACAACATAATCGCAGACAAGAACACATCAGATCAGGATGAAACAGTTGTACACTGTCCCCTTTGACAGGAACTCTGATGGTGTCAAGGAACTCAGGTACCAACATAAAGTTTATGAAGGTATATGTGAAGGTTTAGGACCACCACCCACATGAACAGATGTCACTTCTAGATGCAATGGCTGCTGGGTGTATGGACATAACAGTGGAACACATCCAGGGCTGGATAAGGCACGCAAAAAGATGTTTTTCTTGGTGTATAGCAAGAGATAACATTCGAAGTGATGTTGATGAAAATCTATTGCCAAATGCAGAGGACAGGATGGATGGGCCAGGCCAACAGTAGAGTTCTGATACTGATAGGCAGACAATATATGTTTTCTGAATTACAGTATATTGCACTGTGAGAACAAACGTCAAAATACTGTAAACCCTCTGAAGAATACTGTTGCTTTTGTGATTTGTTTCTTTATCATATATTGTTTACACTACACAGTAAAAATTGTTATTCTGGGTTTCCAATATAGTAAAACATTCATTAATTTACAGTTTACTGTAAATTCACCACACTCAGTCATGACATCTATTGTGAGAGGCAAACCAACAGATCAAAAGTTTCTTTAGCTGCTTGGCTTGAAATATTTGTGGATGCAAAAATAGAGGAAAGGGAAACACATAATGTATGTTTTTAGCAATGCTCCAAGTTGTTTGTGTTTTGTAGTTCATTGAACATTGAGTGACAAAGTAGTCTTATGGGAGAAAGCATATGCTATAGTTATGGCAGCATGAGTCACTTTTGAGTGAAATATTAAGTGTTTTGGTGGTTGAAGTGCATTTTGCACCAAAGGTTAACTGATGTGCTCAGGTGTGTGTTTCAAAAGCACACTGTGTGAAGAGTTTTGAAAAAGTGGACATGGTATTGAGACAAGTGTGAAAACGATTGTAAAAAACTGTAATCACATCAACCATCAGAATGGGGAAAAAATGTCATCTGAAATCACAGTTGACTGAAGTCAAAATGAATGTCAGATCAGAAGTGATTTCAAATGTTTTTTGTTTTTTTCTACTGAGACACATTAAGGTGGTAGCCCTGCCCTATACAGCTGCTATGTTTTTGGAGCACTGGAAGAGGAAACAGATGGGACTCAACTACAAATGGAATATCACAGGTTTTGAAGATGAGGAGGTGAGGCAAGACTGTTTTTACTTCTACACATCCTACATGTCTGATACCAGCATCACCGCAGAAGTACAGAAGGTGTAAAATAGTCAAAAAAAAAAAAAAATTCTCGACTGAGTCATTAAAAACAAGAATGAATGAATTAATTCACATTAATGCATTTTCCAAAGTAATGACTCCTACTAAACCCCATAAATTGGTCCGGTTTAAATTATATGGGCATTAAAATACATCCATTACATTTTAATCGCCGATTTCTCATCAGAAAGAAGCACAGTGTGCAGATCAGTTAATTGCAATGTATACTCCAATTATATGTGGCAGGGCACCGTTTCATACTAAATGATTAGCGAATGTGAAACCATAGCTTAAGCACATTAACTAGTGGTACTTTTTATTTAATATGATTTGTGTACCCTGTGGAAGTGGTACCTATTCACATATTTACCAACTAATGTGAAACCAACTAAGATATTTATTTAGTAGTAAATTAAAAGCACTGGGTTTATATTAGATTAGTAATTATTAGCATTAGCAAAAATATGAATAGTTTACCCAACAATAGCATACACAAATGATTATGAATAAATAATTATGAATAAATTATTAACATGCTCTGCTATTCAAATTGGTTAATCTCTGACAAAGATGTGAATAGTTGCCACATTACAATCTTCTTCCTGATCACTCTATTTCCTTCCTTTGATCCTCTGCCATATAGCCATGCCACAGACCCAGTATTACAGTTTTCACTCTTAGCTGCTTATATTCTGTGCATGTGAGATAAGTCTAATAAAAGGTGTACTATACACTGACTGGCTCTTTAAGCTGTACTCTACTTTGACTGACTCCCACTGTAAGGTGTAATCTACACTGACTGACTCCCACTGTAAGGTGTACTCTACACTGACTGGCTCCCACTGTAAGGTGTAATCTACATTGACTGACTCCCACTGTAAGGTGTACTCTACACTGACTGGCTCCCACTGTAAGGTGTAATCTACACTGACTGGCTCCCACTGTAAGGTGTAATCTACACTGACTGGCTCCCACTGTAAGGTGTAATCTACATTGACTGACTCCCACTGTAAGGTGTAATCTACACTGACTGGCTCCCACTGTAAGGTGTAATCTACACTGACTGGCTCCCACTGTAAGGTGTAATCTACACTGACTGGCTCCCACTGTAAGGTGTAATCTACACTGACTGACTCCCACTGTAAGGTGTAATCTACACTGACTGACTCCCACTGTAAGCTGTACTCTACTTTGACTGACTCCCACTGTAAGGTGTAATCTACACTGACTGACTCCCACTGTAAGGTGTAATCTACACTGACTGGCTCCCACTGTAAGGTGTAATCTACACTGACTGGCTCCCACTGTAAGGTGTACTCTACATTGACTGACTCCCACTGTAAGGTGTAATCTACACTGACTGGCTCCCACTGTAAGGTGTAATCTACACTGACTGGCTCCCACTGTAAGGTGTAATCTACACTGACTGGCTCCCACTGTAAGGTGTAATCTACACTGACTGACTCCCACTGTAAGGTGTAATCTACACTGACTGACTCCCACTGTAAGGTGTAATCTACATTGACTGGCTCCCACTGTAAGGTGTACTCTACACTGACTGGCTCCCACTGTAAGGTGTAATCTACATTGACTGACTCCCACTGTAAAGTGTAATCTACACTGACTGGCTCCCACTGTAAGGTGTAATCTACACTGACTGGCTCCCACTGTAAGGTGTAATCTACATTGACTGACTCCCACTGTAAGGTGTAATCTACACTGACTGACTCCCACTGTAAGGTGTAATCTACACTGACTGGCTCCCACTGTAAGGTGTAATCTACACTGACTGACTCCCACTGTAAGGTGTAATCTACACTGACTGGCTCCCACTGTAAGGTGTAATCTACACTGACTGGCTCCCACTGTAAGGTGTAATCTACACTGACTGGCTCCCACTGTAAGGTGTACTCTACATTGACTGACTCCCACTGTAAGGTGTAATCTACACTGACTGGCTCCCACTGTAAGGTGTAATCTACACTGACTGGCTCCCACTGTAAGGTGTACTCTACACTGACTGGCTCCCACTGTAAGGTGTAATCTACACTGACTGGCTCCCACTGTAAGGTGTAATCTACACTGACTGGCTCCCACTGTAAGGTGTAATCTACACTGACTGGCTCCCACTGTAAGGTGTAATCTACACTGACTGGCTCCCACTGTAAGGTGTAATCTACACTGACTGGCTCCCACTGTAAGGTGTACTCTACATTGACTGACTCAGCTCAGACTGGAAGGTCCATTCTACAGTCGATTTAATGTACATCTTTTGAGAATAAACATTTTGAACTGCAAATTACTAAAGCCTGCACCATTGCATACAGATGAAACAAATTCCTTGTCTGCCTGATATCTTTGATAATACTGTGTTTTATATCCTAGGGCCAGCCGAGGATTGAGTATGAGCTCTCCGTTATGCAGAAGTGTGCAAGTTAGGGATACTGTATGGATGTTTTCTCTAAGCTGCTGTTGGTGTTTTCTCTAAGATGCTGTTGGTGTTTTCTCTAAGCTGCTGTTGGGGATTTCCCTGAGCTGCTGTTGGGTGTTTTCTCAAAGCTGCTGTTGGGTGTTTTCTCAAAGCTGCTGTTTTCAGGGATTTACCTAAGCTGCTGTTGGGGATTTCTCTAAGATGGTTTTGGGGATTTCTTTAAGCTGCTGTTGGGGATTTCTCTAAGCAGCTGTTTTCAGGGATTTCCCTAAGCTGCTGTTGGGGATTTCTCTAAGCTGCTGTTGGGGATTTCTCTAAAATGCTATTAGGAATTTCTCTAAGCTGTTGTTGGGGATTTCTCTAAGCTGCTGTTGGGGATTTCTCTAAGCTGTTGTTGGGGATTTCTCTAAGCAGCTGTTGGGGATTTTTCTTAGCTGCTGTTGGGTGTTTTCTCGAAGCTGCTGTTAGGGATTTCTCTAAGCTGCTGTTGGGGATTTCTCTAAGCTGCTGTTGGGGCTTTCTCTGATGTGATGGGATTTCCTTGATCATGTTGGGATGTTCTCTAAAATGTTATTTTTCTGTAATGCATTGAGGTTTATCTATGTTTGGGTTTTCTTTAATCTGTTGGGGTTTTCTCTAACACATTGGGGTTTCTTTTTTGCATTGGGATTTCTTGAAGCATTTTCTTGAAGATTCTTGATCACATTGAGGTTTCTCAAGTGTGGTCGTTGTTGAACTTGTATGTTGATTTTAATGTTCTAAGAAGAATTGATATTCTTCTCAACACAATGAGTTGTCATGAATTACTGCAACCTATAATCATACTTAAATCATACTTTGGCCCAGCCAAAGCCCAGACTTAATCCCCATAGAACATCTGCAGAGAGACCTGAAGAGTTTGAGAGGACCTGCCAGGAAGAATGTGATTAACTGCCCAAATCCAGGGGTGCAAAGCTTGTAGAGACTTACCCAAAAAGACCTGAAGCTGTAATTGCTGCCAAAGGAGCTTCAGAAAGTACTGAATTAAGGGTCTGAATACTTATATAAATGAGAGATTTCAGTTTTTGATTTCTAATAAATTAGCAGAAAATGTAAAAAGCTTGTTTTCACTTTGTCATTATAAGTTATTGAATGTATATTGATGGGCATAAATTACAATTTTATTCATTTAAAATGAAATCTGCAACACAATAAAGTGTGCAAAAACTGAAGGAATCAGAATACTTTCTGAAGCCACCATATGATCTGGTGATTCTTTATGGGCTTTTACTGGATGTATTTAGACTGCATTAACTTAGAATGTGCTGTTTTCTTATACAGTGCTGCATTTCTCCTCCAACTAGTTTTACAGTCCCTGCAGGCTGTAGACATTATCTTTAAGATTTTTCTGTTACGGGCTGAATTCATGGTTCTTTCAATAACGCCAAATTGTCCAGATCCCGTGGCAGAAAAGCATCTGCACACCATCACACTACCATCACCATGTTTGACTTTTGGTATGATATTAGTATTGAGAATTACTGCATTTGCTTTAAGCCAGCCATAATGGGACCTATGTATGTCACTCAAAAAGATCAGCTTCTGACTCCTCTGTCCATAGAACATGACTGAAAGGTTTGGGGATCAGCCATGTGGTTTTGCGATTGTGAAATGAGCATTGATTGTTCTCTTGGTTAGCTGTGGTTTCCACTTGCTACCCTCTCATGAATCCCTTTGCCTAGACTTTGTTATTGTAGAGTCATGAACACTGACCTTTGCTGAGGCTAGAGAGGCTTGCAGGTTGTCCTTCTGGGATAATTTGTGACTTCCTGGATAAGTTGTCACTGCGCCCTTGGAGGAATTTTGGCAGGCCACCAACTGCTGGGAAGATTCACTACTGTTCCAAGTGTTCTCCATTTGGAGATGATGGCTATCACTGTGGTTTGGTGGAGTCCCAGAGTCTTACAAATGGCTTTCTGAACCTGATTGTTACAGCCGCAGGGACACCGTAATCATAGAAGCTGACACCGGGGTTGTACAAAGGAAAGTTTTATTTCCAAAGTAAATTAAGAATTTAATCACACTGTAAAATCTGTTGCGGTCTATTAAACAGATCCAGAATCAGCCAGTCATAGAGGCTCAGGCACACCAAGGAAAACAAGGCTCCAGGTGCTACACAGCTGAGGAATCTACAGCAACACTCGGACCTTCCATCCTGGAAGGAGAATAAAAAACAAGAGAAACATTCCAGCACATGTTTTGCATTCACTGTAGGAAAACCAAGGGATTATACTCCCTTGTACTAGTATGGGTATCTGAAGAGATCCCAAATATACATCAAAGTTTTGTACTGCCCACACAAGAAATAAATGCAAATTCGGAAGTTGGCAATGGTGACGGAAAGGGAAGGGGAGTCTGTAGAGGAACATTTTCCAAGTTCTTAAGTTCAATTCTGCCCACAATTTATCTCTCGTGTGTCACGGTGGGAGTTAATTCCTGCTGGTGCCACGAGAGGGCCGAGGATCATTGTTTCCACCTGTTCCTCGTTTACTCCAGGGGAATTACCTCCCTGAAGAGTATTTAAGACCAGCATGGACTAGGTTTCAGTGCTTTTGTGTTCAACCGTTCGCCCTTGGCACAAAGCCGGTAAAGCACCTGGTAGACTCTAAAACTATACGAGTCAGGTTCGGTGCTGGGGTGTAATTCTCGAAGTTCTAAGAAAGAGAAATATCTAAAAGGTAAGGAAGGCGTACAGCTGAGAGTATTGTGTGTGCTGGCGCCTTCCTCAAGGGTTTTGTTTTTTTCTTTTGGACTCGTGTGAGTCGACGGTAGAGAGACGTTGTCCCCGGTGTTGTATTTTGGTTTGCATTTTTGTCCCGAGCTGAGTCTCGAGGTTTTTATTTTCGTGCCTAGCTTTTCACGCAAGGTTGTATTTTATTTTGGTTTTCTCATTGTGCCCAGCTATTTGGCACGGTACCAAAGTTATTGGTTCGCCCTGGGTATTAAGGATTGTTTTACGTTCTCTAGCCGTTTTTGAGCTACTTTTCTGTTTTCGATTTAGAAGATTGGTTTTTGTCATTTCTATTCCTCCCACTGTTTCCGGGGGAAGTCTTGTTCCTAGCTGTGTACCCCCATTTCTGTTCTCCCTGGGATTTTGTGACAAACACGTTCGCGTGTTGGTTTAGAAGGGTTCTACCCTTGGTCGCCCCTGGCTCTCCGCTTAGCTCCAAACCTTACATTGTGGGCCTATCGCTCCAACTCTTTTAAACCGAGAGGCAGTTTCCTAAAACAGCAGCCAGATTTCCCCAAATCTCTTCAAGTACAAAACATCTGCATGTCTTTTTGTCCAGGCACATGAGTCATCAGAAAAGCTTATTTATATATAAAACACATTTTATGAGACTAAATGTTTTATTCACATTTTTTTCATGAGAGTATGTTTTTATAAAGCATTCCCAAAGTGTCCAAAAATGATTACTCACCCTAATACTTTCTAACCGAACTGCATCACATTTAAAATGGAACTTTACTTAAAAATGTGGTTATCCAGAGCCCCGTTAGCCAGTACAATTGTAGGTTTCTCTTCAGCAAATCCTGTAATTACGCACATTTGTATATTCATTCTGCTATCTGAACACAGCGATATTCCTAAACTGTCCATCACCTGAATAATACACATTATACCTTGTTGGAAACGGTGGGAAACCCATTACATTACATTATTGGCATTTGGCAGACGCTCTTATCCAGAGCGACGTACAACAAACTGCATATCCATAACCAGGGATAAGTTCGCTGAAAGACCCTAGAGGGAAGTACAATTTGAACTGCTACCTGTACAACAAAGATAAGGACGAGGGCCAATTTTTTTTATTTATTTTTTTTAATTTTTTTTTTTTAAGCAAGAGACAAACAAACAAACAGAGCAAAAGTGACCAAAGTTAACTATCAAAACCCTGCTTACCTAGCCAACTAAAAAATACCGATACACAAAGCAAGTCACAGAGACAACAATTAAGGTTCACAGGGAGGTAGGGAGGGATGGGGAGAGGTGCTGCTTGAAGAGGTGTGTCTTCAGCTTGCGTTTGCAGGTGGGGAGAGATTCTACAGTTCTGACCTCAACGGGGAGTTCGTTCCACCACCGTGGAGCCAGAACAGACAGCAGTCGTGAGCGTGAGGTGGAGGTTCGGAGAGGGGGAGGTGCCAAGCGGCCTTTGGAGGCTGAACGAAGAGGTCTGGCAGGGGTGTAGGGTCTGATGATTTTTTGTAGATAAGCTGGGGAAGACCCCTTAACTGCTTGGAAGGCTAGCACCAATGTTTTGAATTTGATGCGAGCCATGACAGGCAGCCAGTGGAGGGTAGTAAGCAGGGGGGTGACGTGCGAGTATTTGGGAAGGTTGAAGACCAGACGAGCTGCTGCATTCTGGATAAGTTGGAGGGGTCTGATGGCGGATGCTGGGAGGCCAGCCAAGAGGGAATTGCAGAAGTCCAGGCGGGACAGAACCATCGCTTGGACCAGGAGCTGGGTCGAGTAGGGGGTGAGAAAGGTGCGGATTCTCCGTATGTTGTATAGGAAGAACCTGCAAGACCGGGTCACCGCCGCAATGTTCTCGGAAAGGGACAGTCTGCTGTCCATCACCACGCCAAGGTTCCTTGCACTGGGTGACGGCGTGAGTGTGGTATCCCCGAGGGAAATGGAGAGATCCAGATGGGGAGAGGTATTAGCAGGGATGAATATCATTTCAGTCTTGCCTGGGTTGAGCTTTAGATGGTGGTTGTCCATCCAGCTCTGGATGTCCCTCAGGCAAGCAGAGATACGGGCTGAAACCTGCGTATCAGACGGCGGGAACGAGACGAAGAGTTGGGTATCGTCTGCGTAGCAGTGATAGGATAGCTCATGTGCAGTGATCACAGGGCCAAGGGAGCGAGTGTAAAGAGAAAAAAGAAGCGGGCCTAGGACTGAGCCCTGGGGAACTCCTGTGGCGAGGGGCTGAGGTGTCGATACCGAACCAGCCCAGGCAACCTGGAAGGAGCGACCCGTACAAGATGGCATTTGCATACGTGTTTTTACCTATTTTCTCCCAATTTCTAGCCAATTATGCCCTATCTATTCACCCATGTGGCTATGGATACACCGCAACAGCCCTGTCGCTCAGCAGCCCAGGAGGATCAGGACAATAGAGAGACATATGCTTTCTACAAGCTGCATCATCTCAATTTCCCACAAACGTGACTGAGGCGATTGCAATCAGGGCTCTATTATATTTCTACCAAACCGGAAATATGTCGGCCGGGCACATTGTTAGAATTTGACTTTTGTGTGGCATGGTGAGTGTTGTAAACCATGAGCGTGGCGTGTCAGAAAGGTGTTGTTTTATTGCCCTGCTCTGCAAATAGGAGGCTAATAGGCATCTAAACTGATGTTCCTGCTAGCGGAGAGTCTTTTTGTCTGGATTCGGTTTTATTACATCACAGTTTTTTGCATGATGTGAATATGAACGCAACAATAATTTGAGACATTGACGATTCAACCACAAGGGAGCAAAGTGGATTTTACATTTTGTGGACTGCGTTTTCTCTATCTTCCATCTCTTTCTGTTTTGATTCCCTAGTTCCCTTAATGCCTCAAATTCTCATTTCCTCATTTCTTTTAGCCATAACCCTAACTCTTTCGAGTCGCACAGGTCAGGGCTTTGTCGTGAGCCACGGACCCCTTGCCGAGCTCAGACCTCACGTTCCCACGAGCAGTACCTCACAATGAGGTGTCTCGGGGACAAACTCAAGTACTCCGAACGTCCTGGAGCCCTGGTAAGTTCTACTGAACTTCCAGCCCAGTCTCGAAGTGAAGGGTGTGATGCAAATCTGGTAATCGATGTCCTGTATTCAATGTATTCCTCTAAAGACTCTTTATCACATATGATTATAGTAAGATATACTTTATTATAATCAATCAAAAGAATAGAGTTATACAGATTACAGTGTACATATCATCTTTTGCAGTTTGCTAATCACATGCAAGTTACATATACCCCTCTTAGCTCTTTCTAAATTACCTTTCCACCACGATGTTAAAAAATCAAGGTACACCCTTCCTATATCCATCCTCTTTGGCCTTAGCCTTATCCTATAGCTCCCCCTTCTTGACGTTTAAAAAGAAACTATTCCTATAATATTATATTTATCTAAATATGATAACTTCTCTACATTTTTCTACTTTATATAGTACCCTAATGAGAAATAAAAGATATATAAAAGTAAACTTATAATATGTTACTTTTCCTACTTCTACAAGTAATATAGATTATAATTACCAGTCCAGCTTGGTTATAATTGTTCTGCGTGGCTCTTTCTTCAGATGAGTCCGCACCGCGTACGTCACTCCTCTCTCCATATCCATATCCTGGAGTGGCGCGCAGAGGGAGCGCGCCACTCCAGCTTGACTGTCTTGCGTTGCTCTCTCTTCAACAGCTCGTAGATATCTTCTGAAGCCAAATTCTGGGATCCTGCTCTAAGGTCTAAAAGCTTATTCCTTATTTATCTTTTTTGCATACAAAAGTGTACCTTTTTTGATAAGAAATGCCCCCATTATGTCAAGCGGGAAGACATTTATCTTTTATATAACCTGTTTTTTAATGATCATATTAATTATTTCTGTTTTTCCAATTGTCATTTTCTCATACCTCAAAAGAACTGTCCCCAATATTTTATTTCATGGGCCCCTCTGGTTTGGGAATTTCCACCATCTTAATATACGAGTGGAAAAACGCTAGCCCTTATGTTGTTTTTAATGAACCTATTCATCACTGGTGTCTGTGTCAGTTTCATAATCTCTCCTTGACTTCCTCTAAACTTTGATCTCATGCAAGCCAGACGTTAAAGCCTGCCACCATCCCAACACCCTCTTCAGGTGCCCCTCTCCGCGGCGCCTTAAGGGATCTACAAAGGACATCCAGCCAATAGCTGAGTGTAAATCATCCGCCATTAATCATTAATTTTCTTTTGGTATTGACATCCCTTCCGTTTTCCTTATTTTTGTTTTTCTTTAGCCAGGCATTGTGCCCCTCCCCTGTAGGGTTGGGGTATTCTCAGTCAGAACTTTAACCTTGCTCCTTAAAACCCTAAATCTAAGTCTCCCGACTTCAGACTCCTCTACTGACAAGTATGGCTGCTCATTCTCTGAACCACATATTTTTCTTCTTACGGGCGTTCTTACTACCACCTCGATGGCGTGTGCGAGGGGTTAACAATGCATTCCTTTCTAACCCATCCCCCGTCAATCTCTTATCAGGGGGGCCTAGGGCCGGGTCCTCGACAGCTTTGAGGAATATCTTCTTCCTCCCGCTCTGTAATGCATGTTGGGGGTGGGGGGGGGGGATTAACAGGGCGTTGCTGCAAAAGAGCAAGCAAGCTCAGTTAATCTACCCTGTATAAATAAAGGTTATGAACAAAATAAATAGAAGAACTCCATACTCTATTAGGGTGGCTTTTAAAATCACTTTAACTGTATGCAAAGGTGGTTGTTACGACTGTAAATTTCAATACCGTAATGGTCAGCTGATATTTCAGGCATACCTCCAGTAGTTCTTCTGACAGATCTGCAATAAAGCTAACCATATTCCATGACGGATCACAGGAGTAAGGGCATGGAGTGCCACGTAGCTTATATACAGTGTTGGTCGTTGGTCGTACAGGGACCGCCTTTACAAATATCCCTTCTGCGTAACTCTGCAAACCAAATATATCATAGCAAGCCAGTCGCAGACAGATTTCCTGTATAAAAACTAGCCTCAAGCTCTGGGCCTGAGGTGGCTTTAAACACTGAGCTCATTGACGTGACCAGCAAACCAATTGATCAGTCAGCTTCAGTGCTCCAAAGTGTACCCCTACTCCTAAGCATCACCGAAAACAAAATATGGAAAATAACAAAATGACAAGCCCCCTGACTTGCCTGGCAACTACAACTACATCTGGGATGAGACAGGACTACCATAGGCTATTACAACCATTTACCGGCCCAGCAAACTTGGCCATTACCTGAACCAATAACAACCATAGGTGCCGCGAAATAAATCAACGTTAACTGTGCCTCTTTCAAAATAACACCTTAAATATAGAAGTGTTATTCACAAAAAACCAAAGAATATCATGACACCCAAAAATGGTCAAGATATATATAACCGGATAAAGCAACAAAAAAAAAAGTCGGAGGGAGAGAAATGGCAAATGGCAGGCATTCATATAGCACCTTTATCCAAAGCACCATACAATTGATGCTTCTCCATTCACCCATTCACCCATTTATACACACACTCACACACCAACGGCGATTGGCTGCCATGCAAGGCCCCGACCAGCTCGTCAGGAGCATTTTGGGGGTCAGGTATCTTGCTCAGGGACACCTCGACACAGCCCAGGCGGGGGATCAAACCGGCAACCCTCCGACTGCCAGACGACTGCTCTTACTGCCTGAGCCATGTCACCCCCCAAGAGAGAGCCTGAAACTCCATCTGAAGAGGTGCTTTTATTGGATGGAGAACAGTAATACACAGCTCCCCCTACTCGGCACTAAGGGACTAACACATATTGACATATTTCAACAAATTTTTTTCTCTTCTGGAATTTCCTTTGATCCTGGCATACCAAACCAAACTATGACCTTGTCTGAATTAAAGCAGTTCTACAAAGAAAAGTGGGCAAAAATTCCTCTATAGCGATGTGAAAGACTGATACCAAGTAAGAGGTAGTGATCAATTTCAGTTATTGCTGCAATTGTAGGTGTTGTAACCAGTTCTAAAGATTAAGGGGGCAGCTGGGAGGGGGTAAGACTACAGAGCAGGCAGGGAGAGAGAGTAAGATGACCGTTGGGCACAAGTGCAGAAAAGAGCATACACTCTATATAGGGGCGGCATCTCCAGAGGTTACAGTGTCCAACTGATTCCAGCCCTGGCAGAATCAGCCCTAGCATAGTATGTTTGCATGACAAGGACTCTCATGCTTGCTTGCCTGGTGCCAAGACAGGAGATGTCCTGGAGCGCATGGACAAGCTTCTGGCCAGAGCAGGAAGGGATCCAGTTGTCATGGTCCACATAGGGTTTTTAGGTTCTGCATAGCAAATTTGTGGAATCAGCTGAAAAGATTAGGAGTAGAACCTCCACGGCAGTATTCTCCGGAATGCTATATGTACGATGTGCAAGCAGAGGGAAGCCAAAACTATCTGGAGGTTTATCACATGGCTACAAATCTGGTGAGGAAAGAGGGGTACAGCTTTATGGAGCACTGGGACTACTTTTGGGACAGGGGTGAGGCTGTACCTAAACTGTAGGGGAACTTCTGCACTGGGACAGGGTGTGCTTAGGGTTGCACAGGATTATTTAAACTAGGGACTTGGTGGACAGGGAGGATCGAGAATGAAATAGGTAGGAAGGTGCTGACTCCCAAGATGGAAGCAGCCAAAAACATGAATACAATTTCAGAAAAGGAACATCATACCAACAGTAAAATATGGTGGTGGTAGTGTGATGGTCTGGGGCTGTTTTGCTGCTTCAGGACCTGGAAGACTTGCTGTGATTCTGCAGTCTACCAAAAAATCCTGAAGGAGAATGTCTGGCCATCTGCTCATGACCTCAAGCAGAAACGAACTTGGGTTCTGCAGCAGGACAATGATCCAAAACACACCAGCAAGTCCACCTCTGAATGGCTGAAGAAAAACAAAATGAAGACTTTGGAGTGTCCTAGTCAAAGTCCTGACCTGAATCCTATTGAGATGCTGTGGCATGACCTTAAAAAGGCGGTTCATGCTCGAAAACCCTCCAATGTGGCTGAATTACAACAATTCTGCAAAGATGAGTGGGCCAAAATTCCTCCACAGCGCTGTAAGAGACTCATTGCAAGTTATCGCAAACGTTTGATTGCAGTTGTTGCTGCTAAGGGTGGCCCAACCAGTTATTAGGTTTAGGGGGCAATCACTTTTTCACACCACTGTAATTTTAGTTTTTCCTCAGTAACTACTTGTTGTTCACACAGGTGGCAAATGTGAGCATGCTAATCCAGAGCTGTCTGAAATACTTGCAATGTTCTGACATTCGGGGGCAGCAGAGTGTCGTATTTTTAATATAGGCCTCCATTTCAAGAACAGTCCACAAATTTTTCCAAACCTATTGTTAGGGAAAAATGCCCTTTTTAACATTTCACAGGTGAGCATCGTCTGATGAAACAGATCCCAGTGAAAACAAGGATAGCTATACTTGAGTTTAACTTTCGTATTTATTACAGAAATACAGAAATTACAGGAAGTTACGGCTTTCTGCTTTGAATCAGACATACATTATACACACTTTTTCAGAAGGGGGGGCTTTACCAAAACAAAAAGACCTGAAGCTGGCCATTAACATTTATTTGTATTTTGTCTTCTGAATACCCATTGTTGACCTTGCTGTAAGACTGGAATGTGCTAGCTACCCCCTTCCAGGCAAAGCAGAGACATCAAGGTCAAAGGCTGTCTGTCTGCTGGGAGAGAGACAGAGAAAGACTCCTAGTAAGCACTTAATTCAGAAAGTAGTCTAATAGTAATAAGGATTAACACTTAAAGGTTATTTGTAATCATGTGATTGTCTTTATGTTAACGCACATTGTCAATTAAGAATCAATTAAGATTACAATTACCCTTACACCTCTCTAAAGATAAAGTAAACTAGAAATATCATAACTTTTGTTTTTGTCTTTTGCGGGCTCACTGCTCAGTAGGCGTGAGCTGAGTATTCATAACGAGTACTCGTAATGAGTATGTATTGCCTTTTTTACGAATACGAATGTTGTCCGAGTAATTGGATTAATTATGCGTTATCGGAGAATTGGCCTGCTTTATTTTTTCTTTTTTACATTGGCTGCAGTAGCTATACATCAGTGACGAATACATAACATGAAGCTAACATTGTTTGGTGATAGGCCAGTTCCTCCCTGGTTCCTCCCCCTGAGATCAGTAAAAACTACTGCTTCCTTAAAATCTTCATCCAACAAAAACAAAGGTTTCACTCTATAACTTAAAAATATTCCTTACATCCTTTCTAACAACACATTTATAAGATTGTTTTGTGAATAAGAAAAGTGTAAAAGGAATTATTACATAATTTATTATTTGATGTATGGATAGATGACATGAGTCATATGGATATTGTGGTGCCTCGGGGTGAATCCTGAGGTGCAGAGAGTGGGCACAGCTAGGAACCAACACAGGAGATAGCAGATGTCAGAAAAAATACTTCTTTTTATTTTTTCTGTGTTTTTTTTTCCGGGGTATCGGTGATAGCGCCCCCCCTCAGGGCAAGGGTAGGGGAAAACTGGAGAAATCAAAGGGGCCGTTTAGGCAAAAAATAAACGAAGATTCTTCCCAGACCGGGGTATTTTCCAGGGCTTCCTCCCTCCTCCCCTCTTCGGCCGCGTCAGGGCTGGCGGGAAACACAAAGACAGGGGGTGAATAGGAAGGTAATTTATCTGGCTCACGTGACCGGCGTCCGTTTCCAGGTCTTCGGTGTTGCCGTCCGTGAAGGTGGGGTCTTCCTCAGGTTCAGTATGGCTGGGCGTTGCAGGTCCTTCCTCTCCCTGCCTTCCACACTCTCACACGCTCAGGCATGGCACCAACTGAGCCTGGCTGCAGCCTCGACCGCGCCTTAAATGCCATTCCCTGCTCATTAGGAAAAGAGGCTGCAGCTGAGTCAGTGATTTTCCACTCTGCTCACTCACGTGCGCTGGCCGGGGTCCTGGACCGCAGGTAGAGGGATCTCTCTCCAAGGTGCTGATCTCCCCATCACATCTCTAGGCAGATATACCCCTTCGCACACCTCTCCCAATGCGTGACGTCTGCGCGGTTGACCGGCACGGGCCCCTCCAGGGTTCTCCACCCACGTGGCACAACATTCAGCAGCAGGGGTGCCACAATATACACACGTGGACAAAATTGTTGGTACCCCTCTGTTAATGAAAGAAAACCCACAATGGTCACTGAAATAACTTGAAACTGACAAAAATAATAATAAATAAAGATTTACTGAAAATTAACCAATGAAAATCAGACATTGCTTTTGAATTGTGGTTCAACAGAATCATTTAAAAAAACAAACTAATGAAACAGGCCTCCCGTACACCTCCACTCCATATGAAAAATGTCTGTTTTTACCTGAGTTCATTTGGAGCAACAGAAGCTGGAGAGAGACAAAGCACACCAAATGCCACAATGCTCTTGTTATTTCTTGGTTATAGAATAGCGCGTTTAAACTATTGAGCTACAGGTTCATTAGGGGATCAAAACGGGCACATAATAAATGTTTAGGCAGTGTTTAATTGAAATTGTGACAGAAGAAGATACATACAAATTCAAACGGATTTCTCTTATTTATGAGATTTGTTAGAGCTCAACAAGTCTCCACCTGCTACAAAATTACTTTTTGGGAGAAACATCTGTCTTTCATAGTATTTGTAGAGACTACAGAAATGACCACTGATAATATAGTCCAAATAACCCAGACCATTTTACATCTGCTCCACATGCCTTTGGCTGTGCCCACCTCGGTTCACTTTACACAAATATCAACATTCAATAGCCATGCCAGTGCGCCACGCATCTCGCGATTGACTGCACCAGTATGCCCTGCAAAGGGCCCATTGTGTCATTCCATCACTTCCTGCTTCACATGAGTTTAAAAAAAATTAGGTAACAAGCATGCAAGCATGCATATCTTAATTTACCTACCGCCCATTTGATGGCAAGGCATTCCTTCTCGACCGTGGCATAATTCCTTTCATGGCTGAGGAGTTTTCTGCTGATGTAGGTTACTGGATGCTCCACCCCATCCTGGATCTGTGACAGGACCGCTCCCAGGCCCACTTCCGATGCGTCGGTCTGCAGCACGAAGGGTTTCTGGAAGTTGGGAGTTATTAGTACTGGTTCCTCACCTAGAGCGGCCCGTAAGTCCTGGAAGGCTGCAGCGGCGAGAGGGTTCCATTGGACCCGGTTGGGCTGCTCCTTTTTGGTGAGGTCGTGGAGGGTGACTGCTCGTGCTGCAAACTCTGGAATGAACTGCCGATAGTAACCCACCAGACCCAGGAACATTCTCACCTGTTTCTTCGTGGCCGGTTGGGGCCAGGTGGCAATGCTGTCGACCTTGTTCGACTGAGGCTTCACCCGCCCCCTCCCGACTGTGTGGCCAAGATAGGCGGCTTCCTTCAATCCGAGCCGGCACTTTGCAGGGTTAGCCGTCAGCCCGGCCTCCCTCAGGGACATCAGCACCGCTTCGACTTTGTCGACGTGGCTGTCCCAGTCGGTGCTATGGATGACATCCAGGTAGGCTGCCGCATACCTCTGGTGGGGCCGCAACACCTGGTCCATCAACCTCTGGAACGTGGCTGGGGCTCCATGTACGCCGAAGGGGAGGACTGTGTATTGGTAGAGGCCCGTCGGGGTCGCGAAGGCCGTCTTCTCCCTGGCACGGGGTGTTAGGGGAACTTGCCAATATCCCCTCGTCAGGTCCAGGGTGCTGATGAATCGGGCCGGTCCCAGCCGCTCAATTAGTTCGTCCACTCTCGGCATGGGGTACGTGTCACATAGGGAGACATCGTTCAGCCGGCGGAAGTCATTGCAGAACCGCCAGGTCCCATCCGGCTTGGGGACTAGCACCACAGGACTGGACCAGGCACTGCGGCTTTCCTCAATAACCCCGAGGTCGAGCATTCTCTTCACCTCCTCCTGTATGCCGTGTCGACGAGCTTCTGGGATTCGGTAGGGTCGTAATTTTACCGTCTTCCCAGGTTCAGTGCTGATGTCATGGGTGATTAGGTGGGTGCGGCCGGGCATAGTCGAGAAGATATCCCGGTTCCGATTCACCAGCTCACGTAGCGCTTGCTGCTGGCGGGAGCTCAGCTGCTCTCCAATACTCACGTCAGGGGTGGGTGGGGGCACCCACTGGGCAGCGAGGACTGGGGTCGGAGCTGGGGGTGGCTCATGCCACCTCTTCATCAGGTTGACGTGGTAGATTTGGAGGCGGTGTCGTCGTCCCGGCTGTCTCACCTGGTAGTTTACAGGTCCTATGCGTTCCACGACCTCATACGGCCCATGCCATCGGGCCAGAAATTTACATTCACTGGTGGGGACTAGAATCATCACCTTGTCTCCCGGGGCGAATTCTCTCACCTGTGCTCCCCGGTTATACAGCCTGGCTTGCTCCCGTTGTGCCCGTTCCATGTGGGCCCTCATCATGGGCCAGATCTGGGCCATCCGCCGGTCCATCTGCTCCACATGCTCGATCAGGCTGCGGGTTCGGGACGGTTGCTGTTCCCAAGCCTCCTTCGCCAGGTCTAGTAACCCCCGGGGTCTTCTGCCATATAGCAGTTCAAAAGGGGCGAAACCGGTCGTGCTCTGGGGCACCTCTCAGACTGAAAAGAGAAGATAGGGTAAGAGCTGGTCCCAGTCCTTACCGTCCGTTTCAATCATCTTCCTCAGCATGGCTTTGAGGGTCTGATTGAATCTCTCCACTAGTCCGTCGGTTTGGGGGTGGTAGACGGAGGTTCTTAGTTGGGTTACTTGTAGCAGCCGGCACATCTCCTTTAGGACCCCTGACATGAAGCATGATCCTTGGTCTGTCAGGAGTTCCTCCGCTATTCCGACCCTGCTAAAAAGCAGGAACAACTCCCTGGCAACTGTCTTTCCGGTCGCGGTCCTGAGCGGGACGGCTTCTGGGTAGCGGGTTGCATAATCGAGGATCACGAGGATGTACCGATGTCCCCGGCTGGACTTCGGTAAGGGCCCCACGATGTCCATCGCAATCCTTCTGAAGGGAACATCAATGGGTATTAGTGGGTTCCGAAGGGTTACCTTAGGGCTGTGGAGTTGGCACACGGCACAGTGTCGGCAGTAGTCTTCCACAGCCTTTTTCACCCCAGGCCAATAGAACCTTGCCAGGATCCTCTCGTAGGTCTTCTCCATCCCCAGATGGGCTCCCAGCAGGTGAGTATGACCTAGGTAGAGGCCTCGGGGCACAAACGTTTGAGGGACAAGCAGCTGTTCAACTTCCTCCCCCTGTGGGTTACAGACTCGATAGAGCAGGTCTTGTTTTACCCTGAAGAAGGGATACGATGGTGTACTCACCGGCCCTTGGGGTACCCCGTTAATGTCTCGGGCATCTCTCCAGACTTGAGCGAACTTGGGCTTGTGTAGTTGGGCAGTGCCAAAGTGCGGCCTCCTCGCTCACCTCTTGGGAGCCCTCCGAGAAGGCTAGACGGACTTCTCTCTCCGGGGCCAGGGCCTCCCCAAGCTCTTTCTCGGACGCAGTGACGGTTCCACTGGTGGCCGGGGCGCTTGGTTGGCATTCCGTCTCTGGTGGCAGGGCCTCTCCTTCACTGTCCCCAGACGTCGCAGCCCAGACTGGTAGGGGGGTCTGGCGGGCAGCCCGTCGGGGCCGTCGTGGCCTCGTCTCCCTCAGAGGCCAGGGCCCCTCCTCCCAATAAGTCTGGAACAACGGGCAGTCTCTTCCCATTAGTACAGGTACGGGTAAATTTGGTACCACCCCCGCTCTTACCGTGTGCGTCCCCCGTGGGGTGATTAGGTCCACCCACACCGTAGGGTATTTCCTGGTGTCCCCATGGATACACTCCACTGCCACCTCTTCACCCCTCTGTTCTCCAGCAAAGTCTGGTCGCAGCAGGGTGATGGCGCTGCCCGAGTCGAGCACTGCTTCAGTGTCCTGGCCCCCCACTCGTACCGGGAATCTTGGGGCCTCCGTACTCTGGTGCGCCCAGCAGGTGGTCAGGTACAGGCAGGGGTGCGGTGGGCTGCTCCCACCACTGGCGGTGGGCATGGACACCTCCTTCCTGTCACGTTTCAGGTCTGTCTCGCCATGTTTTATGTTTATTTCATGTTGTCTTAGTCACGTAGTGTCTTATCATGTATTATGTTAGTCTAGGTTCGTCATGTTGTTTAGTTATGTTTCGTTACGATTTATTTTCTTGTCATGTCTAGTTATGTTTTCGTACGATTATATTACCTGGTTATGTTGAGTGGTTATCGTCTTAGTTTCACTTTGTGTTATGTTTTGATTTATGTTTATTGTTACGTTAACTGGTCGTTGTTTATGCATACACTTTTACATGTTTTTCCGCAAACCTTGCGTTCCGCCTTTTCTCTCTCTCTCTCTCTCTCTCTCTCTTTCTGTCATTCACTCCCTAATTGTTTCCATTTGTCTATTTACTAAAACTACTAACGCTAGATCAGGATTGGGTAGAAACTAACAAACTAATCATGTGTTCATGTTACCTTATGTTTCTCGTGCATGTCATTTACTAATTTACTAATGCTAGGGCAGGATAGGTTTATTACTAACGATTACTGATCTCCTTGTTAAACTTGTCATCCATCGCACCTGTTTTCCATTTCCTTGCTACGCTCTAACTAATTGTCTGCACCTGTCTACACCCGCATTTATAGCCCAGTCGCGCAACTGTTCTTCGCGAAATTGTCTGCCTCTGTTTACCACGCAACTCTTGAGCATTTATTACTATTGATTACACGTTACGATCCAAGCCTGTTTACCGACCATTGATTATTGATTTCTGTTTTGTGACCATCGTTTGTTTTTTGACCACGTCCTCGCCTACCGTTTTTGTACTTTTGCCCCGCTGATTGTTTCATGGTTTCGACTCCCGCTTCGCCCACGACTACGCCTCTGCCTGCCGTCCATCTGTTCATCTGCCCCGCTGACAGCTCTCCTGCTACCGGACCTCCCTGCACGTCAACCGACTACGAGTTTGCCTCTTCCCTCGGCACCGTGCCTTTTGTTTGTTTACTATTTGTTTGGCTGGATCTACGTGTGTGGACTTTGCTTGTTTTGACTACGCTCCTGGGATTCGTCCCGAATAAAGCCCTGAGGGGTCTTTATATTACTATTGTTTCTGAGTCGTGCATTTTGGGTCCAACCCCCACGCACCCGTCTCACTTCCCAGGGCAGCTCCTGGCCAGATGCCCCTCCTCTCCGCAGTTGTAACATCTCCACTCGGGCCGTGGTCTCCCCGCGTCGGGTCTGCCCCGGCGATTTGGGTCAGGGCGGGTTGGTGGGTGCTTCACAGGCTGTGGGCCCCTGGTTGGGCGGCTCTGGGGTTCAGTACGTTCTGATTGGAGCATCTTCTGGGTTACCTGGTGGTTTTCGAGGAGGCCTACTAGTAGTTCTACAGAGGCGGGGCCCATCTGTGCCACGTACCGTTTGGCGTCCTTCGGTAGGGCGCGGGTGCATCGGTCCAACACCACCCTCTCCAACAGGGGTGGCCCATCTTCCTCGGCCAGCCAGCTCCTGGTCAGGCGGGTCAGGGCGGCGACTTGGGACCGGGCAGGCTGGGAGGCGTCATATGACCAGTCGTGGTATCGTTGGGCTCGTGCGGGTAGGCTGAACCCATATCGGGCTAGGATGGCTCTCCTCAACTTGAGGTAGTCGGTGGCATCAGCCACGGCCATATCTCGATAGGCCTGTTGGGCCTCCCCTGTCAGGAAGGGGGCTAGTATGGCCGCCCAGTCTGCCTGTAGCCATTCTTCACGTTGAGCCGCGCGCTCAAACACCTGGAGGTACGCCTCAACGTCATCATCGGCTGTCATCTTTGTCAACGCATCTCGGGGGGTTCGTCTCGATCCGTCACGTGGAGCTAGGCGACAGAGTTCGACCACCGCTTCCTGCAGGGCCCGCTGGGACCTCGCCAGCTCGGTGATGACCGCTTCCAGCATCCCTCGGGCGCCCTCCTCTGCTTCCGCGTCTTGCATCTCAGCGAGGGTAGGGGCAGTCAGTCGTCTCCTTCTTCGCTCTTCCCCAGGGGGTGTGGCTTCCATTCCCTCTCAGTTCTCACCCGTGTTGGTTCTTCGGCCCAGATCAGCTTCCACAGCGTGGCATCAGTACCATATGTGGTGCCTCGGGGTGGATCCTGAGGGTGGGCACAGCTAGAAACAAACACAGGAGATCGCAGATGTCAGAAAAAATGTTTTTTTTTTTTGGGGTATCGGTGATAGCGCCCCCCCTCAGGGCAAGGGTAGGGGAAAACTGGAGAAATAAAAGGGGCCGTTTCGGCAAAAAATAAACGAAGGTTCTTCCCAGACCAGGGTATTTTCCAGGGCTTCCTCCCTCCTCCCCTCTTCGGCCGCGTCAGGGCTGGCGGGAAACACAAAGACAGGGGGTGAATAGGAAGGGATTCTCTCTGGCTCACGTGACCGGCGTCCGTTCCAGGTCTTTGGTGTTGCCGTCCGTAAAGGTGGGGTCTCCTTCAGGGTCAGTATGGCAGGGCGTTGCAGGTCCTTCCTCTCTCTGGCTTCCACGCTCTCACACGCTCAGGAATGGCACCGACTGACTCTGGCTGCAGCCTCGACTGCGCCTTAAATCCCCTTCCCTGCTCATTAGGAAAAGAGGCTGCAGCTGAATCAGTGATTTACCACTCTGCTCACTCATGTGTGCTGTCCGGGGTCCTGGACTGCAGGTAGAGGGATCCCTCTCCAAGGTGCTGATCTCCCGATCACCTCTTTAGGCAGATATACTCCTTCGCACCCCTCTCCCAATGCGTGACGTCTGCGCGGTTGACCTGCACGGGCCCCTCCAGGGTTCTCCACCCACGTGGCGCAACATGCAGTAGCAGGGGTGCCACAATATATGCATGCATGTGTGGCGTGTGCCTGTCTGTATGTGTTTGTGTGTGCATGCGTGTGGGTGCAGCTATATGTGTGCCTAATCTAGGCAAGTATGAATTAACTCCTGCGGTCTATGAAGAGACACGATTGTGCTTTTAGATAGGCAGGGATTCATGCTGGCTGCAGGAAGGAGTTAGAAGTTGGATTTTTGGAGAGGAATGATTTTCCTTTTATTTTGGTGTTGGTTCCTTGGAGTTTTCAAGCTTGTGTACATTGTTCCTGCAGCACTGAAAGCAAGGTCTTTTTCTTTGGACGATTGAATATGTTGCCCAGTGTCTGGAGGATTATTTAGCCCAAAATAAAAATGAAAATGAAAATTTGGCATTATTCAATTCAATTTATTTTTTTATAGCGCTTTTCACAGAAGACTGTCACAAAGACTCTTTACAGAGTAACACAGAACATAATTAAACATATCAGCCCTCAGCCCCCGATAGCATATGAGGTATTCAGCCCAAAATGAAAATAGATGGGAAATGTAAACTCTTCACCTTCATTTACAGTGTGTGTAATGTGTCTACTGAGCCTCAGGTACAATTAGAAAAATGCATGTGGTGGTATTTGAAAAGCGTGATCAGGAGTGACGTAATACCAGTGTGCAAGCTTGACATTCATGAATTTGAGTTTTTACAGGAAGAGGTGATCATTTTTCCAGGTGACAATCCAATCCTGATCTACACACTTATGAAGTTCCTCATTTCATATAGTTATGTCAACAAGAGTAATAGATCTATAAGTAATAGACACACAACCTCGACTTGTAGCAGGAGAGATAGTGTGCACCATTAAGGGATGATTTTGTAGACTAGGCGGATGACCTTGTGAACTGATCACACAATTACAGTGACTGTTCTAGAAGGTCAAATTAATCTCCAAGGTCCCAGCGTTTTCACCAAACTGTCTGTACAAGCCAGCTTTTCTTTTTCTTTTTGAAAGAGGCATTCCTTAAAATTAATTGCGAATAAAACACAATGACAAATTTCAACCTGCCCACTGTGAACACTGTCCTAAAACATTGTTTGCCTATTTGCCGCAGTTGGGAGGGTTGTATTGGGTATTGGTGTCTCCCATATAACACTTCCCTCTTCCTGCAGCAAACTTAAAAAGTTGATCAGGTACATAAAATCAAAGAGGAGCTCCTTCCAGGAGGAGGAGAGGGAAAAAAACTCCAGCGCTATGAAACCGACCACTTCCTGGAGCCTTTCGCTGGCCTCAGCCCCGAGTACATGGAGATGAGTGAATACTGAATCAAACCCCTGAATACATGGAGATGAGTGAGTACTGAATCAAACCCCTGAATACATGGAGATGAGTGAGTACTGAATCAAACCCCTGAATACATGGAGATTAGTGAGTACTGAATCAAACCCCTGAATACATGAGGATGAGTGAGTACTGAATCAAACCCCTGAATACATGGGAATGAGTGAGTATTGAATCAAACCCCTGAATACATGAGGATGAGTGAGTACTGAATCAAACCCCTGAATACACGGGAATGAGTACTGAATCAAACCCCTGTGTATATGGGAATGAGTGAGTACAGAATCAAACCCCTGAATACATGGGGATGAGTGAGTACTGAATCAAACCCCTGAATACACAGAGGTAAGTGAATACCGAACCAAACCTCATATGCATGGAGATAAGTGTTCATCTAACCCGGTCAGGCTCATAGTGCTGTAAAGTTATGAGCTGCCTGATCAGGCACATAGTTCTGTAAGGTTAACCTGGTCAGGCTCATAGTCCTGTAAGGTGAAAAACATCTTAGTAAACTTACAGTACTGTGATATAAGCAGCCCAAGGAGGCTCATTGTTACAACCAGCCCCCCTGGCTGGTCACAACACAAAACGGGAGAACAACATGTTTTAAACCAGATTAATTTATTAAGAAGGACAAAAACAAGCGATATGGCGGCCATCCCTGAAGTCATCCCTCACCAATCTTGCAATCAAAGTTAGAAACACACAACACACCCATGCCACTCGCGGCAGCAGGAAGAGGGCTGGGGATGTAACACTCTTTTGCTGTAAGGTTACGCTAAGTCCTGGATAGCATGAACTATCCGCTGTGAAACAAATAGATCTGCAAATGTACATTTGATCATGCCCCGGTCGCTGATGTAGCTTGGGGGGAGTATGTGTGGCAGAAACTATATGGGTTAACCCATGCTTGTCAATGCAGCAGTGGAACTTGACCCTCTCTCGCTATTTTATTAATAATACAAAAGTACATAACATTATATTTTTACATTACATTACATTATTGGCATTTGGCAGACGCTCTTATCCAGAGCGACGTACAACAAAGTGCATACCCATAACCAGGGATAAGTTCGCTGAAAGACCCTAGAGGTAAGTACAATTTCAACTGCTACCTGTACAACAAAGATAAGGACAAGGGCCTTTGTTTGTTTGTTCAAAAAAAAAAAAAAAAAAAAAACTAACAGAGCAAAAGTCACCAAAGTTAACTATCAAAACACTGCTTACCTAGCCGACTAAAAATACCGATACACAAAGCAAGTCACAGAGACAACAATTAAGGTTCACAGGGAGGTAGGGAGGGATGGGGAGAGGTGCTGCTTGAAGCGGTGTGTCTTCAGCTTGCGCTTGAAGGTGGGGAGAGATTCTATAGTTCTGACCTCAACGGGGAGTTCGTTCCACCACCGTGGAGCCAGAACAGACAGTAGTCGTGAGCGTGAGGTGGAGGTTCGGAGAGGGGGAGGTGCCAAGCGGCCTGTGGAGGCTGAACGAAGAGGTCTGGCAGGGGTGTAGGGTCTGATGATTTTTTGCAGATAAGCTGGGGAAGACCCTTTAACTGCTTGGAAGGCTAGCACCAATGTTTTGAATTTGATGCGAGCCATGACAGGCAGCCAGTGGAGGGAAGTAAGCAGGGGGGTGACGTGTGAGTATTTGGGAAGGTTGAAGACCAGACGAGCTGCTGCATTCTGGATGAGTTGGAGGGGTCTGATGGCGGACGCTGGGAGGCCAGCCAAGAGGGAATTGCAGTAGTCCAGGCGGGACAGAACCATTGCTTGGACCAGGAGCTGGGTCGAGTAGGGGGTGAGAAAGGGGCGGATTCTCCGTATGTTGTATAGGAAGAACCTGCAAGACCGCAGGTCACCGCCGCAATGTTCTCGGAAAGGGACAGTCTGCTGTCCATCACCACGCCGAGGTTCCTTGCACTGGGTGACGGCGTGAGTGTGGTATCCCCGAGGGAAATGGAGAGATCCAGATGGGGAGAGGTATTAGCAGGGATGAATATCATTTCAGTTTTACCTGGGTTGAGCTTTAGATGGTGGTTGTCCATCCAGCTCTGGATGTCCCTCAGGCAAGCAGAGATACGGGCTGAAACCTGCGTATCAGACGGCCGGAATGAGACGAAGAGTTGGGTATCGTCCGCATAGCAGTGGTAGGATAGCCCATGTGCAGTGATCACAGGGCCAAGGGAGCGAGTGTAGAGAGAAAAAAGAAGCGGGCCAAGGACTGAGCCCTGGGGAACTCCTGTGGCGAGGGGCCGAGGTGTCGATACTTGTGATAAAACAGCTCCCATGAAACCAGAAGCAATGTTAAGTATACCTCCCATTTTCTCCACTTGCTACAGCATGTTAGAAAATGTGTTTTGCAGAGAGAACCGATTCACTTAACGCAGCGGAATGAATGGACATTTTATTTGGGGAGTTACCTCAGAATTCAGCAAAGTCAAACTTACAAGCTTGCTGCTGGCTCGGGAGAGTGAATCCACAGCTCTCCTCCAAAACACTTCCCTGCCAGCCAGATTCGTTTCATGCCACAATTACCAGCCATGTTGGTGCAGGGTAGGGATGCACTTAGTAGCTCACTAACTTTTGGTATTTAGCTATACTATGTTTTGCGATGTGAATAGTCTTAATTATTAAACTTGTGTAATGTTCTGACAGAAGGATTGACAGAAGTGTATTATAGGCCTGCCTTGGGGCAGCATCTGTTTTTCATATATGTGGCAGACATCTTTGCCCACATTATTCATTTCTCCTGACTGAAGCCTGGGAGTTGACTGATGGACAGAGCTCTCCCTCTCAGCTGTTTGTACACCCCCCCCCCCCCAGGCTTTGAAACCTGACCCCCCACCACAACCTCACACAGACAAGGGGCAGGCAATCAGTTTTCTCCTGTAACATGCCCCTTACCCCACCCCAGGCCCCTCTCTCCCTGCCTGACTACCTCCCAAGCCACTGATATAAATCACACTCACCATGACAACCACATGGTGCTACTAGAGAAGGCTCCTTTACCCTAAAACACTTTCAGACTTTCATTTTGGACATTTACTCTGGGCATAAAAGGAGCTGAGCAGAATAGTTTTAATCAGTGGGGAGTACAACCCTCACCCCTTCTTATCAAACCAGAACTTCTTGGTTCCCGAGTTTGTGTGATCCATCAGATCAGATGGACACTTCAGGGTGATACAGAAAAAGAACCTAAACTTTCCCATAGTCACCCACACCAGACCTCAGGATTTTAATACCTAGGCTCCTGTGTTTGTAATTGAAATTACTGCTCATTTGGTCAAGTTTATTAGGCAGACCTAGCTGGACACCAGTGGGCAATAAAGAATGTCTCCTAATCAAATGTTAATAAAATCATTGATTCTTAACACATTTTTGATCTGTAAAATACATCGAAAAGCTCAAATTCTCGCACTCTCACATTTTTTCTAATAAAGGGTTTTTTTGATTCTAATATGCATTTACAAAAATATTAAAGATTCCAAAATATCTACCACTGCTTCAGTCTTTTAACTTTTACTGACAACTTTGTAAAACCAATCTGAGAGTTCCGTAGAAAAACAGATCCTCATCATGTTTTCTGTGATGTGTGATATTGTTTTTGTTTTTTCCTGACGCCAAGACTTTGGAAGAAGAAAAATATGAATTAAAAGCATTGGAATACATTATGTATTGGTTGAGTGTTATAAAATACCAGAATTTCACTTACGATATTTATGTTTTTTTGGGGGGGCTTTTGTTGTCGTTCACACAAACAATACACTGGTCTGTGAAAGTAAAGGCAGACGAAAGTTTAAGTTAAGGAAAATATGCTGAGGTCTCCGAAGGTGAAGAGGATTATATTAGGGTATTTGACAGATTAGGGTTTATTAATTTGACTTTATTAGACACATAAGGGTTATTAGTGAAGTGTGTGAAGTGCATTAGATTAGGGTTTATAACCCTGTTTGTGGCCTCGTTCCCTTTGGCACCACTCTTTGCTTTGCTTTTCTACATTACTGTACACTTGACATGGCTCAGGCAGTAAGAGCAGTCGTCTGGTAGTCGGAGGGTTGCCGGTTCGATCCCCCCGCCTTGGCTGTGTCAAAGTGTCCCTGAGCAAGACACCTAACCCCCAAATGCTCCTGACGAGCTGGTCGGTGCCTTGCATGGCAGCCAATCGCTGTCGGTGTGTGATTGCGTGTATGAATGGGTGAATGTCAAGCATCAATTGTACAGTGCTTTGGATAAAGGCGCTATATAAATGGCAACCATTTATCATTTACTTGAGCAATAAGCCAGTAATTAGGATCTCAGAACATTCATCATTCATCTTAGCTTTCCAAATTATATGTCTTTTTCTGGACTATCATTGGTCTGTTTTCAGAACTGTTTAATTTTGCTCTGTCTTTTGTTATTGCATATCAATAACAACTGACTTCCCCATATAGCATTATTAGCAATACATATGACATGACCGTTTACCTTCCTTAGACAATAATTTTAGTTTAATGCTCATAGGTGCAGTTATTGCATTATTGCATCTAGTTCTACTTCCAGGTTCATACCTTTTTTGGTTTACCGGTGAGTAGGGTCTGAGGTTCGACTAATTTTAGTGTATTGGTTGTTGTGAACTTCAGGATAATTTAGGACTCGGATGAGGTCATCTGCAAGTTATATGACATTAATAAAAAGACCTGGAATTTCTGCCCACAGGGTCCCATTCTTACATTACAGGCATGCCCCCTCAGGCACTGTACTAATTTCCTATATTTAAGCATACCAGTCTCAATACTTGCTTAGTTACTTGAATACTGAGTTCCCAGGTTTGTAATAGATAGTATTTCTGATTTGAAGGGATAGTGTCTATATGCACAATTAGAAGATTAAGTAAAATATAGTATATACACCAAAACTATTTCTATCAATACAGCATATTAGCTTAGCACTAACCCACTCCAGCAATCATCATAAAGGATAGTAGCTGAGCACTGACCCACTCTAACAGTCGCACTGAAGCATATTAGCTTATTGCTTTCACACATTCACACTGTGACCTGTGTTAAGTTATTGCATGTGTTGTACCCACTGTCTCCTCTTCTTCCGTTTAGGGATTTGGTACAACATTCTCAGAGGGATTGGAAAAGTGGTAGTCATAATAAATGTAAGTCTTTCTTTCAGAATCACACACCACAGACTATAATGTAGTCACTTAGCGGATGCTATTTAGCTGTGGGCAGAAGTGGCTGTTTCATTGAAAATCGCTATTTTTTCCCCATTTTAATTAAGGTTACCAATAATTCTGCAGCCCAGTGCCCACTTTTTATAATTCCATAACTACAGTTAATTCAATTGTATATTACATTACATTAATGGCATTTGGCAGATGCTCTTATCCAGAGGGACATACAGTTGATTACACTAAGCATGAGACAATCCTCCCCTTGAGCAAGGGGCTAGACCTTATTGTGGCTAGACCGGGGATTGAACCACCAACCTTGCGGGTCCCAGTCATGTACCTTAACTACTACGCTATAGGCTGCCCTATGGTCTGGGTGAATACTCGATTATGATTGGATGCTAGGTGGTGATTACATTAATATAATCCTTCAATGTTTGCCAGATAGTTCAGGTCAAGCCTAATTGTTCTAAATGAATACACTGTCTTCTGTTTGCTGCAAGGAGAGACACAAAGCAAGCAGTTTTATTTATCGATCACAATTTGTCAATTTGAGGGCGAATTGCCCCGCTTATATTTGAACATTTGGTAAAAGACCATGGTATAAGCGGAATAATCCAGTCCAAGGTGGTCCTTAAAGGTTTTTAACACACTGTGCCACCGCCTCTGCAGTGTGCATTAGATCCCTTTTTCCTTACGTATTTAGATCTCAAAATTCTACATTTTGATAATTGTCCATAGACATAACATGGGGAGACACAATGCTCACATAAATTACATTTACATTTACATTTACATTTTAGTCATTTGGCAGACACTTTTAATCCAAAGCGACTTACAAGTGCATAGGTTCTACCATAAGTCAGAGCATCACATCCAGAAACTAGCAAAATACACAGGAAATGCTGTTCTAAACATAGTTGTCATCAGAAGTGCATTTTTTTTTTTTTTTTTTTTTTTTGGGGGGGGGGGAGGTTAGACAAGGATAGGGATATCAGAAAGGAGGGGCAGGGGAAATCAGGAGGGAGGACTAAGGTAGAGTTTGAAAAGGTGGGTTTTGAGTCTGCGTCGAAATAGGGGGAGGGATTCTGCTGTTCTGACAGTGGTAGGCAGGTCATTCCACCACTGAGGAACCAGAACGGAAAACAGGCGTGAACGTGCAGCTCGACCGCCAGGTGCACGTAGAGAGGGAACCGTAAGGCGACCAGAGCTGGCAGACCGGAGTGGTCTAGCTGGGGAGTAGGGAGTGATCAGGGATTGTATGTAAGGTGGGGCAGTCCCCTTAGCAGCCTGAAATGCCAACACTAGGGCCTTGAAACGGATGCGTGCGGCAATGGGAAGCCAGTGGAGGCCAATGAGAAGCGGGGTGACATGAGCCGACCTGGGCTGATTGGTGATCAGGCGGGCTGCAGCATTCTGGACCAGCTGGAGGGGCTTGATGGCACACGCTGGGAGACCGGCTAGGAGGGAGTTGCAGTAATCCAGGCGGGAAATGACGAGCACCTGGACTAGGAGCTGGGTGGCTTTCTCAGTCAGGAGATGACGGATACGGCGTATATTATACAGAAAGAACCTGCAGGTTCTGGCAGTGGAGGATACTTGTGGAGCCAGGGTGAGGCAGTTATCAAGAGTCACCCCAAGATTCTTTGCCGTACGGGAGGAGGAAACTACAAAGTCCTCAACAGTCAATGAGAGGTCGATTGACGGAGAGGACTTAGCAGGGATGTAGAGAAGCTCAGTTTTGGCAAGGTTGAGCTTCAGGTGATGGGAAGTCATCCACGCAGAGATATCAGCCAAGCAGGCAGAGATCCGTGTGGTGATTTGGGTGTCGGGGGGGAAGGAAATGAAGAGTTGCGTGTCATCAGCGTAGGAGTGATAAGAAAAGCCGTGGGAAGAGATAACAGAACCAAGAGACATGGTGTATAGCGAGAAGAGGAGAGGCCCAAGAACCGAGCCCTGCGGGACTCCAGTTCGTAGGGGTTGAGGGTCGGAGACTGCGCCCCTCCAAGTCACCTGGTAGGAGCGACCAGAGAGGTAGGAGGAAAACCAAGCGAGTGCAGAACCTGTGACACCCATCCCAGACAGCGATGAGAGCAGAATCTCATGGTTGACTGTTTCGAAGGCGGCTGACAGGTCGAGGAAGATGAGGACAGAGGAGAGGGATTTTGCTTTAGCAGAGTGGAGTGCCTCAGTGACCGCGAGCAGGGCGGTTTCAGTGGAGTGGCCACTCTTGAAGCCAGACTGGTTGGGGTCATGGAGATTGTTGTGGAGAAGATAAGTGGACAGTTGGGAGCAGACCGCCTGTTCCAGGGTTTTAGCGAGAAAGGGAAGAAGAGAGACAGGCCGGTAGTTGTTCAGGGCAGAGGGGTCAAGAGTAGGTTTTTTGAGGAGGGGAGTGACTCTGGCCCTCTTCAGGGAAGAGGGCATGGTGCCGGAAGAGAGGGAGGTGTTGATTAGAGAGGAGAGAAAAGGGAGAATGTCCTCAGATATAGATTGTAGGAGGGGAGAGGGGATGGGGTCAAGAGGACAGGTGGTTGGGCGGTGGGAAGTAAGGAGTTTCAGTATGTCGGCGTCAGAGAGGGGAGAAAAGGAGGTTAGGGAGTTGGGGAGGGTAGGAGGGTCAGCAGGGGTGGAGGGTTGGGAGAAGGAATTGCGAATAGCATCGACCTTCTTTTCAAAGAAGGAGACAAAGTCATCAGGTGTGAGTGATGAGGGGGGTGGGGGGGGAGGGGGGGCCAGAAGAGAGGAGAAAGTTGAAAACAGTTTGCGGGGATTAGAGGCGGCCGCGTTAATTTTCGAGTGAAAGAAGGAAGATTTAGCTAGAGAGACAGAGGAATGGAAAGATGATAAGAGGGCATGGAAGGAAGCCATATCACTGGGGAGACAGGACCTTTTCCATTTTCTCTCCGCCGCCCGCAGTTCGGTTCGGACAGCTCGTAGAGCATCAGAAAGCCAAGGACTGGGGGGGGAGGCCCGAGCTAGTTTGGTGGTGAGGGGACACAGAGAGTCAAATGAAGATGAGAGGGAGGACATGAGAGTTGTAGCCGCATCATCGGGAGACAGTCGAGAGAAAGACTCCGCAGATGGTAGGGAGGAGAGGATTGTAGATGAGAGGGTGGAGGAAGACAGGTGACGTAGGTTCCGTCGACAGGTGACAGTGGATGGTGGGAGAGATGGATGGGTGTTGGAGGAGAGTGGAAGAGAGAAAGAGATGAAGGAGTGGTCAGATATATGGAGTGGTGTTATAGAGAGGTTGGTTGTTGTGCAGCTCCTTGTGAAGATGAGGTCAAGAAGGTTGCCTGCTTTGTGGGTGGGACAACTAAATGTTAATGAGAGAGGTCTGTGGAGAAGGGCCAGACTGCTCAAAACTGACAGGAAGGTGACAGTAAAGCAAATAACCACACATTACAACAGTGGTATGCAGAAGAGCATCTCGGAACACACAATGTGTCAAACCTAAGTGGATAGGCTACAGCAGCAGAAGACCAATAAGTCTAAAAGAATAAGTCTAATAAATATCTAATAAAGTGCTCACTGAGTGTACAAACAGTAATTCTTTGTTATTCACTATTTTACTTCAATGTCTAGGCAGTGACTGTGAAAATGTACAATGCACAGACTAGAGATTGTATTTGTTTTCTTTGTAGTCATGTAACGTTGTGATGGATAATATGAAAAGACGTGTGCTTATACAATGGCTAAGATTACACTAATGTTTCTCCTTCCCTGGCATATAAACATGAGATTTTTTTGAAAGCACAGTTGTCTCAGCCTATGCAGCTGATGTTTCAGCCAAGGTGGACTGGACTACGAATGGGCCATTGCAGTGTAGGACATAGCAGAACTCTACAGTACCAGTGCTGCCAGAGAAGCCTGTCTGGAGCCCGGCAGGCCTGAAACTCCTGGGAATGTATTTGGTCAAGAAGAACTGGGAGGACGCTTGGCCAGCAACTACTACCAAGCTGACAAAATGGAAGTGGCTCCTCTCCTGAGTTTCTTGCAGGGGCAGGCCCTGATAATAGATTGTCTGGTGGCATCATTTTTGTGACACAGACTGGCCCTTCTCAACTCACCTGGTGGCCTTCTGTGAGAGGTACAGAGAGAGCAGGTGAATTTGGCGGACTTGAAAAGCAGGATGGCAGCTTTCTGACTGCAGGTGGTGCAGAGACTGTTGTACTATAGAAACATCTGCAGGGGGGACCTGGCATGGGTAGAGGAGAAAGGCTGCTGTCCTCTGCTACTCTAGGTCTGGGAAGGTTTGAGGGGGTGAAGCGGATATGGTGAAAATCATTACATTAGATTAATGGCATTATCCAGAGAGATCTTATTGTGGCTACATCAAACCACCGACCTTGCGGTTCCCAGTCATGTGCCTTAACCACTACGCTACAGGCCACCCTTAAATCAGGAACATCAGAACCCTACAGGATGTTAAGGAGCACCAGAGGGGTTACCTGAGGGGTCAGGGCAGAGTTTAAGTGGAGGGTGCTATACAAACATCCCTCTCCCATGAGAGCAAGGACCCTGTAGTGGAGGATGACACATGGCCCTGGCAACCAACACCTATTTAGTCATGGTGGACTCATGGGGGGAGGAGTGTTCTTTTTGTAGTTCACCTGAAACTGTTGTGTGAGTGTATCCTGTTAGCATCTGTCGTTGTTATGCTTAATGTGATCTGTGGTAAATTGGGGGTGGGATTGTACATACTGGTTGCCAATTTATTCCTTAAGCGTAAAAATTGTCCTGCTTAATTTCCTATGTGGTCAGGCTAAGTTGGCCACATGGCTCACAAAACGGAATAACATACAGAGTTCTGGGCCTGTGGACACAGCTTTCATGCTTGAGGGCTTTTGGGTGGAGTATGAATAATATAGCTTTCAGAATGATCTTGATGTTTTTCAGAGTGTCTGGTGTGTAGACGGGATTACTTGCAGGTGCATGGAGGGGGAACTGTCTACTTGTCTGTAATGGGAGTAGTTTTTATTTATTTATTGTTGTGCTGTGTAGTGCTGCTACCGGGCCGCCAGGGAGATGATTTGCATGTAACATTCGGGGTGTTTTTAAAGGGTGGTGGGTTGTGTGGTGTGTGGTGGACTGCAGGTGTGTGTTAGCTATGAGGGATTTATGTTTTATACAGGTGAAGGTGTGGTGTGTAGACTTGTTTGTAAGTGATATGTTCTCTCTGTCGCTCTCTCTCTGTCTCTCTCTGGGGCAGAATGTGGTGATGCTGATGAGTGACCTGGTGGATTGGTTGATTCCAGACATCCCTAAGGACATCAGTGAGCAAATACAAAAGGAGCAGGTCCTGATGGTGGAGCTGTTCATGAAGGAGGAGCAGAGGAAGCTGCAGGTTCTGGACATCATGAGCCAACACCGGAATGTCAAAGATACCTGCAGCAACTGCAGCCTCAGGCTCCGCCCCTCCTCTAGCCCGGCCCCGCCCACACACCCCAGCACTCGCTCCCTGCCCACCTGTCCACACATTCCACCCAATGAGAGGATCCCCCGGCCGGGAGAGGTGGCATGGCAAACCGCCATTTCCCTGGCACCCACTATCCAATCAGCTGCTGCCGGGTCACAAATCGAACCCCAGTCCCCAGTGTGCAACTGCAGCAAACTGCAACCACAAGTCTGCTGCATCTTAGCCTGTTGCACCACCGCGGCTCTACGATGCATAGACATTCGCTTGCATAATTGGTGTAAGGTCTTAGGAAGGAATGTTCAGTTTTGTATGTTGTTTTCACAAATGTGAGATTGTTGATTATTCAGGTATTTTTTGAAAATGAAGCATTGTCGTTGCTACGGCAGACTTCAAGGTCCAATCTTCAGTTTGTTGAAAAATAACTTCAGGAAGGAAGAAATACCACAGCAGCAAGTTCTTCAGAAAATCAGACTTTATTGGCACATGTGCACAAAAGCCAGTCCAAATCCGCAGACTTCAACCTTGAATATCAGACTCACACCCAATTTATGCACTGCTCTTATTTCAACTCCTCCTATAATTTCTCCAAAAAACATCAGGTGACTTGGCTGTGCTTCAACTGATGAGAACCTCTCGGCCCTGAAACCATGGTGGCGAATCGGCCCATTGACTTTCTAAAAAATAAATGCTTCTATTACATACATCTTGCTTTGTAAGCTGTTTTTTTAACAAAAAGGAATCATTAACATAGGAATCATGTGAAACACGGTGCTATTCAATACATGGTGCTTTTTTCATTTTTGGTACTTTCCACACCATGTTAATCATTTTACACAACTTCAGATTACACATGGGTCACTTATGCACTTCTAACAGAAATGTTAACAGCAGTAAATCATAGAAAATATACAGACATACTAAACAGCAGTGAATCATTAAAAATACACGATATACTAAACATCAGTGAATCATTGAAAATATACGATATACTAAACATTTGATTAATACTCACTTCTAAGTGAGTAAATGTACTTCTTTAGCCTGATGCATTTTTTGCAGTCTTTGCTCTCATTTCAACAGTTTACACTGTGGTTTCTTGCGTTTTCATAAGCTCAGCTGTAATTAAATGTTCTAGGTTCATTTGATTTGATAACAAGCAGCATACATGTGATATATTGATTACAGGCTGTGTGTATATACAGTCAGGTCCATAAATATTGGGACAATTCTCATCTTTTTGGCTCTATACACCACCACAATGGATTTGAAATGAAACAAACAAGATGTGCTTTAACTGCAGACTTTTAGCTTTAATTTCACATCTAAATCAGGTGCGCCAGGTTGATATATACAATGCATGTTTCCTGGGCAGAATGCGTCATGTGTGTGCAAAAGCCGCTGTCTTACATCTGGCCCTAAGTTTCTGCTGGAAGTGGTGTTGGTGGGCCAGTAGGTGGCGATTTTCCATCTGCTCAAATAAATCCAAATAGTGATGGGGACACTGTGCTGTAGGACAATCTCACCCAAGATTGATTTTGAAACAGGTGAGATATTTGCGATTTTGAATGGAGGTGCCAACTAACCATTGCTGCCTCGCTCATGATAATACTTATAAACTAGAAAGTGTAAATGCAGTTGTGCATAGTTGATTTATGTACCCTTTTGACGTGTGTGTGTGTGAGTGCTTTTCTTTACAAGTGTAAACTAGGGGGTGATCTGAATCCTCATTTTAGAGCAGTACCCATAACAATTATTGACTTTTTTTTGATGACGAGTGTTGGATCATTATCTGTCATCGGAGAATTGGCCTGCTTTATTTATTTATTTATTATATTGGCTGCAGTAGCTGTACATGAGTGATGAATGCATCACATAAAGTTATGATAGGCCAGTTCCTCCCTGGTTCCTCCCCTTTAGATGAGTAAAAATGTCTGCCTGCTGCTATTTTCCTAATTTCTCTGTTGAGAGTGTTGATTGTACATTAAGGATATCACTACTTAACTTGTCATAGTGTGATCAGGGGTGCGTTCAAGATCGTTCACGAACATATTCAAACTTTTTTCTGTTCGCCATGAACAGTAGCTAACGTATACATCTATCGGGTGGCTTTTCACTTTTTCTGGGGGAGCACCATGGAAAAACTCAAGCTCTCTGTTACGCTGAAGGTGTTGTGTCTAGGAAACGACAAATTCTAAGTCCAATCTCTAATGTGTCGAAAAACAACTTCTCGAGGGAAAAGATACCACGGCAGCAAGCTCTTTAGGAAAATCAGACTTTATTAGCATAAGTGCACAATGCCGGATCAATTCTGCAGAACTGAACCTCAATTGTTAGTTTCATACACATTTCATACACTTCTTTCAACGTAACTCCTCTCAAAACATTCCTAAAAACACCAGGTGGTCTCTGTGGTGCCTCAATGCGCAGGCCCACATTTTTGCTTTGTATGCTGTTTTTAAAAATAAATGTTCTTATCACATCTTGTTCCGTAAACTGTCCTTGAAAATGACAGTCTTCAAAGAAAGACATCCCGCCCTGCAAGCTGGTCAGGTCACCCTGCCCCGCAAACTATTTTGGCAAAGACAGCCTACAAAGCAAGACTCCTTGTCCTGCAAGCTGTTCAAGTCGCCCCCGTCCCACAAACTGCTTTTTAACACAGAGGAATCATAAAAGATGAATTCATGCAAAACATGGTGCTATTCTGTACTTTCCAATTTTCCTTTTAAGCATACACATTATTGTATTCAACTCAGGTTACATATGGGTCACTGTGTACTTCTAGCACAAAGCACTTTATCAGTTTAAAAAATATACAGGCATACTTGATTAATATTTGATTAATGTTCTCTTCTAAGTAAGTGTGGTTTTTCAGCCAGGCGCATTCTTTTGCTTTTTCTTCTACAGTTGACACTGTGGTTTCTTGCGTTTCCATTAGCTCATCCGTAATTAATTATATAGGTTCACTGGATTACATATTGATTACATGAGTAATAGGCAGCATACATATTGATTACATGGGTAATAGGCAGCATACATATTGATTACATGAGTAATAGGCTGCATACATATTGGTATACTTTTGACATGAAGCTTTTGAGAGTTTTGGAGGAACCAGCTTGCTCAACTCTGACAGTTTGACGGTTTAATCTGATTTTCACTTGTGATTGATCTGTCATAAAATGGAGATAGAACACCTTGTTCTGTGAATTTTTCCTATGAAGGAGGAAAAGAACGGGGGCCGGGGGGTCCCAGACATGGTTAAGATCATTCTGGCGCAGGGTCTGGCCACACTGGCCCAGAATGTCCACAAGGTTGAGAAGGCCTCTGGTACCTTCTCAAGGGGCGACATGGCTCAGGCAGTAAGAGCAGTCGTCTGGCAGTCGGAGGGTTGCCGGCTCGATCCCCCGCCTGGGCTGTGTCGAAGTGTCCTTGAGCAAGACACCTAACCCCAAAATGCTCCTGACGAGCTGGTCGGCTCCTTGCATGGCAGCCAATTGCCGTCGGTGTGTGAGTGTGTGTATGAATGGGTGAATGAGAAGCATGAATTGTACAGCGCTTTGGATAAAGGCGCTATATAAATGCCAACCATTTACCAATTACCTTCACTAGGTACTATGCCACTCCCTTCCTGAGAACGATGTGTGTGCTAGATACAGCTGGGAACCCCCATACACATACAGAGCGCTGAAGGACACGTAAATCATCTGTTCTGGGAGTGCTCCATGGTCAGGTGGGTCTGGGGCTGGTTTGTTTGCTCAGAATAGGTTGCTGCCAAGATCCTCCCTGAGTGCTGAGAGAGACCAAATTCAAAGATGGGTCCTGGTCCTGAGGGAGACAAGAAACATCAATGTCAAACAAAAGACAACTGTGGACCTGTTCACTCTGAGGAGGAGAAAACAAAATCTCCTCCAAGACGGCGCTGTGGTGGACTTTAATAAAAATATGACACTGGGAGAGAGAAATGGGGGGTGGACCATTGGAAAGAACTCATTATATAGTCCACCCCCCTAGTAGGGACACAGGCTCTTTGAGGCCTGAATAGAGAAACCCAGGCAAGATAACTTTCTTTTGTCTTTTCAGACATGGAAAAATTAAAAATTTATATATATATATATATATATATATATATATATATATGCACGTATGTATTTTTTTATTCTGATTTAAGGATTTGTTTTGATGAATTACTTTAGTTTTGAATTGCTAATTTTGCTTAAAATGCTTTATTTCAATTTACTTGTTAATTTGTGCAACCTGCACATCTGTTTATACTTAGTAATTGGCCTAATTTTGAATTTCTCTTTGTTTTGAAGTATGTTTTATTGAACTGAATGTTTTTAAATGTCAAGAGAAAATTGATATCCAATGAAAGACAATGTTATATTACTCTTTATTCAATGTAATACGTGTTATTACCTTAAAAAATAAATCACAGATAAGCAACAAATCAGCTAGCTGGCATTGTTAGATCTAAGTTGCATCCATTTGTATTCAAAATGCATTGATGGCAGACTAAATCGAATGTTAATGTAAAATCGTTCGACAGTAACTGTTTGCTGTGAACGTTCGCCGTCTTGAAAGCACCTCTGGTAGGAATTATAGTCACTGGGTGTTCCTGAACGAACCATCAGGCGTAAGTTCCAGGTTGCTACCGAAACGTGTAATGTTTAGACACACCCCAAATATTTTGAAGAATGAATGGCAGCACTTTGTATGGACTAAGCTTTCTACCTGGGTCAGACTTACTGCATTCTCCAGTCGGAGTTGTTAAAGAAATCAATCGTACTTGTAAGTACAGTGTTTTAATCATCACAATTAATAAATGTTTAGGTCCTAAAATGGTGAAGTAGCTGAATTGAAATAAGCCTGTTTATTTTAATGTTCGGTGGTGGTTGGGAGCCCAGCCAGGCTGAATGTACTGTAGTGTGGGTGACGGATAGATGTCACCTGAGAGCAAGGTATGGCTTTTGTTCCAGCCTTACTTATTTTGAAATGTACCGATAATCAATGCGAGCCCAGTGTATTGAATGAGGTGCCTCTGTCACAGATTGCTGTGAGAGTTAGTGGTCCAGGGATCTTGATGGGAGTGTGGTCGCTGGTCACACAAGTGTTTGTGATTTACGGTATGTAACTTGACCAAATTTGATCTGCATTATTTTATTCATGTAACAAATATACAGATATCATTTAATTGGTTTAACGTATATAAATGGATACGACAACAAATAATGCAGCAATCGCTCACCCTAAATAAGCATGCCAAATTATACTAAAATATTTTGAGCATGTATTAAGATGCTCACTGAAATAAAATGGGGTCAAGTTACTGAAAATGCCCTCTATTGTGTTGTCAACTGTGTTTCCACTGTCTTCATGTATTCACTCAGATTTCAATTCTACAGTTTCATTGCGTAGGTGGAATGCTGTGTTGTCTTCTGCAAGCCTAAGAAATTGTACACCATTTTAAACATAATGTCATTAGCTAAAATGCTTTTTACTCGTCACTTCTATAACATTCTCGTAGGCGGTATTTTGATGAGTTGAAATTATACCGAATTTTCTTACACTCGAATGGGGGTAATATCACATTTCATGCTTGTCATGTCATGTTTCGTTATTAGTCTTAGTTATTTTATTGTCATATCACATATTATGTTAGTCTAGTCTCACCACGTTTTTATGTTTTATTTCTTGTTCATTTCATTTTCATGTCATGCTACCTTTCATGTTTAGTTCTTGTTACGATGTATTTTCTTGTCTTGTCATGTCATGTTATATAGTTTATTCATGTCACAGTTTTGCAAACTTATGTCACGATTTATGTTTGTTTCATGTTATGGTTTCCCGTTCATTGATGAGCATACATTTTTTCGTGTCTTTCCGCAAACCATGCATTCATGCTTTCTCTCACTCCCTTTCTGTCGCTCACGCTTCCCAAATAGTTTCACTTTCCCTTGTCTTCTTACTAATCTACTAACTTTAGATCAGGATTGGGTAATACTAACATTCTAACCATGTGTTCATGTTTACCTTACGTTTCTTGTGCATGAAGATCTCACCCGAGGAACGGACATGTCGGAGGGTGACCGGTTCCTGCTTCTATTGTGGGAAGCTGGGACACACCCAAGTTCGGTGCGCCCTCCGAACTGACGCTAACCTCATTGAAGTGATGGTCAAGGAACTGAACATTCCCACCCTCACATTGCCCCACCTCGAGAATGCTCGGCCGTTGCATGGAAAGATGTTTTGCCGCATGACATTACCAAAGCCATCCAACTAATCATTTCTGGGAACCATCATGAGATTATTCAGTTCCGCATCATGTGGTCTCCCAATGACCCGCTCATTTTGGGATTACCCTGGCTCTAGAGACACAACCCCACCATCGACTGGACTTCAAGCCAGATTCAAGCCTGGAGTTGTACATGTCACCAATCCTGTCTGCGATCCGCTCCTGCACCAGCAGAGGGTGCACCCAACCCACCACAAGTCCCCAAGCCCTCCCTGGAGAAGGTGCCCACCCCTTGCCACGACCTAGCCATGGTCTTCTCCAAGACACAGGCACAGAAGCTTCCCCCTCATCGACCTTACGACTGCGCCATCAAGCTGCTACCCGGTTCCACACTCCCCTCAAGCCGTCTCTACAATGTCTCCAGACCTGAAAGGGAGGCCTGCCTAGCCAATGGACTGATTTGCCCATCCTCCTCACCCGTAGGTGCTGGCTCCCACAGACCAGTTAGTTTTCCATTAAGAAGCACTCCTAATCTCAACTCATTACCCAAAACACCTGTGTCAACTCGTTACATCATTATGTAGCTGTATAAAAGACACCTGTCCACACAATCAATCAGATTCCAATGTTTCCACCATGGGCAAGACAAAGGACATCAGGGACAAAATTGTAGACCTGCACAAGGCTGGGATGGGCTACAAGAAAATAAGCAAGCAGCTTGGTGAGAAGTTAACAACTGTTGGAGCAATTATTAGAAAATGGAAGAAACACAAAGTCACCGCCAATCTCCCTCGGTCTGGGGCTCCACGCAAGATCTCGCCTCGTGGGATATCAATTATCATGAGAAAGGTCAGGAATCAGCCCAGTACTACACAGAAGGAGCTTGTTAATGACCTGAAGGCAGTTGGGCCACAGTCATGAAGAGAACCATCAGTAACACACTACACTGTGAAGGATTAAAATCCTGCTGCGCGCGCAAGGTTCCTCTGCTGAAGAAGGCACATGTACAGGCCCGTCTGAAGTTTGCCAAAGAACACCTGGATGATCCAGAGGAGGCTTGGGAGAAGGTGATGTGGTCAGATGAGACCAAAATAGAGCTATTTGGCATCAACTCGACTTGCCGTGTTTGGAGGAAGATAAATTCTGAGTACAACCCCAAGAACACCATCCCCACTGTGAAGCATGGAGGTGGAAACCTTATGCTTTGGGGGTGTTTCTCAGCTAAGGGGACAGGACTAATTCACCGTATCGAGGGGAGGATGAATGGGGCCATGTACCAGGAAATTTTGGGCGACAACCTCCTTCCCTCAGTGAGAGCACTGAAAATGGGTCGTGGATGGGTCTTCCAACATGACAATGACCCAAAACATACGGCCAAGGCAACAAAGGAGTGGCTCAAAAAGAAGCATATTAAGGTCCTGGAGTGGCCTAGCCAGTCTCCAGACCTAAATCCCATCGAAAAGCTGTGGAGGGAGCTGAAGCTTCGAGTTGCCAAGCGACAGCCTTGGAACCTTAAGGATTTGGAGTGGATCTGCAAAGAGGAGTGGACCAAAATCCCTCCCAACATCTGTGCAAACCTGGTGAAAAACTACAACAAACATCTGACCTCTGTGCCAACAAAGGTTTCTCCACCAAGTATTAAGTCCTATTGTTCTATGGATCAAATACTTATTTCATGTGAAAATATGATATTAAATTTATAAAATTCATATGATGTTGTTATTGTGGATTCTTTTGTGATATTCTGTTTCTCAATGTTAAAATGTACCTATGATTAAAATTCTACACAGTTCCATTCTTTGTAAGTGGGCAAACCTACAAAATCAGCAAGGGATCAAATAATTATTGCTTCCACTGTATGTACACATAATATATGGTTGATGGAGCTGAAACTGCTGCCTGAAACAGGCTTCACTGTGGGAAGGAAAGTGAGCTCTGTAATTTTTGGGAAAGAATTATATTTCTGTGATACACAATGTTATATTGGTAAGCAATAATATTGCGTGTTGGATGTTTTGTTGTGATTTGTTGTCTTTGACTTCAGTATAAAAGGGAAACTTTGCACAATTTCCTGAATGGAAATACAAACACATTATTTTAGTCCTGATGTCACTATTGCAGTACATTACATTACTTGTCATTTGGCAGATGCTTTTATCCAAAGCGACTTACAGCTGATTAGACTTAGCAGGAGACAATCCCCCCTGGAGCAGTGCAGGGTTAAGGGCCTTGCTCAAGGGCCCAACGGCTGTGCGGGTCTTATTTTGGCTACACAGGGAATACGAACCACCGACCTTGCGAGTCCCAGGCATGTGCCTTAACCACTACACTACAGACCTACTGACGGTGCCAACGCATTGACAGTATATGAAAATAATAACATTCTAAGGGATAGCCAACATGGTTTTCGTGAGGGTAGGTGATGCCTGATAAACAATTTTTGTCCTTCAGCAGACAAGATAATCTTTAACCCTCTGGGGTCTGAGGACAAAAGGACATTTCTGTCATTTTAATCAACTTTATAGACAGTGATTCCAAAGCATTTCATATCTTTGTTTTCAGCACAAACTTAGCTACAATATTATGGCAACAGTAATTAGGTCAGAATAAGGTTTAGAATCCTGGTTACGCCACTACACATCACGTATGTATTATTCTGAGATGCAATGGTTAGAGTGTGGAGATTTACAAACGCACATATTGCTAAATATTGAAACGAAGCCTAAGAAGTTTCAGTAGACACGGAATAAATGCACTTACTCATGATGTCTAATCATCTGTGCCATTTTCCGTAATGAAACGTGTTCCGTGATGAAAAATGTTTACCTCAAAAGAAGTAAATAGCTTATGTTTCTGTAGGTAAATAGCCTATGTTTCAATTTGAATGAGATGGGCTTGAATTCACGCAACGCGAAACTCACATATTAATGAGTAAAGATAAAAAAATCGCAGTGGTCTTATTCATCTAATTTAACACATTTTAAAACTATTAATATTATGTGTGAATAGGTGCTTTGCAAAGTCAAGATTTTAAAGTTTCTGTCAGTATGTTTATTGCATCTGTATGGTAAAATCTCACCAAATAGAAAGGAAAGTTGAACTGATGTTGTTGGTGTCGCCGGCAACACCGCCAACCCCAGATGTTTAAATGTCTTTTGGCAAACTCCAAGCAGGCTGTCATATGGCTTCATTCTAGCCACTCTACCATAAAGGCCAGATTGATGGAGTGCTGCTGTCCTTCCGGCAGGTTCTTTCATCTCTGCAGAGGACTTCCAAAGCTCTGTTAGAGTGACTGTTGGGTTACTCAGTTTGGCTAGACAGCCAATTCTAGGAAGAGTCCTGGTGGTTCCACAATTATTGAGGCCGCTCTGCTCACGGGAACACTCAAAGCTTAAGACATTTTTTTATACCCTTGCCCTGATCGATGCCTCACCACAATTTTATTGTGGAATCTTTGTTGAAAATCACAAAGGTGATTGCATGAATGAGTGACAAACAGTTGATTAGACTAAGGAGGAGACAATCCTCCCCTGGAGCAATGCAGGGTTAAGGGCCTTGCTCAAGGGTCCAACGGCTGTGCGGATCTTATTGTGGCTAAGGGATCGAACCACTGACCTTGCGGGTCCCAGTCATGTACCATAACCACTACGCTACAGGCCACCCTGTATTGTACTGTGCAAAGGGTTTGCGCAGGTGTGAAAAAATGCTGTAAAGTAAGAATGCTTTCAAAAATAGAAATATTAATAGTTTATTTTTACCTATTAACAAAATGAGTGAATAGAAGAAAAATCTAATCAGTATTTGGTGTGACCACCCTTTGCCTTCAAACCAGCATCAATTCTTCTCGGTACACTTGCACAAAGTCAGGGATTTTGTAGGCAGGTGTGTGATTAACTAAAATCAATACCAAATAAATTAAATAAAATTATACCAGAGCTAATGATCATCAACTTAATATGTAGGTTGAAACACAATCATTAACTGAAACAGAAACAGCTGTGTAGGAGGGTTAAAACTGGGTGGGGAACAGCCAAACTCTGCTACCGAGGTGAGGTTGGTAAAGACAGTTTAATGTCAGAAGTCATACACCATGGCAAGACTGAGCACAGCAACAAGACGGCAACAAGGTAGTTATACTGCATCAGCAAGGTCTCTCCCAGGCAGAAATTTCAAGGCAGACAGGGGTTTCCAGATGTGCTGTCCAAGCTCTGTTGAAGAAGCATAAAGAAACGGGCAACATTGAGGACCGTAGATGCAGTGGTCGGCCAAGGAAACTTAGTGCAGCAGATGAAAGACGCATTATGCTTACTTCCCTTCACAATCGGAAGATATCCAGCAGTGCCATCAGCTCAGAATTGGCAGAAACCAGTGGGGCCCAGGTACACCCATCTACTGTGCAGAGAATTCTGGTCAGAAGTGGTCTTCATGGAAGAATTGTGGCCAACAAGCCATACCGCCGACAAAGGCCAAGCGACTCAACTATGCACGGAAACACAGGAACTGGGGTGCAGAAAAATGGCAGCAGGTTCTCTGGACTGATGAGTCAAAAACAAAAACTGAAATATTTGGCTGTAGCAGAAGGCAGTTTGTTTGCCGAAGGGCTGGAGAGCGGTACAAGATTGAGTGTCTGCAGGCAACAGTGAAGCATGGTGGAGGTTCCTTGCAAGTTTGGGGCTGCATTTCTGCGAATGGAGTTGGGGATTTGGTCAGAATTAATGGTCTCCTCAATGCTGAGAAGGGCAGGCAGATACTTATCGATCATGCAATACCATCAGGGAGGCATCTGATTGGCTGCAAATTTATTCTGCAGCAGGACAACGACCCCAAACATACAGCCAATGTCATGAAGAACTATCTTCAGCGTAAAGAAGAACAAGGAGTCCTGGAAGTGATGGTATGGCCCCCACTGAGCCCTGATCTCAAAATCATCAAGTCTGTCTGGGATTACATGAAGAGACAGAAGCATTTGAGGCTGCCTAAATCCACAGAAGAACTGTGTGTCACGTTTCAGGTCTGTCTCGCCATGTTTTATGTTTATTCATGTTGTCTTAGTCACGTAGTGTCTTCATGTATTATGTTAGTCTAGGTTCGTCATGTTGTTTAGTTATGTTTCATTACGATTTATTTTCTTGTCATGTTTAGTTATGTTTTCGTACGATTACATTCCTGGTTATGTTTAGTGGTTATCGTCTTAGTTTCGCGTTGTGTCATGTTTTGATTTATGTTTATTGTTACGTTAACTGGTCGTTGTTATGCATACACTTTTACATGTTTTTCCGCAAACCTTGCGTTCCGCCTTTTCTCTCTCTCTCTCTCTCTCTCTCTCGTTCTGTCCTTCACTCCCCTAATGTTTCTATTTGTCTATTTACTAAAACTACTAACGCTAGATCAGGATTGGGTAGAAACTAACAAGACTAATCATGTGTTCATGTTACCTTACGTTTCTCGTGCATGTCATTTACTAATTTACTAATGCTAGGGCAGGATAGGTTTATTACTAATGATTACTAATCTCCTTGTTAAACTTGTCATCCATCGCACCTGTTTTCCATTTCCTTGCTACGCTCTAACTAATTGTCTACACCTGCATTTATAGCCCAGTCGCGCAACTGTTCACTGCGAAATTGTCTGCCTCTGTTTTTTCACGCAACTCTTGAGCATTATTTACTGTTTGATTACACGTTACGATCCACGCCTGTTTACTGACCATCGATTATTGATTTCTGTTTTGTGACCTTCGTTTTGTTTCTCGACTACGTCCCCGCCTACCATTTTTGTACTTTTGCCCCGCTGATTGTTTCATGGTTTCGACTCCCGCTTCGCCCACGACTACGCCTCTGCCTGCCGTCCGCCTGTTCATCTGCCCCGCTGACAGCTCTCCTGCTACCGGACCTCCCCGCACGCCTACCGACTACGAGATTGCCTCTTCCCTCGGCACCGTGCTTTTTGTTTGTTTTGTATTTGTTTGGCTGGATCTTCGTGTATGGACTTTGCTTGTATTGACTACGCTCCTGGGACTCGTCCCGAATAAAGCCCTAACGGGACTTTATTTTACTATTGTTTCTGAGTCGTGCATTTTGGGTCCAACCCCCACGCACCCGTCTCACTGTGGCTAGTTCTCCAAGATGTTTGGAACAACCTACCTGCCGAGTTCCTTCAAAAACTGTGTGCAAGTATACCTAGAAGAATTGATGCTGTTTTGAAGGCAAAGGGTGGTCACACCAAATATTGATTTGATTTAGATTTGTATTCTGTTCATTCACTTCTTCTGTTCATGCATTTTGTTAATTGATAAAAATAAACTATTAACATTTCTATTTTTGAAAGTATTCTTATTTTACAGCATTTTTTCACACCTGCCTAAAATTATGGAATAGCACAAGGATTGGCATTCAGACCTCTGATTTTCTCCTTGTTAACTCTGGTAAAACCAAATTACTGGTTGTTGGCCCAAAGTCCATCGGAAACAAAATGACTGACATTATATAACAGTTTGATGGTGTGGCTTTGAGTGCAGTCGTCAAAAACCTATTCAAAAACCTGCTCGTATTCTAACTAGAACAAGACACATTGAACACATTACCCCAGTATTAGCATCTCTCCGTTGGCAACCCATTACATTTCATGTTTTCCTTATAGCGCACAGGCACCTCTTCCTCCATCTTCTGCTTTCCTTCTTCTCTTTTCCAACTTACCACTTTTACCATGCACTAATCACTGTTTTATTTCTGCCTTCCTACCGCAGCTCCGGGCTCCGGCCCAAACCAGACCTTCCTGGATAATCATCTATATTTGTCATATGCATTATTATTTGTATAATTATTGATTTCATTTATTAATTTAATTTATGGACTATGTATTACATATAACACCACTGTTAATCTCATTGTTTGCCCAGTGCAGGCCAGAAGCAGGTGGGCTCCCCCTCTGAGCTTTTCCTAGACTCTGAGGGGGGCTCAGGCCTAGCTTCTTTGTGAAACTGCTTTGTGACAATCTTGCGTTGTAAAAAGCCCTATCCAAATTTAATTTAATTGAATTGAATTGAAGCCAGAATCGACAAGAAGTGCCATAAAATCACATAAATTCCCCAAAAAAGAAAAATATTAGGAAGGTCACGGAACTGCCAAAAATAGCTAAAATCATGGAATCCATGACTTGTGACCTCCATGACAACCTACTGTTGCTATTAGTTTTGCTGGGTAAATGCACTTTAGAATTGCATGAATGGCAGGGTGAGGGGGCCCTTTGACCTTAGTCACCAAGGGGCCCATGTATGGAGTGCAGGGGACAACCATGGCATGTAATGCATGTGTTGGAAGCTCCGTTCTACAGGGACCCCATACATTTTCATTGCCATATGCAAAAGTAGGTTAAACAAATTTACCATTTTGCTAAACAATGTCAGCAAAGGTATGAATTCCCTGTGTTCTTCATTTCAGGAAATGAGAAAGGTTGCAAGTCTGTTAGACAGTGTATAGTTATGAAAAATGGGAGTGGCATTTGCAGATGGTTTGTGTTTGTTTCTTGACTTTTTCCCAAATTGTGTGAAGATACAGGATTATGGGCCTGGAACACAATTGAGCTTGTCACAGAGAAAAAGCTCAGTGGATTTCATCATGAAGTCTGTCGAGATTTCGCAGCCTTTCTTCAACAGGTCACCAGGAGACTGACACATTAGGACCCCGTGTCTTATTTGTTGAATAACGAAAAAAGTTATTTCACCAACCCGGAAGTGGCTGACTTAGCAAACCGAGGCACACTGGGAGCCCCCTGGTTGGCCGGCCCATACCCCCGGACACCACAATATCATGTCATCCCCGCATGGAGTGGGCGCCCTGAGTCTAGCTTGTGAGCTAGGCAGGATGCCTGAAGGTCTCCCACTCAGAAGTATGAGATGGGGAGGGGGGCGGAGGGAGGTTGACGTCAGGTCTCCCCACTGGAAACCCGAGTTAGGGGGGAGGGAGCAGGTGAATCTATCAAATAGTGCACCTCTAACTTTGTACAGCAATGAATAATATCAGTCACATAGTGAATGCTACCAAATAATAATAATAATTATTCATAATACTGTGAATATATATTATATAATATTATTTTTCTATATACAGTACTGTGCCAAAATCTTAGGTACCCTAGTCTTTATTATATATATGTTTATTTTGTGTGTGTGTGTTAGTATAAAAGAACACATTTGATATTTCCAAATATTAATTTTCCAAAAGATTTCATTTTATAGAGACATTTTTGTATTTAATGAAAAGAAAAAAAAACTTTTTCCATAAAAACTTGATCAAGGCTGTCTGAGATCAGAATCAAGGAGCCAACCAAAGTCTGCAGAAGAACTCTGGCAAGTTCGCCAACATGCTTGGAACAACCTCCCTGCCGATTGTCTTTGCCAACGCTGTCCTGCAGTTCTATATCTCCGAGAAGTGATGCAGTTTTAACGCCGAACGGTGGTCCCAAAAAATCTTGATTTGATTCAGTTTTTAACTATTCTGCCAAATTACTAAAACGTAATGTAAAATATATAGTATGATTATTTAGGACCATTCATTATTTTTGAAAGAATCTCATCTGTACAGAATGTTATACAGGTGCCTAAGACTTTTGCACAGTACTGTATGTCAGCCCAGGGCGCCATACAAGCGAGAACCACCACTGTTCTTTTGATAAGGCCATTAAATAGGCTAATTCCACATCATGACATATGGTGATAGGCTATCAAACGAGGATTGTTCCTCAATTCAAAAACTTGTGCACTTGATTCATTAATCTATTACTCATTTAGGAAATTATTTTTATATCATGCAGGTGTCTCTGCATCATTTTACGGTACTGGGCACACCGAAGAAGTGCAGTTTCAAAATTGTCATTATCCCTTTGCAAACTGAAGAACTGTTGTGAATTGAGAAAACAAAATGTGTCAGGAATCCCCACATAATTTTACCCCAAGTTGCGTAATTTGCAGTGGGAACAAATGATGAAAGAGCAAATAATTTTAAAAGTTCATACAAAATGGCAAAAGTGAAAATTACTCGCACCCCCCAAAAATTGCTCACAAAATGTGACTGTTGCAGGTGGGGCTCGGTGAGTGGAAAGGAGGTAAGGCAATCCGACGAACACGTCTACTGGTTATGTAGACACAAACCTGAGCTACATGAGGAATTCCAGGTTGTTAAATTTGTGCTCTTTCCTGCAGTAGGCGTAGAACCGCATCTCAATGGCACAATAGTTGTACAACTGTACATCAACAAACATTGATACTGTACATTTCTTCTACGTTCCAGCAGAAAAAAAATCATAGATTCATAGTTCATAGGAAGTCAATGTCTTCACAAATTTGTTCCAGCAAGCACTGAGGAACTACTCAGAATTTATTTCATTTCTGTGTCTAAAAGTTAATCTTCTGGTCTGTTGGGCAATAACTTAAACAAATGTAGAAACCAGACACAAGCAATTCCAGGAGCACTCAGCATTTCCTTGCTTGAATAAAATTGATGAGGTTTATAAACTGATCAGATTCTGGAATTTTTCTGTGGAATGTGTGTCTGTGGAGGGTTATATCATAAAGAGTTCATAGAAATTTTTTTAATTCATGTGAGGTCAGAGGGCATGTATTCCGAAAAAAATTGCTGATATTGACTCAATTACAGCCTTGCAGACAACTTTGCAATCTGTGATGGCTGAGATGACTTCAGTGAATCGGCTTTTAGAAGACTTAAAGGCAGAAATACAGTGCCCTCCATAATGTTTGGAACAAAGACCAATCATTTATTTCCACAATTTGAGATTCATAATAAAAAAATCACATGTGGTTAAATTGTTCGATTTTAATAAAGGGCAGTTTATACATTCTGGTTTCACAATGCAGAAATTACAGCAGTGTTTATGCATAGTCTCCCCATTTCAGGGAACCATGATGTTTATTTCATAATCCGTTCAGCCATTTTTGAGAACTATATTTTTGCCGGGACTATACCTAACCAGTGCCGTCTTGAACTACTTCTTAGTAGGGGGGGGTTATATCTAAAATAGATCAGATTGGCAAGCATTAATCAACATATTACTTTGTAGTCAGAATAAATGGATATATATCAGAAGAAAACAGCTTCCAGACGTCAACTGTTGCCGGTTTCGATTTGTTTAGACTAGCAGTAGTGCATTCAAGATGAACAATCCTTTGTAAAGAGCATATCCAAAATGTATTCATGCATACATCAGGTGTTATCCAACGCTGCAGAATTGTTTTTTTTCCAGATGTAAAGCCAGCAAATAACATTTTCTGTTGGGTGATTCTAAGGTTAAGATCAGAATAATCACTGCGCAAACATAGACATGGATTGGAAACAAAATTAATCTTAAGCAATAAGGGCAAAACGAGTTGACATGTTTCCAAAAGATTTTCACAGATGGACAGTCCCAAAACATGTGGAGGAATGCGCCCGGAGTATTAGCATTGCAAAACTGACAGTAGTAATTGGGTTGTAACTTTGGCACCTTCGTTAGGGTGTGGCATAGGCCCTGTGGATGACTTTGAAATGAATAGGTTGAATTGAGATTGGACCATACTGTACTCCAATTTGGGCGGAAACCTAATTCACCAAGCTCTCGACTCCATTTGGCTTCTACTGCAATTGGTTTTTTGATCGCCTCCAATAGTTTACAGTAACTTTTAGATACGCATCCACCTGAGGTTGGAGTGGGCTCAATCCTATGTGTCATAGGGTGGGTTGGAAGTGGAGAGCTCCATGGCACTCCGTATGCCTTTAGAGCAGATCTCAGTTGTAAATAAAAAAAATGTGAGGATACTGGAAGAGCAAACTTAGTTTGAAGGTGCTGGAATGTAAATAGGCCATCATCGCCACATAGCTCCCCCAAAGTGTTAAAGTCACCCACAGCAGTTAAAGTCAAGGAAATCACACCATGGATACACCTAACCCATTTCCAAAAAACCCCAGACCCAACCAACCACGATCAGAACTCTCACACCCTAGGTCCTGTAAAGGGGTTTTAAAATGGGCTTTTGGGATAGAACATCATGGATTACTTACATTAATATTCTTTGCTTTTGTTAGGGAAAATGCCCTCTAACCTTTCACAGATGAGCATTGTCTGATTAAACAGATCCACTGTCAAACAATGATAGCTATACTTGAGTTTAACTTTCGTATTTATTTGCAAAGAAATAACAGGAAGTAAGAAAGTTTACCGTAAGACTTAAAAACAGTTTTCTCCCAGAAGGGGAGGCTTTACCAAAAAAAAAAAGATATGAAGCTGGCCATGATCATTTATCAGTATTTTCTCATCTGATCACCCCTTGTTGACCTTGCTGTAAGACTGGAATGTGCTAGCTACCCCCTCCTAGGAGAAACAGAGACATTAAGGTCAAAGGCTGTCTGTCTGCTGGGAGAGAGACAGAGAGAGACTCCTAGTAAGGACTTAATTCAGAAAGTGGTCTAATGGTAATAAGGATTAAAAATAAAAGGTTATTTAACGTCATTGTCTTTGTTAACACACATTTAAGTCAACTAAGAAGCAATTAAGAAAATGTCCCTCCTTTTATCATTTCATGATAACAAAGAATTTTGTGATCACATCTACTCAATCACATAATAATTGATTTAGCTCAGAGAAGGGACAGACAGAACAGAACCCACTTCTAAAAAATGTATCATGGCTCCAGGAAGATGAATATGCCTTCTTCCACTCAAAAGTTTGGTGGAGGTACATGAATCACTCTGCACAGGAACAAGCTAAAATAACCATAGACTGCTATATACACGACCCAGAACCCTTTTTCCTGTCTGCTTCAAAGGGAGTAGTAGTTTAGATATAGGAACAACTACTCATTGTAATTTAACCTTAAATCTCACAGATGTGCGGGAAATGGCTAACACTAATTTAACTGAAGAGACTGATTGAGGAAATGGAACCGCTATTACACTAGACATGTATTGGCAGTGCGGGGAAAATGCTTGGAACATCCTGCCAGTTCACTGGGGTGGATATGTGCCCTTGTCACACCAGGACAGTCAGTTTTAATAGTGCAAGCAAAGCCAGAGGATGTAGGGAAACATAAAATAACACATAAAAGGAAGGAAGACAAACCAATCACGGAAGATCACATCCAACTTCCCACATGTGCGTTTTCTGTGTTTGTGTGTAGTTAAGGCTGGGTAAGATTACATTACATTACTGGCATTTGGCAGATGCTCTTATCCAGAGCAACAAACAGTTCAGTAGACTAAGCAGGAGACAATACTCCCCTGGAGCAATGCAGGGTTAAGGGCCTCGCTCAAGGGCCCAACAGCTGTGCAGATCTTATTGTGGCTACACCAGGATTAGAATCTCCGACCATGCGTGTCCCAGTCATTTACCTTAACCACTATGCTACAGGCCGCACCACTGATTATTGACTGTGTATTTGTCTTCTTCATTTCTGTATTAATTGACTGCTGAATTCGAAGATAATGGCCTGTTAAGAAATTCTTACTTTTAACTTGTGTGATCTCCATGGCTCTAATTCATTTTATACCTTTTTCAGCAATAGTGCTAATCCTGGGAGCATACATTGAGTACTGGTGGCATATAAGGGAGAGTGGAGTGTCAGGCATGATTAAATTCTACTTTAAAATGGAGTCAGATAACAAAGGTAAATTTATTGGCCCTATTATGGAGATTCTTGGTCAGCCCGGACCAGTAGAGAGCGGAAGGTAGTGTGGTACTACTGTCTTGTGGTACTACTGCGGTGCACTTTGGAGTGGCCCTGTTCTATTTTCTCACATTGGACTCCTTTTTGGTTGAAGGGGTTTGTGCTCGTACTCACCCCAGTCTCTGTAATTTACAGTGTGGGTCCTCCAGTCCAGCAGAGAGCGCTCTCACTCCTGACTCCTGCAGGTTGTTGCCTCTGAGCTCTAGGTCTCTCAGCACTGAGTGAGGAGAGCGCAGGACTGACGCCAGAACATCACAGCAGCCCTCTGTGAGATCACACCAACCCAGCCTGCAGGGAAATCACGCACGCAAGCACACATAGATGCACACACACGCACACACACGCACACACACACACACACTTCAGCTTCAGTCCTGTCCACAGTAAATAAATTAACAGATTTGGTTACTTTAATGTTAAGTTCATGTTTGTACTGATCAGCTGATTTTAACAGCATCCACCTTTCTAGAAACTAATGTTTCCCGGAGGATATACCAGCCTTTCTTCAATAGGTCACCAGGAGACTGATGCATTAGGACCTATCCAAGTTGTAATTTGGCGTAAAATCAAAGACCAAAAATATATTTTTTATTTTGTTAAAGATAGTCCTCCAGATGACGTTTCACCTATGTTTGTATGGTTTGTAGTTTAATTCTGGGACATTTGTCTTTCCAAAAAATCTCGAGGCTACCATTATGTTATTGTCTCATAGTTTTATTTATTTTTGCCTTATTTATCTTTGTTGGTTTCTTTGACTTTGGGGATCCTCTTTTGCAGGTGTGGATTTTGGTATGGGCGACATGGGCTGCCTGCCAGCCGATAGTCCCCCGGCCACCCCCAAACCCCACACAGGGTAACATGCACTTTCAACATACATCCATATGTTTTATTAAACACTTAACATTGTTCACTCGTCAAGTAACACATTCTCAATGACAATTTTAGGCAACAGCGCTTGAATAATTAAAAAAAGTTATTTTGCCAACCCGGAAGTGGCTGACCCATGCTGGGACCCCCTTGTTGGCCAGCCTGTACCCCCGGACACCACAATATCATGTCATCCCTGCATGGAGTCATTTAGGAAATTTGATGGAACTGAGTACACTGCAGAAGTGCAGTTTCACAATTCTCATTATCCCTCTGCAAACTTTTGTGAATTGAAAAAACAAAATATGTAAGGAATCCCCACATACAGTGAGAGCAATAATTGTTTGATCCCTTGCTGATTTTGTACATTTGCCCACTTACAAAGAATGGAACTGTGTAGAATTTATATTATAGGTACATTTTAACATTGAGAGAGATAATATCACAAAATAATCCACAATAACAACATCATATACATTTTATGAATTTAATATCATATTTTCACAAGAAATAAGTATTTCCAAAAAATTTTGTGATCACATCTACTCAAATGTAATAATTGATTTAGCTCAGAGAAGGGACAGACAACAGAACCCACTTCTAAGAAATGTATCATGGCTCCACAGAGCTGAATATGTCTCCTTCCACTCAAACGTTTGGTGGAAGTACATTAATCACTCCGCACAAGGACAAGCTAAAATAACCACAGACTGCTATGTATGTGCTATAATGCCTCACTCCACTGCTCCCCCTACCTTTCTTTGAGCGCAACCACATTCCCAGAATAAATCATTAGAGCTAGCTTGCTTAGTGGGAAATGCTGCACACAGCAGTGCCCCACCCAACACCACACAACCAGGTATGCTGACACCAGGAAAATGGGGCCATGTTGCAATACCTTAGATATGGGAACAACTACCCAATGTAATATAACCTTAAATGTCACCAATATGCGGGAAATGACGAACACTAATTTAACTGAAGGGACTGATTTAGGAAATGGACTAGACATGTATTGGCAGTGTGGGGAAAATGCTTGGAACTGCCTGCCAGTTCACTGGGGGGGGGGGATATGTGCCCTTGTCACACCAGTACAGTCCGTTTTCACCATTCAAGCAAAGCCAGAGGATGTAGGGAAACATAAAATAACACATAAAAGGAAGGAAGACAAACCAATCAGGGAAGATCGCATCCCACTTCCCACATGTGCATTTTCTGTGATTGTGTGTAGTTAAGCAGGCTGGGTAAGATTATTGACTTTGTATTTGTCTTCTTCGTTTCTGTATTAATTGACTGTTATATTTTAAGATAATGACCTACCTGCCTGTTAAGGAAGGTAGGTCATTATGAAATTCTTACTTTTAACTTGCGTGATCTCCATGGCTGTAATTCATTTCATACCTTTTTCAGCAATAGTGCTAATATATATGGAGCATATATTGAGTAATGGTGGCATATAAGGGAGAGTCGAGTGTCACGCATGATTAAAACCAAATTCTAAATTCTAGTTTAAAATGGAGTCAGATTAGAAAGGTACATTTATTGGCCCTATTGTGGAGATTCTTGGTCAGCCCGGACCAGTAGAGAGCAGAAGGCAGTGTGGTACTACTGTCTTGTGGTACTACTGCGGTGCACTTTGGAGTGGCCCTGTTCTATTTTCTCACATTGGACTCCTTTTTGGTTGAAGGGGTTTGTGCTCATACTCACCCCAGTCTCTGTAGTTTACAGTGTGGGTCCTCCAGTCCAGCAGAGAGCGCTCTCACTCCTGACTCCTGCAGGTTGTTGCGTTTCAGCTCTAGGTCTCTCAGCACTGAGTGAGGAGAGCGCAGGACTGAGGCCAGAACATCACAGCAGCCCTCTGTGAGATTACACCGACCCAGCCTGCAGGGAAATCATACACGCAAGCACACATGCATGCACACACACACACACACACACACACACACACACACACACACACACACACACTTCAGCTTCAGTCCTGTCCACAGTAAATAAATTAGCAGTTTTGGTTACTTTAATGTTAAGTTCATGTTTGTACTGATCAGCTGATTTTAACAGCATCCACCTTTCTAGAAACTAATGTTTCCCTGAGGATGTACCAGCCTTTCTTCAACAGGTCACCAGGAGACTGATGCATTAGGACCTATCCAAGTTGTAATTTGGTGTAAAATCAAAGACCAAAAATATATTTTTTATTTTGTTAAAGATAGTCCTCCAGATGACGTTTCACCTATGTTTGTATGGTTTGTAGTTTAATTCTGGGACATTTGTCTTTCCAAAAAATCTTTGTTGGTTTCTTTGACTTTGGGGATCCTCTTTTGCAGGTGTGGATTTTGGTATGGGCGACATGGGCTGCCTGCCAGCCGATAGTCCCCCGGCCACCCCCAAACCCCACACAGGGTAACATGCACTTTCAACATACATCCATATGTTTTATTAAACACTTAACATTGTTCACTAGTCAAGGAACACATTCTCAATGACAATTTTAGGCAACAGCGCTTGAATAATTTTAACATTTGTACATTTGCCCACTTACAAAGAATGGAACTGTGTAGAATTTATATTATAGGTACATTTTAACATTGAGAGACAGCATATCACAAAATAATCCTCAACAACATCATATACATTTAATAAATTTAATATCATATTTTCACATGAAATAAGTATTTCCAAAAAATGTTGTGATCACATCTACTCAAATGTAATAATTGATTTAGCTCAGAGAAGGGACAGACAACAGAACCCACTTCTAAGAAATGTATCATGGCTCCACAGAGCTGAATATGTCTCCTTCCACTCAAACGTTTCGTGGAGGTACATTAATCACTCCGCACAAGGACAAGCTAAAATAACCACAGACTGCTATGTATGTGCTATAATGCCTCACTCCACTGCTTCCCCTACCTTTCTTTTCGCCCAACCACATTCCCAGAATAAATCATTAGAGCTAGCTTGCTCAGTGGGAAATGCTGCACACTGCACTGCCCCACGCAACACCACACAACCAGGTATGCTGACACCAGGAAAATGGGCCCATGTTGCAATACCTTTTGGAATGGCCACCCCAAACTACCGAGCACCAATCCCCTGTAAAAATTATTGCCAAAATACGACCCAGAACCCTTTTTCCTGTCTGCTTCAAAGGAAGCGGTAGTTTAGATATAGGAACAACTACTCATTGTAATTTAACCTTAAATCTCACCGATGTGCGGGAAATTACTAACACTAATTTAACTGAAGAGACCGATTGAGGAAATGGAACCGCTATTGCACTAGACATGTATTGGCAGTGCGGGGAAAATGCTTGGAACTTCCTGCCAGTTCACTGGGGTGGATATGTGCCCCTGTCACACCAGTACAGTCAGTTTTAATAGTGCAAGCAAAGCCAGAGGATGTAGGGAAACATAAAATAACACATAAAAGGAAGGAAGACAAACCAATCAGGGAAGATCACATCCAACTTCCCACATGTGCGTTTTCTGTGTTTGTGTGTAGTTAAGGCTGGGTAAGATTACATTACATTACTGGCATTTGGCAGATGCTCTTATCCAGAGCAACATACAGTTCAGTAGACTAAGCAGGAGACAGTCCTCCCCAGGAGCAATGCAGGGTTAAGGGCCTCGCTCAAGGGCCCAACAGCTGTGCAGATCTTATTGTGGCTACACCAGGATTAGAATCTCTGACCATGCGTGTCCCAGTCATTTACCTTAACCACTATGCTACAGGCCGCACCACTGATTATTGACTGTGTATTTGTCTTCTTCATTTCTGTATTAATTGACTGCTGAATTCTAAGATAATGGCCTGTTAAGAAATTCTTACTTTTAACTTGTATGATCTCCATGGCTCTAATTCATTTTATACCTTTTTCAGCAATAGTGCTAATCCTGGGAGCATACATTGAGTACTGGTGGCATAGAAGGGAGAGTGGAGTGTCAGGCATGATTAAATTCTACTTTAAAATGGAGTCAGATAACAAAGGTAAATGTATGGGCCCTATTATGGAGATTCTTGGTCAGCCCGGACCAGTAGAGAGCGGAAGGTAGTGTGGTACTACTGTCTTTGTAACGTTTTTAATTTTTGTCTGTGTTATGTAGTGTGGTGTAATATTATTTGTATTTATTGTATGTTTGGGTGTATTGTACAATATGATAAACATGAAATAAAAATGCATTAAAAAAGGAGATGAACTGAATGCTACATAAATATCATTGATTGAAAAATCCATGGTTATATGAAATTAGACTCTTTAAATGTTGTGCTGCCCTGATAACAGATCGGTGCCCCACAGAACTGCAGAAGCACCGACAGCACCATGGAGAGCTGCCATACTACTGCCACGGGGCCTAAGGGATGGTGCTGGAAGACCAATATTATCCCATTGAAGTGGCCAGGACCATGGAGCGCTCCTCACACCTCACACAAGTGGCCAGCATTTCCCCCAACAAGCAGGAGCCACAGGTGTGCTGCACTGCTGATCAGCCTGCAGCAGTCTTAAGCAGGAGCAGAGGCTGTTTGGCTTGGACTTCTCACGAGAGAGGGCTGTTGAGACCCACTAACTGGGCTCAGGGGAAGGGGCTGTGGGCCACCGATTGATATGAAATACTGCTGCTTGAAGATTGGAACTAAACTGCGGAGTCAGGGATTTGCCACCTGGTGGCGGTTGTGTGAAAAGCACTATGGATTATGGTACAAATGACATCTCTGCCTGTTACAGGCCGAAATTAAATGCGGCTGCCCCTACTCTCAGAACCTCCAAAAAATTTTGTGATCACATCTACTCAAATGTAATAATTGAATTAGCTCAGAGAAGGGACAGACAACAGAACCCACTTCTAAGAAATGTATCATGGCTCCACAGAGCTGAATATGTCTCCTTCCACTCAAACGTTTGGTGGAGGTACATTAATCACTCCACACAAGGACAAGCTAAAATAACCACAGACTGCTATGTATGTGCTATAATGCCTCACTCCACTGCTTCCCCTACCTTTCTTTGAGCGCAACCACATTCCCAGAATAAATCATTAGAGCTAGCTTGCTTAGTGGGAAATGCTGCACACAGCAGTGCCCCACCCAACACCACACAACCAGGTATGCTGACACCAGGAAAATGGGCCCATGTTGCAATACCTTAGATATGGGAACAACTACCCAATGTAATATAACCTTAAATGTCACCAATATCCGGGAAATGACGAACACTAATTTAACTGAAGGGACTGATTTAGGAAATGGACTAGACATGTATTGGCAGTGTGGGGAAAATGCTTGGAACTGCCTGCCAGTTCACTGGGGGGGGGATATGTGCCCTTGTCACACCAGTACAGTCCGTTTTCATCATTCAAGCAAAGCCAGAGGATGTAGGGAAACATAAAATAACACATAAAAGGAAGGAAGACAAACCAATGAGGGAAGATCGCATCCCACTTCCCACATGTGCATTTTCTGTGTTTGGGTGTAGTTAAGCAGGCTGGGTAAGATTATTGACTTTGTATTTGTCTTCTTCATTTCTGTATTAATTGACTGTTCTATTCTAAGATAATGACCTACCTGCCTGTTAAGGTAGGTAGGTCATTATGAAATTCTTACTTTTAACTTGCGTGATCTCCATGGCTGTAATTCATTTCATACCTTTTTCAGCAATAGTGCTAATATATATGGAGCATATATTGAGTAATGGTGGCATATAAGGGAGAGTCGAGTGTCACGCATGATGAAAACCAAATTCTAAATTCTAGTTTAAAATGGAGTCCGATAACAAAGGTACATTTATTGGCCCTATTGTGGGGATTCTTGGTCAGCCCGGACCAGTAGAGAGCGGAAGGTAGTGTGGTACTACTGTCTTGTGGTACTACTGCGGTGCACTTTGGAGTGGCCCTGTTCTATTTTCTCACATTGGACTCCTTTTTGGTTGAAGGGGTTTGTGCTCATACTCACCCCAGTCTCTGTAATTTACAGTGTGGGTCCTCCAGTCCAGCAGAGAGCGCTCTCACTCCTGACTCCTGCAGGTTGTTGCCTCTGAGCTCTAGGTCTCTCAGCACTGAGTGAGGAGAGCGCAGGACTGAGGCCAGAACATCACAGCAGCCCTCTGTGAGATTACACCAACCCAGCCTGCAGGGAAATCACACACGCAAGCACACATGCATGCACACACACGCACTCACACACACACACACACACACACACACTTCAGCTTCAGTCCTGTCCACAGTAAATAAATTAGCAGATTTGTTTACTTTAATGTTAAGTTCATGTTTGTACTGATCAGCTGATTTTAACAGCATCCACCTTTCTAGAAACTAATGTTTCCCTGAGGATATACCAGCCTTTCTTCAACAGGTCACCAGGAGATTGATGCATTAGGACCTATCCAAGTTGTAATTTGGTGTAAAATCAAAGACCAAAAATATATTTTTTAATTTGTTAAAGATAGTCCTCCAGATATGTGCCCCTGTCACACCAGTACAGTTAGTTTTAATAGTGCAAGCAAAGCCAGAGGATGTAGGGAAACATAAAATAACACATAAAAGGAAGGAAGACAAACCAATCAGGGAAGATCACATCCAACTTCCCACATGTGCGTTTTCTGTGTTTGTGTGTAGTTAAGACTGGGTAAGATTACATTACATTACTGGCATTTGGCAGATGCTCTTATCCAGAGCAACATACAGTTCAGTAGACTAAGCAGGAGACAATACTCCCCTGGAGCAATGCAGGGTTAAGGGCCTCGTTCAAGGGCCCAACAGCTGTGCAGATTTTATTGTGGCTACACCAGAATTAGAATCTCCGACCATGCGTGTCCCAGTCATTTACCTTAACCGCTATGCTACAGGCCGCACCACTGATTATTGACTTTGTATTTGTCTTCTTCATTTCTGTATTAATTGACTGCTGAATTCTAAGATACTGGCCTGTTAAGAAATTCTTACTTTTAACTTGTGTGATCTCCATGGCTCTAATTCATTTTATACCTTTTTCAGCAATAGTGCTAATCCTGGGAGCATACATTGAGTACTGGTGGCATAGAAGGGAGAGTGGAGTGTCAGGCATGATTAAATTATACTTTAAAATGGAGTCAGGTAAATTTATTGTCCCTATTGTGGAGATTCTTGGTCAGCCCGGACCAGTAGAGAGCGGAAGGTAGTGTGGTACTACTGTCGTTGTTTTTTCTTTTTTGTATGTTTGGCTGTATTGTACAATATGATAAACATGAAATAAAAATGCATTAAAAAAGGAGATGAACTGAATGCTACATAAATATCATTGATTGAAAAATCCATGGTTATATGAAATTAGACTCTTTAAATGTTGTGCTGCCCTGATAACAGATCAGTGCCCCACAGAACTGCAGAAGCACCGACAGCACCATGGAGAGCTGCCATACTACTGCCACGGGGCCTAAGGGATGGCGCTGGAAGACCAATATTATCCCATTGAATTGGCCAGGACCATGGAGCGCTCCTCACACCTCACACAAGTGGCCAGCATTTCCCCCAACAAGCAGGAGCCACAGGTGTGCTGCACTGCTGATCAGCCTGCAGCAGTCTTAAGCAGGAGCAGAGGCTGTTTGGCTTGGACTTCTCAGGAGAGAGGGCTGTTGAGACCCACTAACTGGGCTCAGGGGAAGGGGCTGTGGGCCACCGATTGATATGAAATACTGCTGCTTGAAGATTGGAACTAAACTGTGGAGTCAGGGACTTGCCACCTGGTGGCGGTTGTGTGAAAAGCACTATGGATTATGGTACAAATGACATCTCTGCCTGTTACAGGCCGAAATGAAATGCGGCTGCCCCTACTCTCAGAACCTCCAAATTATATTTTCCCAGCAAGCAGAATTCTTACTGGAGAAGCAACCCGCCAAAATCACTGTAGCTGTCACAAACGGTACTTTACTTCAAAAATACAATGTACTTGAAATTATTAGTTTCATAATAAAAGATTATTTTAGCCCTAAAAGACTTCAAAAGTTGTTTTGGGCTATTGCATTTATTCTTGCTTGGTACAGCATATGAAGCTGCCATAGAAACCAAACCTATCAAGACTCCCTGACAATTTGTTTCATGAAAGATGTTTTTGAGTGAATCTTCAATGTATCCAAAGTTGAGGATGGTGGCACATTTATGACACCCCTTTTCAGTGTAAAAATAAGCGTAAATTAACTTTATTGCATTATTCATGAGTTATATTGTCATTGCTAATAACCAGATTGTCATTTTTTATATGACTCAGGTCTCTGAGACTTCCACAGACAAAAATGAGTTTACTTTTTTGAGCTATGATGCTTCGAAAATGGCTTCTTGTGAAAAATAAAATTACATTTAAGGCCCAATATCTTTGAAATGAAATAAGAAGAATGTTTTTGACAACAGATTTGAATACTCCCAAGATAGCAAATATGAAATGATTTGGCAGTTTCCTGGTAGAATTATGGCCATTTCATGCAACTCTGTACTTTTAAAGTGATGACCCCCTAAATTTTAGAAGGTTCTTGTACAAAAACGTAAAACGAGTATGAAGCTGAAAACATGATGAATTTTTTTTTTTTTAATTGCAATTACAACAGATGCCGCAGTGTCCTTAATTTGAATTGACATTTGGAATGGTCCTGTTCTATTTTCTCACACTGGACTGCACTTTTTGCTTGAAGGGGTTTGTGCTTGTACTCACCCCAGTCTCTGTAGTTTACAGTGTGGGTCCTCCAGTCCAGCAGAGAGCGCTCTCACTCCTGAATCCTGCAGGCTGTTGAATTGGAGGTCTAGATCCCTCAGCTCTGAGTGAGGAGAGCGCAGGACTGAGGCCAGAACATCACAGCAGCCCTCTGTGAGATCACACCGACCCAGCCTGCAGGGAAATCACACACACACACACACACACACACACACACACACACACACACACACACACACACACACACACACACACACACACACACACACACACACACACTTCAGCTTCAGTCCTGTCCACAGTAAATAAATTAGCAGATTTGGTTACTTTAATGTTAAGTTCATGTTTGTACTGATCAGCTGATTTTAACAGCATCCACCTTTCTAGAAACTAATGTTTCCCTGAGGATGTACCAGCCTTTCTTCAACAGGTCACCAGGAGACTGATGCATTAGGACCTATCCAAGTTGTAATTTGGCGTAAAATCAAAGACCAAAAATATATTTTTTATTTTGTTAAAGATAGTCCTCCAGATGACGTTTCACCTATGTTTGTATGGTTTGTAGTTTAATTCTGGGACATTTGTCTTTCCAAAAAATCTCGAGGCTACCATTATGTTATTGTCTCATAGTTTTATTTATTTTTGCCTTATTTATCTTTGTTGGTTTCTTTGACTTTGGGGATCCTCTTTTGCAGGTGTGGATTTTGGTATGGGCGACATGGGCTGCCTGCCAGCCGATAGTCCCCCGGCCACCCCCAAACCCCACACAGGGTAACATGCACTTTCAACATACATCCATATGTTTTATTAAACACTTAACATTGTTCACTCGTCAAGTAACACATTCTCAATGACAATTTTAGGCAACAGCGCTTGAATAATTAAAAAAAGTTATTTTGCCAACCCGGAAGTGGCTGACCCATGCTGGGACCCCCTGGTTGGCCAGCCTGTACCCCCGGACACCACAATATCATGTCATCCCTGCATGGAGTAATTTAGGAAATTTGATGGTACTGAGTACACCGCAGAAGTGCAGTTTCACAATTCTCATTATCCCTTTGCGAACTTTTGTGAATTGAAAGAACAAAATATGTAAGGAATTCCCACATACAGTGAGAGCAATAATTATTTGATCCCTTGCTGATTTTGTACATTTGCCCACTTACAAAGAATGGAACTGTGTAGAATTTATATTATAGGTACATTTTAACATTGAGAGACAGAATTTCACAAAATAATCCACAATAACAACATCATATACATTTTATTAATTTAATATCATATTTTCATATGAAATAAGTATTTCCAAAAAATGTTGTGATCACATCTACTCAAATGTAATAATTGATTTAGCTCAGAGAAGGGACAGACAACAGAACCCACTTCTAAGAAATGTATCATGGCTCCACAGAGCTGAATATGTCTCCTTCCACTCAAACGTTTGGTGGAGGTACATTAATCACTCCGCACAAGGACAAGCTAAAATAACCACAGGCTGCTATGTATGTGCTATAATGCCTCACTCCATTGCTTCCCCTAACTTTCTTTTCGCCCAACCTCATTCCCAGAATAAATCATTAGAGCTAGCTTGCTCAGTGGGAAATGCTGCACACTGCACTGCCCCACGCAACACCACACAACCAGATATGCTGACACCAGGAAAATGGGCCCATGTTGCAATATCTTTTGGAATGGCCACCCCAAACTACCGAGCACCAATCCCCTGTAAAAATTATTGCCAAAATACGACCTAGAACCCTTTTTCCTGTCTGCTTCAAAGGAAGCGGTAGTTTAGATATAGGAACAACTACTCATTGTAATTTAACCTTAAATCTCACCGATGTGCGGGAAATGACTAACACTAATTTAACTGAAGAGACTGATTGAGGAAATGGAACCGCTATTGCATTAGACATGTATTGGCAGTGCGGGGAAAATGCTTGGAACTTCCTGCCAGTTCACTGGGGTGGACATGTGCCCTTGTCACACCAGTACAGTCAGTTTTAATAGTGCAAGCAAAGCCAGAGGATGTAGGGAAACATAAAATAACACATAAAAGGAAGGAAGACAAACCAATCAGGGAAGATCACATCCAACTTCCCACATGTGCGTTTTCTGTGTTTGTGTGTAGTTAAGACTGGGTAAGATTACATTACATTACTGGCATTTGGCAGATGCTCTTATCCAGAGCAACATACAGTTCAGTAGACTAAGCAGGAGACAGTCCTCCCCAGGAGCAATGCAGGGTTAAGGGCCTCACTCAAGGGCCCAACAGCTGTGCAGATCTTATTGTGGCTACACCAGAATTAGAATCTCCGACCATGCGTGTCCCAGTCATTTACCTTAACCACTATGCTACAGGCCGCACCACTGATTATTGACTGTGTATTTGTCTTCTTCATTTCTGTATTAATTGACTGCTGAATTCGAAGATAATGGCCTGTTAAGAAATTCTTACTTTTAACTTGTGTGATCTCCATGGCTCTAATTCATTTTATACCTTTTTCAGCAATAGTGCTAATCCTGGGAGCATACATTGAGTACTGGTGGCATAGTGTGAGAGTGGAGTGTCAGGCATGATTAAATTCTACTTTAAAATGGAGTCAGATAACAAAGGAGAATTTATGGGCCCTATTATGGAGATTCTTGGTCGGCCCAGACCAGTAGAGAAGGGAAGGTAGTGTGGTACTACTGTCTTTGTAACGTTTTTAATTTTTTGTCCATGTTATGTAGTGTGGTGTAATATTATTTGTATTTATTGTATGTTTGGGTGTATTGTACAATATGATAAACATGAAATAAAAATCATGCATTAAAAAAGGAGATGAACTGAATGCTACATAAATATCATTGATTGAAAAATCCATGGTTATATGAAATTAGACTCTTTAAATGTTGTGCTGCCCTGATAACAGATTGATGCCCCACAGAACTGCAGAAGCACCGACAGCACCATGGAGAGCTGCCATACTACTGCCACGGGGCCTAAGGGATGTCGCTGGAAGACCAATATTATCCCATTGAATTGGCCAGGACCATGGAGCGCTCCTCACACCTCACACAAGTGGCCAGCATTTCCCCCAACAAGCAGGAGCCACAGGTGTGCTGCACTGCTGATCAGCCTGCAGCAGTCTTAAGCAGGAGCAGAGGCTGTTTGGCTTGGACTTCTCACGAGAGAGGGCTGTTGAGACCCACTAACTGGGCTCAGGGGAAGGGGCTGTGGGCCACCGATTGATATGAAATACTGCTGCTTGAAGATTGGAACTAAACTGCGGAGTCAGGGATTTGCCACCTGGTGGCGGTTGTGTGAAAAGCACTATGGATTATGGTACAAATGACATCTCTGCCTGTTACAGGCCGAAATTAAATGCGATTGCCCCTACTCTCAGAACCTCCAAAAAATTTTGTGATCACATCTACTCAAATGTAATAATTGATTTAGCTCAGAGAAGGGACAGACAACAGAACCCACTTCTAAGAAATGTATCATGGCTCCACAGAGCTGAATATGTCTCCTTCCACTCAAACGTTTGGTGGAGGTACATTAATCACTCCGCACAAGGACAAGCTAAAATAACCACAGACTGCTATGTATGTGCTATAATGCCTCACTCCACTGCTCCCCCTACCTTTCTTTTAGCGCAACCACATTCCCAGAATAAATCATTAGAGCTAGCTTGCTCAGTGGGAAATGCTGCACACAGCAGTGCCCCACCCAACACCACACAACCAGGTATGCTGACACCAGGAAAATGGGGCCATGTTGCAATACCTTAGATATGGGAACAACTACCCAATGTATTATAACCTTAAATGTCACCAATATGCGGGAAATGACGAACACTAATTTAACTGAAGGGACTGATTTAGGAAATGGACTAGACATGTATTGGCAGTGTGGGGAAAATGCTTGGAACTGCCTGCCAGTTCAATGGGGGGGGGGGGGGGGGTATGGGCCCTTGTCAAACCAGTACAGTCCGTTTTCATCATTCAACAAAGCCAGAGGATGTAGGGAAACATAAAATAACGCATAAAAGGAAGGAAGACAAACCAATCAGGCAATATCGCATCCCACTTCCCACATGTGCATTTTCTGTGTTTGGGTGTAGTTAAGCAGGCTGGGTAAGATTATTGACTTTGTATTTGTCTTCTTCATTTCTGTATTAATTGACTGTTATATTCTAAGATAATGACCTACCTGCCTGTTAAGGAAGGTAGGTCATTATGAAATTCTTACTTTTAACTTGCGTGATCTCCTTGGCTGTAATTCATTTTATACCTTTTTCAGCAATAGTGCTAATATATATGGAGCATATATTGAGTAATGGTGGCATATAAGGGAGAGTCGAGCGTCACGCATGATTAAAACCAAATTCTAAATTCTAGTTTAAAATGGAGTCAGATTAGAAAGGTACATTTATTGGGCCTATTGTGGAGATTCTTGGTCAGCCCGGACCAGTAGAGAGCGGAAGGCAGTGTGGTACTACTGTCTTGTGGTACTACTGCGGTGCACTTTGGAGTGGCCCTGTTCTATTTTCTCATATTGGACTCCTTTTTGGTTGAAGGGGTTTGTGCTCATACTCACCCCAGTCTCTGTAGTTTACAGTGTGGGTCCTCCAGTCCAGCAGAGAGCGCTCTCACTCCTGAATCCTGCAGGTTGTTGCCTCTGAGCTCTAGGTCTCTCAGCACTGAGTGAGGAGAGCGCAGGACTGAGGCCAGAACATCACAGCAGCCCTCTGTGAGATTACACCATTCCAGCCTGCAGGGAAATCACACACGCAATCACAAATGCATGCATGCACGCGCAGACAGACACACACACACACACACACACACACACACACACACACACACACACACACACACACACACACACTCACTTCAGCTTCAGTCCTCCATCCATCCATTATCTGAACCCGCTTATCCTGATCAGGGTCGCAGGGGGGCTGGAGCCTATCCCAGCATACATTGGGCGAAAGGCAGGAATACACCCTGGACAGGTCGCCAGTCTATCTCAGGGCACACACACCATTCACTCACACACTCATACCTACGGGCAATTTAGACTCTCCAATCAGCCTAATGTGCATGTCTTTGGACTGTGGGAGGAAACCGGAGTACCCGGAGGAAACCCACGCAGACACGGGGAGAACATGCAAACTCCGCACAGAGAGGCCCCGGCCGACGGGGATTCGAACCCAGGACCTCCTTGCTGTGAGGCAGCTTCAGTCCTGTCCACAGTAAATAAATTAGCAGATTTGTTTACTTTAATGTTAAGTTCATGTTTGTACTGATCAGCTGATTTTAACAGCATCCACCTTTCTAGAAACTAATGTTTCCCTGAGGATGTACCAGCCTTTCTTCAACAGGTCACCAGGAGACTGATGCATTAGGACCTATCCAAGTTGTAATTTGGCGTAAAATCAAAGACCAAAAATATATTTTTTATTTTGTTAAAGATAGTCCTCCAGATGACGTTTCACCTATGTTTGTATGGTTTGTACTTTAATTCTGGGACATTTGTCTTTCCAAAAAATCTCGAGGCTACCATTATGTTATTGTCTCATAGTTTTATTTATTTTTGCCTTATTTATCTTTGTTGGTTTCTTTGACTTTGGGGATCCTCTTTTGTAGGTGTGGATTTTGGTATGGGCGACATGGGCTGCCTGCCAGCCGATAGTCCCCCGGCCACCCCCAAACCCCACACAGGGTAACATGCACTTTCAACATACATCCATATGTTTTATTAAACACTTAACATTGTTCACTCGTCAAGTAACACATTCTCAATGACAATTTTAGGCAACAGCGCTTGAATAATTTAAAAAAGTTATTTTGCCAACCCGGAAGTGGCTGACCCATGCTGGGACCCCCTGGTTGGCCAGCCTGTACCCCCGGACACCACAATATCATGTCATCCCTGCAGGGAGTCATTTAGGAAATTTGATGGTACTGAGTACACCGCAGAAGTGCAGTTTCACAATTCTCATTATCCCTTTGCAAACTTTTGTGAATTGAAAAAACAAAATATGTAAGGAATCCCCACATACAGTGAGAGCAATAATTATTTGATCCCTTGCTGATTTTGTACATTTGCCCACTTACAAAGAATGGAACTGTGTAGAATTTATATTATAGGTACATTTTAACATTGAGAGACAGAATATCACAAAATAATCCACAATAACAACATCATATACATTTTATTAATTTAATATCATATTTTCACATGAAATAAGTATTTCCAAAAAATTTTGTGATCACATCTACTCAAATGTAATAATTGATTTAGCTCAGAGATGGGACAGACAACAGAACCCACTTCTAAGAAATGTATCATGGCCCCACAGAGCTGAATATGTCTCCTTCCACTCAAACGTTTGGTGGAAGTACATTAATCACTCCACACAAGGACAAGCTAAAATAACCACAGACTGCTATGTATGTGCTATAATGCCTCACTCCACTGCTTCCCCTAACTTTCTTTTGGCCCAATCACATTCCCAGAATAAATCATTAGAGCTAGCTTGCTCAGTGGGAAATGCTGCACACAGCACTGCCCCACCCAACACCACACAACCAGGTATGCTGACACCAGGAAAATGGGCCCATGTTGCAATACCTTTTGGAATGGCCACCCCAAACTACCGAGCACCAATCCCCTGTAAAAATGATTGCCAAAATACGACCCAAAACCCTTTTTCCTGTCTGCTTCAAAGGAAGCGATAGTTTAGATATAGGAACAACTACTCATTCTAATTTAACCTTAAATCTCACCGATGTGCGGGAAATGACTAACACTAATTTAACTGAAGGGACCGATTTAGTAAATGGAACCGCTATTGCACTAGACATGTATTGGCAGTGCGGGGAAAATGCTTGGAACTTCCTGCCAGTTCACTGGGGTGAATATGTGCCCTTGTCAAACCGGTACAGTCCGTGTTCATCATTCAAGCAAAGCCAGAGGATGTAGGGAAACATAAAATAACACATAAAAGGAAGGAAGACAAACCAATCAGGGAAGATCGCATCCCACTTCCCACATGTGCATTTTCTGTGTTTGTGTGTAGTTAAGCAGGCTGGGTAAGATTATTGACTTTGTATTTGTCTTCTTCATTTCTGTATTAATTGACTGTTATATTCTAAGATAATGACCTACCTGCCTGTTAAGGTAGGTAGGTCATTATGAAATTCTTACTTTTAACCTGCGTGATCTCCATGGCTGTCATTCATTTTATACCTTTTTCAGCAATAGTGCTAATATATATGGAGCATATATTGAGTAATGGTGGCATATAAGGGAGAGTCGAGTGTCACGCATGATTGAAACCAAATTCTAAATTCTAGTTTAAAATGGAGTCAGATAACAAAGGTACATTTATTGGGCCTATTGTGGAGATTCTTGGTCAGCCCGGACCAGTAGAGAGCGGAAGGCAGTGTGGTACTACTGTCTTGTGGTACTACTGCGGTGCACTTTGGAGTGGCCCGGTTCTATTTTCTCACATTGGACTCCTTTTTGGTTGAAGGGGTTTGTGCTCGTACTCACTCCAGTCTCTGTAGTTTACAGTGTGGGTCCTCCAGTCCAGCAGAGAGCGCTCTCACTCCTGAATCCTGCAGTTTGTTGTTGCTGAGCTCTAGGTCTTTCAGCACTGAGTGAGGAGAGCGCAGGACTGAGGCCAGAACATCACAGCAGCCCTCTGTGAGATTACACCCACCCTGCCTGCAGGGAAATCACACACGCAAGCACACATGCAGGCAGGCACACACACACACACACACACACACACACACACACACACACACACACACTTCAGCTTCAGTCCTGTCCACAGTAAATAAATTAGCAGATTTGTTTACTTTAATGTTAAGTTCATGTTTGTACTGATCAGCTGATTTTAACAGCATCCACCTTTCTACAAACTAATGTTTCCCTGAGGATATACCAGCCTTTCTTCAACAGGTCACCAGGAGACTGATGCATTAGGACCTATCCAAGTTGTAATTTGGCGTGAAATCAAAGACCAAAAATATATTTTTTATTTTGTTAAAGATAGTCCTCCAGATGACGTTTCACCTATGTTTGTATGGTTTGTAGTTTAATTCTGGGACATTTGTCTTTCCAAAAAATCTCGAGGCTACCATTATGTTATTGTCTCATAGTTTTATTTATTTTTGCCTTATCTTTGTTGGTTTCTTTGACTTTGGGGATCCTCTTTTGCAGGTGTGGATTTTGGTATGGGCGACATGGGCTGCCTGCCAGCCGATAGTCCCCCGGCCACCCCCAAACCCCACACAGGGTAACATGCACTTTCAACATACATCCATATGTTTTATTAAACACTTAACATTGTTCACGAGTCAAGTAACACATTCTCAATGACAATTTTAGGCAACAGCGCTTGAATAATTAAAAAAAGTTATTTTGCCAACCCGGAAGTGGCTGACCCATGCTGGGACCCCCTGGTTGGCCAGCCTGTACCCCCGGACACCACAATATCATGTCATCCCTGCATGGAGTCATTTAGGAAATTTGATGGTACTGAGTACACCGCAGAAGTGCAGTTTCACAATTCTCATTATCCCTTTGCAAACTTTTGTGAATTGACAAAACAAAATATGTAAGGAATCCCCACATACAGTGAGAGCAATAATTATTTGATCCCTTGCTGATTTTGTACATTTGCCCACTTACAAAGAATGGAACTGTGTAGAATTTATATTATAGGTACATTTTAACATTGAGAGACAGAATATCACAAAATAATCCACAGTAACAACATCATATACATTTTATTAATTTAATATAATATTTTCACATGAAATAAGTATTTCCAAATAATTTTGTGATCACATCTACTCAAATGTAATAATTGATTTAGCTCAGAGAAGGGACAGACAACAGAAGCCACTTCTAAGAAATGTATCATGGCTCCACAGAGCAGAATATGTCTCCTTCCACTCAAACGTTTGGTGGAGGTACATTAATCACTCCGCACAAGGACAAGCTAAAATAACCACAGACTGCTATGTATGTGCTATAATGCCTCACTCCACTGCTCCCCCTACCTTTCTTTTAGCGCAACCACATTCCCAGAATAAATCATTAGAGCTAGCTTGCTTAGTGGGAAATGCTGCACACAGCAGTGCCCCACCCAACACCACACAACCAGGTATGCTGACACCAGGAAAATGGGCCCATGTTGCAATACCTTTTGGAATGGCCACCCCAAACTACCGAGCACCAATCCCCTGTAAAAATTATTGCCAAAATACGACCCAGAACCCTTTTTCCTGTCTGCTTCAAAGGAAGCGGTAGTTTAGATATAGGAACAGCTACTCATTGTAATTTAACCTTAAATGTCACCGATGTGCGGGGAATGACTAACACTAATTTAACTGAAGGGACCGATTTAGGAAATGGAACCGCTATTGCACTAGACATGTATTGGCAGTGCGGGGAAAATGCTTGGAACTTCCTGCCAGTTCACTAGGGGGGGGGGGGGGGGTATGTGCCCTTGTCAAACCAGTAAAAGTCCGTTTTCATCATTCAAGCAAAGCCAGAGGATGTAGGGAAACATAAAAATAACACATAAAAGGAAGGAAGACAAACCAATCAGGGAATATCGCATCCCACTTCCCACATGTGCATTTTCTGTGTTTGTGTGTAGTTAAGCAGGCTGGGTAAGATTATTGACTTTGTATTTGTCTTCTTCATTTCTGTATTAATTGACTGTTCTATTCTAAGATAATGACCTACCTGCCTGTTAAGGTAGGTAGGTCATTAGGAAATTCTTACTTTTAACTTGCGTGATCTCCATGGCTGTAATTCATTTTATACCTTTTTCAGCAATAGTGCTAATATATATGGAGCATATATTGAGTAATGGTGGCATATAAGGGAGAGTCGAGCGTCACGCATGATTAAAACCAAATTCTAAATTCTAGTTTAAAATGGAGTCAGATAACAAAGGTACATTTATTGGCCCTATTGTGGAGATTCTTGGTCAGCCCGGACCAGTAGAGAGCGGAAGGCAGTGTGGTACTACTGTCTTGTGGTACTACTGCGGTGCACTTTGGAGAGGCCCTGTTCCATTTTCTCACATTGGACTCCTTTTTGGTTGAAGGGGTTTGTGCTCGTACTCACCCCAGTTTCTGTAGTTTACAGTGTGGGTCCTCCAGTCCAGCAGAGAGCGCTCTCACTCCTGAATCCTGCAGGTTGTTGCCGCTGAGCTCTAGGTCTCTCAGCACTGAGTGAGGATAGTGCAGGACTGAGGCCAGAACATCACAGCAGCCCTCTGTGAGATTACACCATTCCAGCCTGCAGGGAAATCTCTCTCACACACACACACACACACACACACACACACACACACACACACACACACACACACACACACACACACACACACACACACACACACACACACACACACACACACACACACACACACACACACACACACTTCAGCTTCAGTCCTGTCCACAGTAAATAAATTAGCAGATTTGGTTACTTTAATGTTAAGTTCATGTTTGTACTGATCAGCTGATTTTAACAGCATCCTCCTTTCTAGAAACTAATGTTTCCCTGAGGATGTACCAGCCTTTCTTCAACAGGTCACCAGGAGACTGATGCATTAGGACCTATCCAAGTTGTAATTTGGTGTAAAATTAAAGACCAAAAATATATTTTTTATTTTGTTAAAGATAGTCCTCCAGATGACATTTCACCTATGTTTGTATGGTTTGTAGTTTAATTCTGGGACATTTGTCTTTCCAAAAAATCTTGAGGCTACCATTATGTTATTGTCTCATAGTTTTATTTATTTTTGCCTTATCTTTGTTGGTTTCTTTGACTTTGGGGATCCTCTTTTGCAGGTGTGGATTTTGGTATGGGCGACATGGGCTGCCTGCCAGCCGATAGTCCCCCGGCCACCCCCAAACCCCACACAGGGTAACATGCACTTTCAACATACATCCATATGTTTTATTAAACACTTAACATTGTTCACGAGTCAAGTAACACATTCTCAATGACAATTTTAGGCAACAGCGCTTGAATAATTAAAAAAGTTATTTTGCCAACCCGGAAGTGGCTGACCCATGCTGGGACCCCCTGGTTGGCCAGCCTGTACCCCCGGACACCACAATATCATGTCATCCCTGCATGGAGTAATTTAGGAAATTTGATGGTACTGAGTACACTGCAGAAGTGCAGTTTCACAATTCTCATTATCCCTTTGCAAACTTTTGTGAATTGAAAAAACAAAATATGTAAGGAATCCCCACATACAGTGAGAGCAATAATTATTTGATCCCTTGCTGATTTTGTACATTTGCCCACTTACAAAGAATGGAACTGTGTAGAATTTATATTATAGATACATTTTAACATTGAGAGACAGAATCACAAAATAATCCACAATAACAACATCATATACATTTTATGAATTTAATATCATATTTTCACAAGAAATAAGTATTTCCAAAAAATTTTGTGATCACATCTACTCAAATGTAATAATTGATTTAGCTCAGAGAAGGGACAGACAACAGAAGCCACTTCTAAGAAATGTATCATGGCTCCACAGAGCTGAATATGTCTCCTTCCACTCAAACGTTTGGTGGAAGTACATTAATCACTCCGCACAAGGACAAGCTAAAATAACCACAGACTGCTATGTATGTGCTATAATGCCTCACTCCACTGCTTCCCCTACCTTTCTTTGAGCGCAACCACATTCCCAGAATAAATCATTAGAGCTAGCTTGCTCAGTGGGAAATGCTGCACACAGCAGTGCCCCACCCAACACCACACAACCAGGTATGCTGACACCAGGAAAATGGGGCCATGTTGCAATACCTTAGATATGGGAACAACTACCCAATGTAATATAACCTTAAATGTCACCAATATGCGGGAAATGACGAACACTAATTTAACTGAAGGGACTGATTTAGGAAATGGACTAGACATGTATTGGCAGTGTGGGGAAAATGCTTGGAACTGCCTGCCAGTTCACTGGGGGGGGATATGTGCCCTTGTCACACCAGTACAGTCCGATTTCACCATTCAAGCAAAGCCAGAGGATGTAGGGAAACATAAAATAACACATAAAAGGAAGGAAGACAAACCAACCAGGGAAGATCGCATCCTACTTCCCACATGTGCATTTTCTGTGTTTGGGTGTAGTTAAGCAGGCTGGGTAAGATTATTGACTTTTATATTTGTCTTCTTTATTTCTGTATTAATTGACTGTTCTATTCTAAGATAATGACCTACCTGCCTGTTAAGGTAGGTAGGTCATTATGAAATTCTTACTTTTAACTTGCGTGATCTCCATGGCTGTAATTCATTTTATACCTTTTTCAGCAATAGTGCTAATATATATGGAGCATATATTGAGTAATGGTGGCATATAAGGGAGAGTCGAGTGTCACGCATGATTAAAACCAAATTCTAAATTCTAGTTTAAAATGGAGTCAGATAACAAAGGTACATTTATTGGCCCTATTGTGGAGATTCTTGGTCAGCCCGGACCAGTAGAGAGCGGAAGGCAGTGTGGTACTACTGTCTTGTGGTACTACTGCGGTGCACTTTGGAGTAGCCCTGTTCTATTTTCTCACATTGGACTCCTTTTTGGTTGAAGGGGTTTGTGCTCGTACTCACCCCAGTCTCTGTAGTTTACAGTGTGGGTCCTCCAGTCCAGCAGAGAGCGCTCTCACTCCTGAATCCTGCAGCTTGTTGTTGCTGAGCTCTAGGTCTCTCAGCACTGAGTGAGGAGAGCGCAGGACTGAGGCCAGAACATCACAGCAGCCCTCTGTGAGATCACACCCACCCAGCCTGCAGGGAAATCACACACGCAAGCATACACACACACACACACACACACACACACGCACGCACGCACGCACACACTTCAGCTTCAGTCCTGTCCACAGTAAATAAATTAGCAGATTTGGTTACTTTAATGTTAAGTTCATGTTTGTACTGATCAGCTGATTTTAACAGCATCCACCTTTCTAGAAACTAATGTTTCCCTGAGGATATACCAGCCTTTCTTCAACAGGTCACCAGGAGACTGATGCATTAGGACCTATCCAAGTTGTAATTTGGCGTAAAATCAAAGACCAAAAATATATTTTTTATTTTGTTAAAGATAGTCCTCCAGATGACATTTCACCTATGTTTGTATGGTTTGTAGTTTAATTCTGGGACATTTGTCTTTCCAAAAAATCTTGAGGCTACCATTATGTTATTGTCTCATAGTTTTATTTATTTTTGCCTTATTTATCTTTGTTGGTTTCTTTGACTTTGGGGATCCTCTTTTGCAGGTGTGGATTTTGGTATGGGCGACATGGGCTGCCTGCCAGCCGATAGTCCCCCGGCCACCCCCAAACCCCACACAGGGTAACATGCACTTTCAACATACATCCATATGTTTTATTAAACACTTAACATTGTTCACTAGTCAAGTAACACATTCTCAATGACAATTTTAGGCAACAGCGCTTGAATAATTAAAAAAAGTTATTTTGCCATCCCGGAAGTGGCTGACCCATGCTGGGACCCCCTTGTTGGCCAGCCTGTACCCCCGGACACCACAATATCATGTCATCCCTGCAGGGAGTCATTTAGGAAATTTGATGGTACTGAGTACACCGCAGAAGTGCAGTTTCACAATTCTCATTATCCCTTTGCAAACTTTTGTGAATTGAAAAAACAAAATATGTAAGGAATCCCCACATACAGTGAGATAAATAATTATTTGATCCCTTGCTGATTTTGTACATTTGCCCACTTACAAAGAATGGAACTGTGTAGAATTTATATTATAGGTACATTTTAACACTGAGAGACAGAATATCACAAAATAATCCACAATAACAACATCATATACATTTTCTAAATTTAATATCATATTTTCACATGAAATAAGTATTTCCAAAAAATTTTGTGATCACATCTACTCAAATGTAATAATTGATTTAGCTCAGAGAAGGGACAGACAACAGAACCCACTTCTAAGAAATGTATCATGGCTCCACAGAGCTGAATATGTCTCCTTCCACTCAAACGTTTGGTGGAGGTACATTAATCACTTCGCACAAGGACAAGCTAAAATAACCACAGACTGCTATGTATGTGCTATAATGCCTCACTCCACTGCTCCCCCTACCTTTCTTTTGGCCCAACCACATTCCCAGAATAAATCATTAGAGCTAGCTTGCTTAGTGGGAAATGCTGCACACAGCACTGCCCCACGCAACACCACACAACCAGGTATGCTGACACCAGGAAAATGGGCCCATGTTGCAATACCTTTTGGAATGGCCACCCCAAACTACCGAGCACCAATCCCCTGTAAAAATGATTGCCAAAATACGACCCAGAACCCTTTTTCCTGTCTGCTTCAAAGGAAGCGGTAGTTTAGATATAGGAACAACTACTCATTGTAATTTAACCTTAAATCTCACCGATGTGCGGGAAATGACTAACACTAATTTAACTGAAGAGACCGATTGAGGAAATGGAACCGCTATTGCACTAGACATGTATTGGCAGTGCGGGGAAAATGCTTGGAACTTCCTGCCAGTTCACTGGGGTGGATGTGTGCCCCTGTCACACCAGTACAGTCAGTTTTAATAGTGCAAGCAAAGCCAGAGGATGTAGGGAAACATAAAATAACACATAAAAGGAAGGAAGACAAACCAATCAGGGAAGATCACATCCAACTTCCCACATGTGCGTTTTCTGTGTGTAGTTAAGGCTGGGTAAGATTACATTACATTACTGGCATTTGGCAGATGCTCTTATCCAGAGCAACATACAGTTCAGTAGACTAAGCAGGAGACAGTCCTCCCCAGGAGCAATGCAGGGTTAAGGGCCTCGCTCAAGGGCCCAACAGCTGTGCAGATCTTATTGTGGCTACACCAGGATTAGAATCTCCGACCATGCGTGTCCCAGTCATTTACCTTAACCACTATGCTACAGGCCGCACCACTGATTATTGACTGTGTATTTGTCTTCTTCATTTCTGTATTAATTGACTGTTGAATTCTAAGATAATGGCCTGTTAAGAAATTCTTACTTTTAACTTGTGTGATCTCCATGGCTCTAATTCATTTCATACCTTTTTCAGCAATAGTGCTAATCCTGGGAGCATACATTGAGTACTGGTGGCATAGAAGGGAGAGTGGAGTGTCAGGCATGATTAAATTCTACTTTAAAATGGAGTCAGATAACAAAGGAGAATTTATGGGCCCTATTATGGAGATTCTTGGTCAGCCTGGACCAGTAGAGAGCGGAAGGTAGTGTGGTACTACTGTCTTTGTAACGTTTTTAATTTTTTGTCCGTGTTATGTAGTGTGTGGTGTAATATTATTTGTATTTATTGTATGTTTGGGTGTATTGTACAATATGATAAACATGAAATAAAAATCATGCATTAAAAAAGGAGATGAACTGAATGCTACATAAATATCATTGATTGAAAAATCCATGGTTATATGAAATTAGACTCTTTAAATGTTGTGCTGCCCTGATAACAGATCAGTGCCCCACAGAACTGCAGAAGCACCGACAGCACCATGGAGAGCTGCCATACTACTGCCACGGGGCCTAAGGGATGGCGCTGGAAGACCAATATTATCCCATTGAATTGGCCAGGACCATGGAGCGCTCCTCACACCTCACACAAGTGGCCAGCATTTCCCCCAACAAGCAGGAGCCACAGGTGTGCTGCACTGCTGATCAGCCTGCAGCAGTCTTAAGCAGGAGCAGAGGCTGTTTGGCTTGGACTTCTCAGGAGAGAGGGCTGTTGAGACCCACTAACTGGGCTCAGGGGAAGGGGCTGTGGGCCACCGATTGATATGAAATACTGCTGCTTGAAGATTGGAACTAAACTGTGGAGTCAGGGATTTGCCACCTGGTGGCGGTTGTGTGAAAAGCACTATGGATTATGGTACAAATGACATCTCTGCCTGTTACAGGCCGAAATTAAATGTGACTGCCCCTACTCTCAGAACCTCCAAAAAATTTTGTGATCACATCTACTCAAATGTAATAATTGATTTAGCTCAGAGAAGGGACAGACAACAGAACCCACTTCTAAGAAATGTATCATGGCTCACATAGAGGGGATCCAGATGCGAGACTCAGACAGAGGTTTTGTTGTAATAAAGGTCTTTATTACCAGATAACAGGTCAGACAGGCGAGGTTCAAAAGCCAGCAAACAGATGCAGCAGGGATAAGGAAGTTTGTAATAGGCAATGGGTCAGATTTCTAGCAAAGAGATCTATCAATGGTAATCCAAAGAGTAGCTAGTAGTGGTCACAGGTGATGAGTCGAAATCAAACAGGCTAATCAGACAAAAACGCAATCCGGAAACAAATGTTGATAAACAGAAACAGGTCAAAAAACTACGGCCCAGAATGGTGCAGTAGAGCATTCACGTGTTGATTCAGAGAGCGAATGTTTGATAACTCTGATCTTGCGTTGAAATAAACATACAAATCATTGTCTTCAGCATCACCGCTCCACCAGCTCATCAGGGTGAGGGTGGCTGACACTAGTTCGAACCGACCAGACGTGCCAAAATTTGTATAGCAGTTTCAGTGTCCGTAACATAAAGGAGGTTCCTTGTTCTGTGAGAATCTCTTTTGAGATTCCAACACGGGAGAAAAGATGAAACAGCGCCTCCACAATAGTCTTAGCAGATATATTGTGGAGGGATATAACAAACGGCAATAAACCAAAGTCTTCAGCCGTCACAGGATTCGGACCAAAATAATATGAAGACAAAGCTGTCCGTCATATCGCTCAGACAAGCCAAGTTTCTTTCCGTGATATTTGTATGCTTATGTTACTGTACTGTCATGTGATCGCCTGGATGGGTGGCCGTCCATAAGCTAGTCTCTGTGTTCAAGGGTGGAGTTTGAGTGCCCATTGCCTTCCGGGTAACACAGGCTAGATATTTAAGCCAAACACGTCCAGGGACTGTAGCGTTGGAAGCTAAGCGGAGAGCCAGGGGCGACCAAAGGTAGAACCTTTTTTAACCGACACGCGAACGTGTCAGTCACTAAATCCCAGGGAGAACCGAAATAGGGATACCCAGCTAGGAACAGGATCTCTCCCGGAACAATGGGAGGAAAGGAAATTAAACAAACCAAACTTAGAAATCGTAAACAGAGAAGTAGCTCAAAAAACGGCTAGAGAACGTAAAACAACCCTTAAATAACTAGGGCGATCCAATACTTTGGTACCGTGCCAAATAGCTGGGCACTGAGTGAAAACCAAAAGAAAATACAACCTAGCGAGAAAAGCTAGGCACGAAAATAAAAACCTCGAGGCGCAGCTCGGGACAAAAATGCAAACCAAAATACAACACCGGGGACAACGTCCCTCTACCATCGACTCACACGAGTCCAAAAGAAAAACAAAACCCTTGAGGAAGGCGCCAGCACACACAACACTTCCAGCTGTACGCCTTCCTTACCTTTTAGATATTTCTCCTTTTTAGCAATGAGAGAATTATCCACCAGCACCGTACCTGACTCGTATAGGGTTAGAGTCTACCGGGCGCTTTACCGGCTTTGTGCCAAGGGCGAACGGTTGAACACAAAAGCACAGAAACTAGTCCCTGCTGGTCTTCAAAAACTCTCCCGGGAGGTAATTCCCCTGGCGTAAACGAGGAACAGGTGGAAACAATAATCCTCGGCCAACTAGTGGCACCAGTGAGAATTACCTCCCACCATGACAGGGACATGTTTCTTTTGAGAGGTTTTGCCCCATATCTAGGAAACAGCTACACTGGCGGTGATTTTTAGAATGCCTACACACATAATTTAAGCATTTCATCCAAATACGCTCAAGTGAAAAAAGCATCTCAGGGACTAATGTGATCTAATTAGAATTTCAAGTAAGTAATTTGTAATAGATTACTTCCCCAACACTGTATACAGGTCAAAAGAGAACACCAAATGCATCATGATACCAAATGCATCTACTACGTGATGAAGCAGCTAATGTGATTTCTGGTGCATGGTGACTGGTCACAGATGACAACCAACTAGCCTCTGTAGCTACCACAAGCGATCTGACAGTCCATACACAAACAGTGACTTTAAGAACCTGATTCACATCTGATGAAATCATCTGTGTGCTCAGTGTTCTTAAGCCTCGTCACACAGTCCAGGTATGAAGATTCCCTTCCCCCTACCAGGTTAATAAAAGTAAGCAACAACGATCCTTGCCCCTTATTCCTTTCTTGATTCATTACATTACATTACATTACATTACATTACATTAATGGCATTTGGCAGACGCTCTTATCCAGAGCGACGTACAACAAAGTGCATACCCATAACCAGGGATAAGTGCGCTGAAAGACCCTAGAGGGAAGTACACATTCAACTGCTACCTGCACAACAAAGATAAGGACCAGGGCCTATTCAATTTATTTTAAGGAACAACCGCCAGAAATTGTAACCACAACATAAAGGACCCCGGTTCTCACGCTCCAACACTGGAAACCTGCAGGAAAACACTGTGTTGTGACCACGTGGACAGGCTGTTAAGTTTAGTATAGTCTTAACGGAGATCGTTGAGAACCTGTGTGTTTCTGTTTGCCTTTATTACAGATAATTAAAGCAAATTATGTATGCTGTCAACTTGTTCTAGTTGGTTGGTTAGTTGAATCAACCTATATTTTGGGCTTTGTTTTGTTTGTGGTAGTTACACGGCATGACAGCTGTAGCCAGCAAGTAACACATTGAATATCTAAATATTCACAGTGTAATCTAAACCAGCGCTTTGCTTAGAGTGACTTCTGCAAGTATGCTCATTTATTACCACTGAGTCATAGATTCAGATATTGTCAACAGTCCATATAATGGAACCCATTTCTTTTGTACAATTTTTGTATTGTCTACTCAAAGACCTACCTCCTAGCTATTTAGGCTTCCTAAACAAGCTGAACTTTAATGATTCTAGTGCAGGAGTCCTCATTACAATGTCGAGAAATTCATAGCCAAGTACATGCCAATTTTTATATACGGTTTTTTATACGTTTCCATTTTTCTGTTTACACCCTTAGCAGGTCGATAATAGGTGTGCTGCTGCTTTTTGGGCATGTAAAGTAAACATGGTGCAACACAGTAAAAGGGTTATAGCACAGTTTTCATGGTTTGCATGAGTAGGGACCAAAAAAAACAGGTAATGTCAATTTCACACCGCTAACATGCCAGGTACATGATAAAGTCTCTCCTATTCTGTCTTGTTAAGACACTGTTTGAATAGCAGCCAGGTTGATAATGTTATAAATGCCACCCAGTTAACTGCTTTTATTTTGTTGGCTACAGTCAGCTTCGTCCGGGTTAACTCAGCAGTTATTAGACTTCAAGAAATTGATATTTGTATGAATGGAAATATATATATATATATTTTAGTTAAAACATTTTCTATGGGTGGATGAGTTTTAAAGAAGACAAGAACAACGGACAGTTGCAGATGTAAGTTCATGTTAGCACTTGCCTAGCTTATAGAAGCAGATCTATTAGCCTACCTCTTGAGTTTAGATAAATAGGGTGTCACGAACACAATATCAGAACCAAGTGCTGATAGTAAATCTTTATTAAGAAGGTCAGACGGCCTTGGTTCAAAAGCTAGCAATCGGGAACAACACAGGATGAGCAGATCATCGAGAAGGGACAGGCCAGGGTCAGAATCCAGGTAGACAAGGTAACTGAGAGAAGGCAAGATGAAGCCAAATACATACAAGGATCCATCCATCCATCCATCCATTATCTTAACCCGCTTATCCTGAACAGGGTCGCAGGGGGGCTGGAGCCTATCCCAGCATACATTGGGCGAAAGGCAGGAATACACCCTGGACAGGTCGCCAGTCCATCGCAGGGCACACACACCATTCACTCACACCTATGGGCAATTTAGACTCTCCAATCAGCCTAACCTGCATGTCTTTGGACTGTGGGAGGAAACCGGAGTACCCGGAGGAAACCCACGCAGACACGGGGAGAACATGCAAACTCCGCACAGAGAGGCCCCGGCCGACGGGGATTCGAACCCAGGACCTCCTTGCTGTGAGGCGGCAGTGCTACCCACTGCACCATCTGTGCCGCCCCCATACAAGGATCCAAAGAGCAGTAATAATAATTGTATTCAGTCAGAGGGTTATTGGTTAGATTCCGCCCTGGGTGTGTCGAAGTGTCCCTGTGCAAGACACCTAACCCCCAAATGCTCCTGATGAGCTGGTTGGTGCTATGCATGGCAGCCAGTTGCCATTGGAGTGTGAGTATGAGTGTGTACGAAAGGGTGAATGAGAAGCATCAATAATAAGGTGTTTGGATAAAGGCGTTATATAAATGCCAACCATTTACCATTTAAACCAGGAGATCGGGGGAAGGGGAAGGCAGAAGCGGAGATGGGGCTCGGAGGAGGAGAAGGGTGGAGGACAATGGGCTGAGCGAAGGGAGCAGGCTTAGAAGTGAGACAGGAAAACACAGGGACAGGCAATGGGACAAGACAAACGTGAGCGCGCACAACATGAGCTTGTAGGCAATCTGGCCCAGAACAAAGAAACAGACAGGCTTATATTCACAGGTAACGAGACGCAATGAGGAGACTTGTCCTGCAGCCACTCAAGCAATGTCTTGGCTATATGCTCCGGGTCATTGCCGTCCAGAAAGGCAAACCATCAACCCAGTCTGAGGTGGCATGAAGTCTGGAGCCAGTTTTATTCATGGACCTCTCTGTATTTGGCTGCATTCATCCTTCCCTGAATTCTGACCTACTGAAATATGCAGATAAGCTTGAGCAGGCTATAATTCAAAGGCAGAATTTGCCATCTCGATGCAGTCAAGCTGTTTCTCATTTAAAAATGCTCTCTATATCAGCTGACAACTCCGTTTCTCTGTTTACAACTTCGCTACGTACCACAAGAGAGCTGTTATGAGATAGCTAACCCTCTATCCTAAAGTTGTATTTGTTTGTAAATGTATGGTGCAGGGTGGAGCTGGTCCAGACTGCAATTTAAGGCCCGTATTAGCCTACAATGTATTCAGAACAGAAACGTGGATGTTGTTAACATTAGCTCATCAGTATGAACATTAACTTAGCGTTCAGTAAACAAATACGTTAGCTAGCCAAATAAGTTAGCTAGCCAACATTAGCTGATGATGTTTGCTTCAAAAGCCGGACCGGGATGTGAGTTCTGTCTGTTTGTTTTCGTGTAGATTCTTGTTGTTTAATTATTATTATTCAGTATTTTTCATATCTGGTTTATTGTTTCCATTACAGTTATTGCATTTCTGATCCCCTGTGATGTCTGTGTCTGAATGTTTCTTGGCCCGAGTCACTTCCCTGTCTGTGTGCCTCACTATTCGGGTGGTTTAGGTAGTTTCCAGGTTTTCAACGTTTCTTCCAGCCTCAAATTCCTTACTTCTGGCTTCTCTTGCTAGTTAATGTTGTAAAGCACGATTCTTACTAACAACTACTAATTTAGATATTGTACAGTATTAATCATATTAATACACTTACTGTCTGTCTAACTAACAAACTAACAGTCAGTTAAATTGAGTAGTTTAGATTTAATCATGTAACTAACTCACATTATCTCCTAGTTTCCATGCTGTTCTATAACTCCGCCTTCCTATGCTATCCCTGATTACTTGCTTAGTTTCAGCAAAATGTTCGCACATGTTTCTTACTATCACGACATCTCCAACTCTATGCAATTACAATAATATTATTGTATTATTGTATTACATATTTATTATTGTATTGTTTTTGATTATTTGCTTGGTTTTTTCGACTGTGATTTTTGCCTCAGCCCTTTTGTACCTTTGTTTTTCTGACTCCCTGGATTTTGACCGTTGCTTGTTTTATTAAACTATTTTGCTTTCTGTTTTTGGCATTGTCTGTTGATCTCTTGGCTCTGAACTTGGACTGAATGAACAATGTTTTTGGATAATCCCTGCTTTTGGGTCCTCAGTACCATACATAACACAGGGTGCACCTGGCTACTTATTTATTAGGCTACGTGTTTATTAGGATGAACGTTGGACATAGACATGGAAACACTGAAATTCTAATTTGTTGAATAAACATATTTTTGGCAAAGTTATTTATATTTAGAATGTGACCCATTCATTGTACACTAGTTAGATTACACATTTATTTATATTTATAAGACGGCACATTTCCACTGCAAAGATGGCACATAAGTAAAATCTGAGACGTTATAAAACTAACCTTACAACTGGTTCATTTAGATTTTAAGACTGCTTTTGAAACGGGATATCCATATTTACTTTGAGAATTATAACAGCTGCTGATGTTGCCTTTTGATTGCATCACAAAACGCTCGATCGCTGATGCCATTAATGGAATGTAAAACTGTGGTCAAAGTTTTGCAGAGTTGCCCAGAACCAGAAGTATCCCAGAAGTGATCCAATAGTAATCATTTGAAATTGCACCTTTTTCAGTCATCTAAAATATTACTTTCCAACTTATTTTCACTCATATAATTTGTAATCAGTGCCAGAGTAATCTACCCAACACTGCTTACCTTGGTGTAAGTGTGGTTCTAGTTCTGGGGTGAAAATCCCCATGTAATGTAGTCAAGCACATTAGAGTCCAAAACCTTTACTAATTGTCTGCTGGGTCACAGGTGCATAGACCAAGTGTCATCAAGATGTCTGGTGACCAAGTGTGTAATACTATTGATAGCCTCACCCCTGTTCATAAACAAATCAAAAGGGTCCCAGTAAAGATTTTACCTCCTCTTTAAATAGGGACACCATAACCTTCTCCAAGCACTTTGGCTTTCTAAAAAGTGACTGAAACCTATGAGGCTATATGCCAACTGCACCTCTTTACACTCAGCAGAAGAGTCCTGTTCTGTAGGTGGGAAAGATGTGTACTGTGAGCAGAGGTGGGAAATCTACCCTGTTACATTTACTTAAGTTAGTTTTTTAATAAATTGTACATTCTGAGAATCGATACTTTTTGCTTTTACTCGAATATATTTGAAAAGGAAACTTTTACTCTGTTACATTTGGCAACTTTTCTTGTGGGTTTTTTTCACACAGCACTACTCACTCCAGTCTCTGTAGATTACAGAGTCTTATTTCAGGCTGCAAAGAAGAGTTAATATACTTAAGTAATAACTCAAGACAGGAAGTGTATTTTGTGATTTTATCACAGCAGTCACCTCCCAAAATACAAAATAGACTACTCACGCTAGTTTCTGTAGATTACAGTTTGGACTTGTCAGGCCAGCGCAGAGCTGCTCCACTGCTGAAATGCTCAGCTTATTGAAGCTGAGGTCCAGATCTCTCAGGGGTGAGTTTGATGACTGGAGAGCTGAGGCCACAATATCACAGGACGTCTCTGTGAGGTTGCACTTCCTCAGTCTGCAAAAAAAGAGTGAATACAGCATAGTACAATAGTATTATCTGTATAATACAGCCCATAATGAAGTTCCAGACAGTTTATTTTGGTAAGCCTAATGGTTGGACTATGTCGTTGACAGTTTTTTAATGATTTCTCCAGCCTCATAATTTAAAAAATATATATATATATATATATATTTTTTTTTTTGTTCCATTATAGTGAGTGTGGTTATATTGCATTGGCACTTCCATTCAATATAGCACATTTTGAACCTCAATATCTAGCCCGTTTCAAAATCTCTCAATGCCATTTTGCAGGTCTACTACAATCACTGATTACTTGCTTGGATTCTGCGAAGTGTTCGCACCTGCCCCTCACTATCACTACGTTCCTTAACTCTGTGCAATTGTCCACTCCCTAATCCGGAGCCGTATGTTTTACATGTGGGTCTATGTGCATCCAGTCCGTGTTTTCGTTTAAACCCCAGTCTCCACAGTGTTCCTTGTCAGAATGTTGACATTATTCAGAGCCGAGTTACCAGTACAACTGTTTATTGAGATTCTCTTCAACAACCTTTGATTTGATTTCTGGAAGGACACCCATTGCCCTTGATTTCAAGTTTTTGCCTTACCCTTTTGTTATTTGGTTTTTTTGCACAAAAATGACTCAATTTAAATCCAACAGATACCAAAACAAGACCACTCTTTCTGTGGGAAATTCTGATTTTTTTCTAATTCCATGACTGTACATTTTATTAAATTGATTTAATTTGAATTATTTAATTTCACAATTTTCCATAGACTTAACATGGCGGAACACAATGTTATCTTAAATGTGGCTAATTGAATGTTCTAAATGGGGCGGGAAGTTATAAAGCTTATGTTCAGAAATGGTATCGCATGCAGGTTGTCACTAGAGATGGCACAGACAGGCTAACAGCAGCCATTCTTATGTGCCTGTCCTAAGTGGAAAGCAAGCACTCAAAAGGTGGTCAAATACAGTAAAGCAAGGGCGGCCAAAAAGAGACCAGCTTGGTCGGCGTACATAAACAGAAAATCGGTACTATTGAAGAGTTTACTAGGCTAGTCATAAACACTAACAAAGTGAGTTCCTAGGCTAGCCAGCTCGCACTAGCTACATGGAAAAATGGCAGTGAAAGTGTTAATGCCAGCTAGTTAACGAGCAACTAGCCTATCGTTATGCTTTTAAAAGTGGTTATGCCTTGCTAGCTAGCTAGCTAACCAACTGGCTGATATGGAATATTGCTCATTACACATGAGATAACATGCAATCTTGCAAGCAAGATGGAACTTAATATGCAAATACCATGTTGTTGGCATACAGTTGGTGTCTCCTTAAGATTTCACTGCAGAAATGCATTTCTGACAGCAGAAGCAGGCTTGCAAGATTAGATTTTCTTTACAGGTTTTCTCAATAGCTTTGACCCATTTCATACATACTGCACAACTTTATGGTTCACATCCAAAAGCTCGTACCTCACTCAAAATCTTTTACTCATGTTTGAAAATTAAATAATTGTTTCAATTAATTAGTCATCAAAGTGATAGTCCCTTTATCCATTGTTTTAAATCAAAACTGTCAACATGGTCAGACATATTGTCATTATTTTAAAATTCCCCAGCACCGAAGGTTTCTCGTGCTCACAAGAAACTTTTAGCTTTTTTAGATTTTTGCAATGTCCCTTTTCAGGCTCCAGAGTAACGGCAGGATTTAGAACTAATTTAATAGTGCTGATCAAGAGTTTAAGATTGTAAGAATCTTTTGAGATAATATGTGACTCGATGCCGCAAAGGCTGTACCATTGCGCAGTTCTGAACTTTACAGAATGCAGAAAAAACTGCATAAGTGATAAGTGCAGATCTAGAATCTTGAAATACTCAGCTATCATTCAGCTATAAATCAATTATGTATCCAATTGTGCAAATATGAAAACAACAATAAGATATAAAGTCCGGTCGCATTTCTTGTCAGTCTTCCACATTCTTCTTTATGGTGGAACAATTGTATTCTATGCAAATAAATGCAAATGAAGAGGTGATTATAACAGGCCCTTTTGGCTTGCTGCATTAACACTGTAGAAAAGCCAAATTCAATTTGGTTCTCCACAAAAGTATTGGGTTTGCATATGTTCCCACCCATCAACAAGATGCAGATAAAATGTGGCTATTCATATAAAATCAAGAGGAAGGGTAATAGATCCGTTTCTATAAGCTAGACAAATGCGGTACGGTTTGAAGATAGCTGGCTCTGCGCCATGAAAGTATAGATTAATAAGTGCTACTAAAACATAATGTGCTAATGTTAAATTATATCTGCATCAGTCTATATGTTCTTCTTTTCTGTAAAACTCATCCACAGATAGAAACGGTATCAAATTTTAATTAAATTTGTCAGGTTTCTGTTATCTGTTTTGTTTAAGTGTGTTTATTGTTACCCTCTGTGCTCACCATAGTCTGTCAGTTTGCACACCTGATTGTTACCGGTGTCTTTAAACCCCTCTGTTTGTCGCACTAGTTGTCTCCAGCGTTATCTCATTTTATTGTTTGATCTCCTGTTTTTTGACCCGTTTCTACTTTCTGGATTACCCATCTGTTCTGATTTGACCTGCTGCTGAACAATCTGGCCAAATATGAACACAGCAAATCCAACCCCGAACCCAGGAGGCGCTGAGACTGCAGGGACAATGCCTTGGAGTGAACAATGTTAACTTGTATAAAAAACACAAAAAGTAAACTTAACAATCTCCCTCTTTTTTTTTTTTTTTAATAGAACAAGAACAAGAGTAAAACCTAGATCTGGGAGATAGACTTAATAAAAATGTCTTTTATAGCGGCATTGACTATTTCAACTAAAATGTATTTTCTGGTCGGAGTGTTTTATTTCAAAAGCCATGTGCCATCATGGAGTGCCTTTAGAAGTACAAGTGCCGATGCTCCTTTTTTAGTCAAGCAGTCAGCAAGCTGTTCTTTTGTAGTTGACCAAATAACACTTTGTATCTTCTGAGCTTGGATCAGCTCCTTGATGCTGCTTATCTCCAGACGTAGTCTTTTTTCAGTAACGGATTTTGTGGATTTGATTGCATATAAAAAACCAGGAAACGAACTTTAACTTTTGTACTTTACTAGCAATCGTTAATCAACAAACATTGCTTCACTTGTCTCATCCCAGAATCATTCGCGCATCCTCCTTAGCTTAATACAACCAGAACGTAAATACCGTAAGTACAGTCATATAAGCTCAACACAAAAAGTAAACTTAACAAACAACAACGAACTTCTTTCCCTGAACCAGAAATTTGGCCCATCTTCACCACCAGATGGCCACATTGGTTAACTCCCCAGCCGACGCTGAAGTCAATCTCTCTTATGATTGTGTGATTGACGTGCTTCCCAGCACCACTCCCCCTAAAGGTTGTATGTTCTCCCTGTCTGCTCTTGAGACCCAAGCCATGGAGAACTACATAAACGAGTCCCTGGCTGCCAGTCTGATCCGTCCCTCCTCTTCTCCAGCCGGGGCTGGCTTCTTATTCGTGGAGAAGAAGGACAAGTCCCTCTGCCCCCGCATCAACTACCGTGGACTGAACAATATCACCGCCAAGAACCGTTACCCCATTCCGCTGGTCTCTTCTGCCTTCTTGTCACTGCAGGGCTGCCAGTTCATTACCAAGCTGGACCTCCGCAACGCCTACCACGTTGTCCGCATCCGTGAGGGGCCTTCAACACCCCCAGTGACCACTATGAGTAGCTGGTCATACCTTTCAGACTCAGTAACGCCCCCGCTGTCTTCCAGAACTTCATTAACGACATCCTCCAGGAATCATGATATCCAAGTTCGTGTTTGTTTACCTAGATGACATTCTCATCTTCTCTGACTCTGTGGAGGAACACATCAGTCACATCTGCCAAGTCCTCCATCATCTCCTGGAGAACTGGCTATTCGTCAAAGCCGAGAAGTGCGAGTTCCACCACTCCACCGTCCAGTTCCTTGGCTTGGTTGTCTCCAGGGGCAGATGGAAATTAACCCTGAAAAGAACAAGTCCCTCTGCCCCCGCATCAACTACCGTGGACTGAACAATATCACCGCCAAGAACCGTTACCCCATTCCGCTGGTCTCTTCTGTCTTCTTGTCACTGCAGGGCTGCCAGTTCATTACCAAGCTGGACCTCCGCAACGCCTACCACGTTGTCCGCATCCGTGAGGGGCCTTCAACACCCCCAGTGACCACTATGAGTAGCTGGTCATACCTTTCAGTCTCAGTAACGCCCCCGCTGTCTTCCAGAACTTCATTAACGACATCCTCCAGGAATCATGATATCCAAGTTCGTGTTTGTTTACCTAGATGACATTCTCATCTTCTCTGACTCTGTGGAGGAACACATCAGTCACATCTGCCAAGTCCTCCATCATCTCCTGGAGAACTGGCTATTCATCAAAGCCGAGAAGTGCGAGTTCCACCACTCCACCGTCCAGTTCCTTGGCTTGGTTGTCTCCAGGGGCAGATGGAAATTAACCCTGAAAAGAACTCCGCAGTAGCTAATTAACCCCCCCCCGGGGCTGAAGAAACCATTGTCCTTGGCTCCTGTCCTGACTATGCTTGACCCAGAGAAGCAGTTCACTCTCAAGGTGGATGCCTCCAATGCGGGGTCCATCCCTGTGCCTACAAGGTACATCCCTGTGTCTCACTGTCTCTCACCAAGACAAATTACAGCATTGGCGACCCTGAACCCCTGGTGACGAGCTGGCATTTGAAGAGTGGCACCACCTGCTGGAAGGAACTACCATCCTGTTCATTGTCTGGCCTGACCACTGCAACCTGGAGTATCTGAGGTCGGCCCAAAATCATAACCCCTGCCAGGACCGGTGGTCCCTGTTTTTTAACAGATTCCACTTTCACCTCACCTACCAGCCTGTTTCCAAGAACATTAAGGCTGACGAAAGTCCTTAGTGTTTTCGTTGAAGAAGCTGACTAGCCTACACAAGAGAAGCAGCCACTCTTAACTGGGTGCGGTTTCTTTTCTACAACATCATCAGCCTGGTTGCTATTCAAGCTGTAATAGCAAGTCAGAGAGTAGGGGACACTTGATCATGGACCTGGTATGTGACCTGAGTGAAATTTACCTGGTGTATTTGTTCGGTCCCTGATCATGCAAACCACGAAAGCTGTGCGTTCTCTGCAGAGGCGGCACTACAGGACAGGCAAAGCAGGCAATTGCCTGGAGCCACAAACTTTGGAGGGCCCCCAGGAAGGCTGATCACAATAGTCCTATGGCAATGACAATCTAAACATCTGATCGGCAGGCAGTGCAGTGTGTACACCACTAGAAGGGAAGCTTTGAGAGGGCGCCGAAGGATGACCACATTAGTCCTATTACAATGACAATCCAAAATGGGAACCCCATCAAAATATCAAGTGTAGTGTGTAGCCTACTCTGGAAACCCCCCTAGATGGGGCCCCATGTATTCTGTTTGAATAAAGGTTCAAAATGAAAAGGATTTATCCTAGTGGTTCTGAAAAGAAAAATCAACAAAACTAGGAAAAGAGGAACCAGGACCGTGGTAATTAGTTAGCTTGCTTAGTTGAGTAGCCTAAGTTATCTAACCAGCTAGTACCTGGTCGGTAGGTAGCTAGCCAAGAATTTAAGGTGGATGGTGGAAGTACTGTGGCCCGCTTGTAATTAAGATGATTGGCTCAGACTTCCTTTGGCTTGGGGCAAGTGTGAGGCAGAGGACGGTGGTCTCCCCGTTTTATATGTGGAACTTTCTCTTGGCACTGCAGCATGTCGTTTTGATGTGACATGCTGTTTCCAAGGCTTTTTGCGAGGTGTTTCTTTGTGTCACTTAATTTGAAATGCAGGGTTTTCGTTCTCACCATAGTTTAGTGTCAATATAATCATTCTCCTCCAGCTTCACCAGCTTAGGCTCCGGACAGACAGTAGGCCTTGATGAATGTGGGGGTGCCGGAGAGCACTTCCTCATTAGAGCTGGGGATCTTCTTACTGCCTCCACATCCAGCTGTAGCTGGTTAAGCTGATGGCTCATCACTTTGAGATCCTGCTCAGTCTTGGTCATCACCTTCCATTGGCCTTCATCATGATCTCTCTGTAGTTCCAAGAAGGACCTCAATATCCGGGAGAACTTTGCCAATGCCGTTTTGCCATTTACCTGCCATTGCATTTGCTGGTATATTTATCTATTGCAAAACTATTGCATTCTCCCAACCCAGGCGACTGCGTTTACCAGACTTTTATTGTTATGTGGCGCACAAACCCAACAGGTTCGGCCGTGATTCTGCCTCACATGTAACCAAACACAAAAAATAACAATTCCACAATCAGTATATACATTAAATTTTCCATTTTACACTGTAGTTGGGAGATTAACAGGTTCACAGGTGAAATGTGTCGAGGACCCGGCCCTAGGCCCCCCTGATGAGAGATTGACGGGGGATGGGTTAGGAAGGAATGCATTGTTAACCCCTCGCACAGGCCATCGAGGTGGTAGTAAGAACGCCCGTAAGAGGAAAAATATGTGGTTCAGAGATAATGAGCAGCCATACTTGTCAGTAGAGGAGTCTGAAGTCGGGGGACTTAGATTTAGGGTTTTAAGGAGCAAGGTTAAAGTTCTGACTGAGAATACCCCAACCCTACAGGGGAGGGGCACAATGCCTGGCTAAAGAGAAAAAAAATAAGGAAAACGAAAGGGATGTCAATACCGAAAGAATATTAAGAGGCTTCAAGGGCCTTCCTGATTATAGCACAAATAATTTATCGGATAGATTCAAAGGACTAACCAATGGAGGAGTTAAATGATGAATTACACTCAGCTATTAGCTGGATGTCCTTTGTAGATCCCTTAAGGCGCCGAGGAGAGGGGCACCTGAAGAGTGTGTTGAGATGGTGGAGGGCACTAACTTCTGGCTTGTATGAAGTCAAAGTTTGGAGAGAGTCCAAGGAGAGATTATGACAGGGAAACAAGTACCAGTGATGAATAGGTTCCTTAAAAAAAAATACAAAAAAGCTAGTGTTTTTCCACTCGTATATTAAGATGGTGGAAATTCCCAACCGGAGGGGCACATGAGATAAAGTATTGGGGAAATTTCTTTTGAGGTATGAGAAAATGACAGTGGGAAAAACAGAAGTGATGAATATGGTCACTAAAAAACAAGTTACAAAAGAGATAAATGTCTTCCCGCTTGAAATATTGGGGACATTTCTTATCAAAAAGGTACACTTTTGTATGCAAAAAAGATATATAAGGAATAAGCTTTTAGACCTTAGGATGGCATCTTAGAATTTTGCTTCAGAAGTTATCTATGGGCTGTTGAAGAGAGAGCAACGCAAGACAGCTGTAGTCAAGCTGGAGTGGCGCGCTCCCTCTGCGCGCCACTCCAGGATCTGGATATGGAGAACAGAGTGATGTACGCGGTGCGGACTCAGCCCAAGAGTTGTGGCAGCGGGACTGATGTCGAAGAGGTGTTCATGCGCATCCCTCATCATACAGAAAAGCTGGTGAAAGAGTTAAAGGGCTTTTACGACATGCTTGGAGCCATGAACTGCACCTGGAGGCCAACAGACGGGACGCGGGGTTCCTCCATGCTACAGAACACCTTCCTGCTGGACCCACGCAAGAACCTGAAGCCTCCCCCCCTAACCTCAGTGTCAGTGAGGAGAGGCATATGCTGCGGCTGCACTGAAAAACCCCCGACGTGTTCGAAGACATACCAGTGCACATCCCATACAACAGGCAGGAGAAGTACGAAGTGCAAAGTCACGTCTTTCGAAAGTCTGGGTCCTGATCCTGCCCCAGATTCCCAAACCAATGCAGCTGTTCAAAGAGCTCATCAACAGCAAGGAGGAGGGATCAAATCCCGCAGAAAACAAGATGACTATATTTAGGGCATGGGTGGTAATTATAACCTATATTATTTTAAAAAGTCGGAAAAGTAGTACATAGAAGCTCAACGTTATAAGTTTCCTTTCATTTTTATGTCTTATTTTTTAGTAAGATACTATATACGATATAAATAACTAGTAGACTTTAGGGGTGTTCGTACCCATTGTATTCATGGAAGTTCAGTAGCTTTTATCTCCGTGAAGGGGGAGCCATAAGATAAGGCTAAGGCCAAAGAGGATGGGTATTTGAGGGGTGTACCTTGATTTTTAAACATCATGGTGGAAAGGTAAATTAGAAAGAGCTAAAGGGGTATATGTAACTTGCATGCGATCAGCAAACTGAAAAATGATATTTACACTGTAATCTGTACAACTCTATTCTTTTGATTGATTATAATAAAGTATATCTTACTATAATCATATGTGATAAAGATTCTTTAGAGGAATACATTGAATATAGGACATCGAATACCAGATTTGCATCACACCCTTCACTCCGAGACTGGGCTGGAAGTTCAGTAGAACTTACCAGGGCTCCAGGACGTTCGGAGTACTTGAGTTCGTCCCCGAGACACCTCATTGTGAGGTACTGCTCGTGGGAACGTGAGGTCTGAGCTCGGCAAGGGGTCCGTGGCTCACGACAGATGGAAAATGTGCGCACTTCCGGATTCCTGTATTTCCCCTGTCCCACAGTCAATGGCAGCATGGCTACATTGTGAAAGACACATTTTAATGTTTATAATGCTTGGTTTACCCTTAAATCTTTATCCGTTTAATCTTAACATTAATGAAAAACTAAAACTGTCAATATAAAACAATATGTGTACATGCGTGAACAATTTTACAAGGAACACTTTTGGCTGAACCGGCCAATTCGTATCAGCACCACTATCCATGTTTCCATTAAATTTATTTTTTATTATTATTACTAATAATAGCCAATGAGGGAGTTTCTAAAAATGAAAACAAATGAGAGAGCTGTGTAGGCTACTGTGTTTGTGTGTGTGCGTGTATATGTGTGACTGTATGCAAGGCCCAAGCTGAGGTAGGCTAGCATTCAGCTTCATTTAGCCTACTGTAAAATCTCTCCGGAGAACAGCCTGCTTGTGAAATGAATGGTGCGCAGTTAACAAATGATAACTGCGCACCATCAGCAACTGATAAACAATGCAGAAAATAAAAGAATGTATGACTTACATAGATGCTATAACACGATACTAGTTAAGTAGTTATATCCTTAATCGGAACAAGTTTACATAACACTCTCTTGGCATACACAAGAGAGAAGTGAGGAAAATGGCAGCAGGCAGTAATTTTTGCTCCAAGGGGGAGGAACCAGGAAGAAACTGGCCAATCACAAAACAGTCTTAACTATATGTTATGCATTCATCACTGATGTGCAGCTACTGCAGCCAATGTAAAAATAAATAAGTAAATAATCATTACGTCTACTCGTCAAAAATGAGTACTCGCCTCACCCCTAGTAACCACATCTGGTAGGTAGGTTGGTGCAATGATCATTGCTTGTTTAAACCAAAGGGTCCAAGGTATGAAATGAGCCTCATAGATACTAAAATAATTGTTTCTCCTCTTTCTTCTGTTCAGTAGTCACTGCTGCCCATATCAAGATTACACCGTCATCTGCAAGTTACGGAGTGACCGTCGTAAACTTCTTGGAACAAGTGCATGCTCTAAAACATGCTCTTTGCTCTCTTGCTGTGCATTTTTTTTTAACAGCTTGAGATAATACTCAAGATAATACTTGGGATATACGTGACATGACAAAACAGTGTTGAAGGAAGTGTATTGATGTGCATTATGTTTTAATTAATTTAAATTAATTTATAAAAAAGAAGCAATGGAGAAAGCACAAAACTTGAAAATAAAATGTTATCCAGAAAAAATAAATAATGCAAATTGATTGTGGTTGTCTCAAATACTTGCGATCACGTGATCATACAACAATCGTGACAGCCCTAACCTGATGCTGGTGAAATTACCAATTCCACTTGTGCCCAGGCAAGTTTGCATTTGCTTTGTCAACAAAATAGGGTCGCTTGCCTTAATATTGTAACTTAATACAACCTTAAAATTTTTAGTGAGTTGTATATTTTGATATATCAGATTAGTCTGCTAATCAACAAATTCATTAATTGTTTTTGACAATTGGTAAGTTTCAAATTAAAATTGAATGAAGTTAACGGGGGCCCGTGGTGGCGCAACAGGCTAAGATGCAGCGGACTTGCGGTTGCAGTTAACTGCCAAAAGCCAAGTGTGGCCGGCTCACATGGAGCAGCATAATTGGCTCGCTGCTCCAGAGGGAGGGACTTGGCAGGGTTCGTAGATCGCCGCACAACAAAAAGCACCTTGGGCGCCTTGGAATCACAGAAGCATGAGATGGTTTGAAGAAGGCGTGTCGCTCTTCTTTGGGCCGCCGAGGGACAGGGTGTGGGTGGTGTATCTAATACTAGCTCTAATTGAATCAGATGGGGTACAATTGGCTACCAAATTGGGAGAAAAAAAAAATATATATATATATTTATATATAATAAATAAATAAAGTGATAAGTAAATAAGGAGTTATTGCATTTGATGCTGCTTATGTTCTGGATTCAGAACATTAAATGAGGGCACCAGCTTGATTCAAAAATATATATACAGTATACATTTATAAATGTTTCTTGCTCAACATTTTTATTTAATTTTATTGTGATTAGATATTGATAATGTGAAAATACGCTGTTAATCACCTACATAATTCATGACAGAATACTCACATGGCCTTCCTGCAGTTCCTGAGCACTGGGATCAGCCTCTGACGACCTGCTTCTGATGTGTGGTAGGTCTTCAAGTTAAACTCAGCCAGGGTCTCCTCTGACATTAGTAACACAAAGGCTAGAGCTGAAGCTTGGTGTGGTTCCAGCTGTTTATCAGAAAGTTTTCCCAATCTCAGGGAATTCTGGATTTCCTCCACAAGAGAGTTGTCGTTCAGTTCATTCAGACAGTGGAACAGATTGATAATCCTCTCTGCTGAAGATTCCTTTCTGATCTTCTGCTTAATGTACTGGACTGTTTTCTGAGTGCTCTCTGATCTGCTTTCTGTCGGTGTCCATAGTCTTTGAAAGAAAGACTTCTCCTTGTGTCTGCTTCCTGTCTGTGTCAGTTGTTCTCCAAGGAGACTTTGAACGGTGTCCAGAGAGAAGCCAAGAAGGAATCGGAGGAAAAGGTCCAAGTGTCCATTTGTACTGTCTAAGGCCTGATCCACTGCCCTTCTGTGTAACTCAGACAGCTGCACTTGGCCAATGCGAAATTGAGCTCTGAGTACATTTCTGTTCTCATTTACACATGAATGAAATACAAACAAGGCAGCCAGATACTCCTGAATGGTCAGATGCACAAAGCAGTAGACATTCTCCCGATGTAACCCACCCTGAAGTTTAAAGATCCCTGTGCATACACCAGAGTACACTGAAGCTTCGCTGACATCAATGCCACTCCTTCTCAGGTCCTTCTCATAGAATATCAGATTGCCCTTTTTCAGCTGTAGAAAGGCCAGCTTCCCCAGTTTCAGGATGATTTCTGTATCTGACTCTGACAATTTCTCTGGGTTTGGCTCATTGGAGCCATGATATTTCTCATGCTTCATACAGGTCTGAATGAGCAGGAAGTGCGTGTACATTTCAGTCAGAGTTTTGGGCACATCTCCACTCTCAGTTTTATCCAACATTGTCGCCAGAACAGTCGCAGAAATGCAGCAGAAGACTGGTATGTGGCACATGATGTAGAGACTCCTGGATGACTTCAAGTGTGAGATAATTCTGCTGGCCTGGTTCTGATCGCTGACTCTCTTCCTGAAGTACTCCTCCTTCTGTGGGTCATTGAAGCCATGTACCTCTGTCACTCGGTGTATGTACTTCTGTGGAATCTGACTGACTGCTGCTGGCCGGGAGGTGATCCAGACGAGAGCAGAGGAAAGCAATTCCCCCTCAATAAGATTTGTCAGTAGCTTCTGCACTGAGGCTGGTTTTTCTACATCACGCCAAATTCCACTATTGAACTTTAGAGGAAGTCGACACTCATCTAGACCATCAAAAATGAACAAAACCTTTACCTTACGATCAATGATTTTGATCTCTTCTGGGGAAAGATTATTCAGGAAAGTAAGTTCTGGAAAGTAATCCTGGAGAAGTTCCACCAGACTAAATTCTCTCTCCTTCAAATTAAGATCACGGAAAGGAAGAGGGAAGATAAAATCAATGTCCCCATTGGCTTTTCCTTCTGCCCAGTCCAGAATGAACTTGTGAACAGAGACAGTTTTCCCAATGCCAGCGATGCCCTTTGTAAGCACAGTTCTGATGCGTTTCTCTTGGCCAGGTAAAGGCTTAAAGATGTTATTGGAGAGGATTGGAGTCTCCTGGGTGGTTTGTCGCTTGGATGCTGTCTCAATCTGTGGAAGCTCGTGCTCATTATTGACCCCCCCACCTACCCCCTCTGTGATGTAGAGTTCTGTATAGATCTTATTGAGGAGGGTCTGTTCTGCTGAACTTTGACATATGTTGTCACAAAGATTCTTCAGATGCTCTTTCAGGTTATGTTGGTCTTTTATGATGGATTCTCCTGAGAAGAGGAAAATCAATGTTAAACCTTTCATTAATCAATCAGTAAAACAAGTTTGATTAAGCACATTTCCTACAACAGGTGCAATTAAATGTGCTGTACATAAACAGACAGAAACACACAGGGTGATTGAAAGACACAAATAAAAAACATCTTCCTTGTCACGTTTCATGTTTGTCACGTCATGTTTCATGTTTAGTTATTGTCTTAGTTATGTTATTGTCATGTCACGTATTATGTTAGTCTAGTCTCCTTAATTACACCTTAATTGTTTCAATTTCCCTTGTCTTCTTACTAATCTACTAACTTTAGATCAGGATTGGGTAATACTAACATTCTAAACATGTGTTCATGTTACCTTACGTTTCTTATGCAAGTCAGCCCCGCTGACAGCTTTCCTGGCTACCGGACTTTTGTTATTTGTGTACAAACTATGGTAAATATATCGACAGGCACTCAAATACCACAAGTTTGTCCAAAACTGCACCCAGATGTCCTCAAGTGTCCCTAAATCTCCCCAAATACAAAACATCAGCATATATTTTTGTCCAGAGACATTAATGATCAGAAAAGCTTGTTTTATGTTAAAACTGATTTTTTGATATAAAATGTAAAGAAACCTTCAGGTGTGTTTTATTCACATATAAGGTCTCCAAAAAGGATTACTCAACCTAATTTCTAACAAATCTGCATCACATTTGGAACTGGAACTTTATTTCAAAATGAGGTTAACCAGAGCCCCGTTAGCCCAGTTAGCCAGTACAATTACAGGTTTATCTGTAGCACGCTCAAATCCGGTAATTACGCACATCTGTATATGCTATCACCTGAATATGACACATTATACCTTGTTGGAAAGGGTAGGAAACCTTGTACAAGAAGCTTACCACGTTTTGCATTAGTTTGGTACTGAAATGACCTATTAATGCATTTACGCAACAGTAAGAAGTAGTTCAAGGCAGCATTAGCTTTACAGTCGTAGATTCATAACCAGGTGGGATATTTGTAGGGAATGATCCACAATGAGGTGATTACTACACGGTTTGAAATCTGCGTATTGACCACCTATACCATGGTCTTTTACCAGAGATGAAAACCTAAGCAGGGGTTGTGCAGAGGTAAAGTCTTCACATTCTCCTCATTAGGTTCAAGGTGGGAGTTGGCTGAATGAAGATGAAGGAAATAATCTTGAATCCCATTTAACTGTTCATTGACCAAGGTGCCCTGGGAAGTATGTTCATCTATGCAGAGGCTTCAGTAATTCCCCGGACAAAGACAGAAAAACCCGTCTATGGTTTCATATCTTCTCCTCCTTCTTACGAACAAACCAATAAACCACAGTGACAACCTTCCGCGTATGCCTTCTTATGGCGATTAGACAGGCAAAATTCCGACTACATACTCCCTGCCACATATACTAGGGGGGCACTCGTAGACCGCTTATGATTAGGTTGTTTGTAAACTTGTGCAAACCTCTGAATGGCCATGTCCTATTGTTCACTTTCCCAGCTTCCCCTGGGTCATTATGCTAGCGAGAAGATTTTTTTTTATCTTGTAAAATTCCAGGTTTTAAACGCGTCTTAAATTGGTTTAATATTCCCAACTTCTTATTCTTAATTCCCGGTCCACCTTAAATCTTTTACTGCTGTCTCAACTGCCTGTTCACAATTTAGCAGCAATATCTTTCACAGTAAAGCTTGAAGCCTTGGGCCACACATAACAGAAACATCACACAATTTAGCCAAAATAGCCAACTTATCTATATTGTACTGGTGATAGCCAAAAAGGAAAAGATTATAGCTACTTGACCGCTGTCCGTTTACAAACAACCATTTCTGGACGTCACATAGCAAGTAACATAAGCTCTCTAATGTTTTGGTAGATTGCTAATCTCAATGTAACATTACTGTAATTCATAAAACTATTCACTGTTATAGCAGATGGCATTTCACAATTTTAAAATGTGAATAGTTTTACAGGCAAGAGAAACAAAAATAATAAAAAAATTCAAAAATAATAAAAAATTGTAAGAACATTTCACTCATATAACACTGCTTGCCTTTGGTCTAACTGCAGGCAGCGTATTAATTTAGAACGGTAATTAGGCTTGACCTGGACTACCTACCAATCATTGAAGGATGATACAAATGTAATCACCCCTAGCATCCAGAATCAAGTATTCACCCAGACCATGGTTCCATAAATATATCTGTATCTAATGATTTGCAAAACAAACTTCCATTCCAAACCAGAATTAGATATATGTTGGTTGGCTGAGGAATAAAAGTGAGCAAAAAAAAGAAAGGGTTTATTCATGCAACTCCTGGATTGCATAGTTTTGTTCTTATATTGGTCGTGAGCATGACTTGTTTTGCAAATAGGAGGCTGATAAGCATCAAAACTGCTGTTCTCGCTAGTGGAGATAATAATCTGGCATCAACGCCTTGTGGGTTTATTACAGTTTTTTGTATGATATAAATATGAATGCAATAATTTCTGATGTTGACGACTCAGCCACAAGGAGGCAAAGTGGATAGGATCCACTTTCTATATCTGGTCTTTGTCACTACGCGTGCTGCTGCATTCTGTACATACTGTAACTGACTAATTGTTTAGTTTTTTTCTGTAGACAGGACAGCATTGCAATAATCAAGCCTCCTGGTAATAAATCCATGCATCCATTCATGGTTGTTGCATCCGAGCACAATAAGAATGTTCAATTCTTTAATGACAGTGAGGTCTGTAAGCATTTGGACAGTGGTACAATTTCTGTTCTGGCACTCTACTCTAGATTTGAAATAAAACAATGAATATGAGGTTAAATTAAGACTGTCTTCCTTAGTTTGACAGTATTTACATCCATATCAAGTGATCCGTGTATGAATTACATCTTGTTTTATGTATAGTCCCCCCATTTTAAGAGACCAAAATTAATTGGACTGGTGGCTTCTCGGCTATCTCTGATTAGTCAGGTGTATTTAATTGCCTCCTTAGTGCAGTTAAGAAAGCTCACAGTATCTAGTGTTGATTCTACACTTTTGATTGGCATTGGAGTCTATTATTGGTGTTCGTCAACATGAGGACCGAAGTTGTGTTGAACAAAGTTGAGTAAGTCATTATCATTCTGATAAATGAGAAAAAAAACAGCCAGGCACATAGGCCAAACAATAGGCTTACAGATAAAAACTGTTTGTAACATCATTAAGAACAATAATAATTAAAAAAACTGCAAGTGAAACAGGCCAAACAGTAGGCTTACTGACACAAACTGTTTTTAACATCATTAAGAAGGAAAAAAACTGGTGTATGTTTGGGGTCACTGCCTTACACCATCCACCATGACCATGAGTTTGGAGGCATTTGAACACTGAACTTGGGCAGTGTTTCACAGATGAGGGCAGTTCCTTTGCTCTTGCCATTACTCAGGCACAAGTCAGTGTTGTTCTTATCTGTATTCAATACCTTTTCCAGAACTGAGCAGGCTGTTTTAGGTACAACTTAGCTAACTGTAACCTGGCCATCCTGTTTTTGCAACTAGTAGATTGCATCTTGCAGTGTCACCTCTGGTGATCTGTTTGTGAAGTCTTTTGGTCATTATCACATCCCTACGTGTGTTTCTGAACTGTAATTCCTACATGGATCACCTGATATGGATGGATGTATATACCCTCAAATTAGTTGACATTCAGCACTTTAACTTAATTTCAAATGCAATGAGCTGGAATACAGAGCCAAAAGAACAGAAATTGTACTACTGTCCAAATACTTAAGGACCTGTATATGAATAATTGTGGAGTGATTTTATAAAAAAAATATATTATTAAGGTCAGCAAATCAAATTCAATCAGCCTCCACTTTTATCATAGTTCATGTACGCTAAGTGCCAGGTTAGTAAATATGGACAAATGAAAAGGTGTTTTGTTGCACATGATTACCAGCTATGTATGTATCCCCTGCAACCACTTCAGAAACAGCTTCATAATTATTGACAGACACTTTATTTTATTTATTTTAACTTATGTATAGCAGTGGGCTTTATTAATGATTCAGTGGAATCAAGTCTTACATTTTTTATTTGAAAAATAAACCCTGGCAACCCTGGTTTAATACTTTGTGCAAACACCCCAGGCAAAGATGACAGCCAAGAGTCTTTTCCTATAATTTGTGATAATGTTAGAGAATTTGAATAGATTTTTCACAATTCCTCCAAGCAGAACTTTTCAGAATCATTGATATCATTGGGATCCGGCCTCTTCAGTTCAGACCTGTTGTGGCAACAACAACAACTTCATATAAGCAAATTAAGCATTAAATCTTTCAACAAACTTACAAAATTACACAGCTCCAGAACTTCCGCAAATTATCGCTATGCATGATTTTGTTGCTTTTCAAACATTTTCATAATTACAAGTGTACGGTCAGATTAGTGTATGAAATGCAACAACAAAGATGACCTTATCCATCCTGGGATGGCCAGGCTCACGGAATATACCAACATATACGCGCCTTTTGGTTTTTTTCCTCCAATTGTACGTGACATCGGTTGCAGGTTGCCATTGATAGGCCACATAAATGTATCCTATTTGTAATCAAGTTTATAAATTACAATCATGATATTGAAGACAGGACCATAAATGAATACAGACACACTATCGGTGGCATTAGGATGGTCTAATTGTGGAAATATTGACACTGTGAAGGAAAAAACATTATGGGAGGTTTTAGCCTATCTCTGTGATCTGAAAACGAAGAACATTACTTCTTACAAACTGAATTCCCATCATATTTAGTATATAAAACATATCTATTTTAACCATGAAAAACATACTTTGAATCCAGACTATAATGTTATGCTTACATTTAGCTTTTGCCACTCTATTTAATAGGGAGTATCGTATACATTTTACCTCCCTATTGTTCTCAAATAGTGACTCTGGACCACTGGCAGCAAAACATCTTCAAAACATCAATGACCCACCACCATATTTGACAGTAGATATGAGGCGCTTCTCCTTGTATGCATTCCATTTGCCAAAGATGTCGATGGTGTGTATGACTAAAACGTTCAATATTGGTCTCATCTGACCAATAGGGCACTCTCTTGTGATAATTCCATAACATTACATTACATTATTGGCATTTGGCAGATGCTCTTATCCAGAGCGATGTACAGTTGATTAGACTAAGCAGGAGACAATCCTCCCCTGGAGCAATGCAGGGTTAAAGGCCTTGCTCAAGGGCCCAACGGATGTGTGGATCTTATTGTGGCGACACTGGGATTAGAACCACCAACCTTGCATGTCCCAGTCATTTACCTAAACTACTACGCTACAGGCCACCCCAAAATTCCAGTTTGGCAAACTCAAGATACTTGGTTTTGTTTATTGTGCTCAGCAAGGTCTGTCTTCGTGCCACCCTACATATGTGTTGTTGTGTAGTTGGCATGCAGGTGCCATTTAATGTCTTATTTACACTTGGCCACCCAAAGACAACCAATCTCTGGAGTTCTTCTCTGCGATCCTTGAGTTACTCATGGCCTCCCTCACCATGTTCCTTCCCTTGCATGGGATTAATATGCACTTGCGTCCTCTTGCAACCATTCCATATGTTTTTTTATTAATGCCCTTACTGTGCTAAGCAGTATTTTTAACAATTTGCAGTCCCCCCAAAAATAATTGGTTGAGATAAATTTGTTTCTTAAATTTCATTAACTTTATTTTAAAATGTATCTTAAATTTCATTACCATTGGTTACTGTGTGTATTTGCAGCATTCCTGTATGTGTTAAAAACTACAGTTTACAATTTGCGTGATTCTAGAGCAATTTACAACCAACATATGATTCTGCTATTGCTATTGTAGCTGAGTTTGCGCTGAAAACAAAGATATGAAACACTTTGGAATCACTGTAAAGTTGATTAAAATGACACAAATGTCAAAGCATCGCACAGTTACCAGTTTTCCTAATTTCACCCCCAGACCCCAGAGGGTAAACCAATCAATGTGACAGGACATCTCTGGGTAACATGAAACAGTCACATGCTCCAATACTTTTGCTCACAAAAAAATTGGGTCGTCTGATACAAAAGGTGTTATGTTCCAAGTTGTTTAACAAATCTGATGACGGATCTGTCATCTCATGTACATATTTTGACCTCAAACTCAATTGTGAATAGACTTCCGTGTATAGCAAAAACGAAAGGAATTGACCTTGCTGTTCCAATACTTTTGGAGGGGACTATATGTATTTTTTGTCCTCATTACCCAACTTGTGATGGTCAATTAACATCTGTGTCTTCTGAATTGACAGTTCTTTGGCTTTTCCATGCTGATTGTTTACAAAGGGATTTTGCATGTTTCTCATCTAATTTGTATACTCCCGCTAAATTAAAGTGAAATTGTATTGGCAATTTCACTTTTTTTTTTTTATTCACAATAATTGTTAGGGGTGCCAATAATTTTGGAAAAAATTAAATGACTAAACATTGAAACATCAGAGTATTGAAATCAAAGTATATAGTTTTCCTGTATGTTTAAAAATGAAATATCGATCATTATCCATGTTGTTTATTTCATGCCTTTTTTATTGTATTAAGGGTGCCAATAAGTTCTGGAGCCCACTAAAGAAGCAATTAAGTGGGCTAAGCCCACAGAGCAAATATTAAGCCCTTTAGGTCATAGCCACAAGTCAGCTAATGACATAACTGCCCCATATGTTGAGCAGTATTATAAGCTTTCACAAGTAAGTGCACATATTTGTTAAATACATATGAATCTTTCGAGCCACCATGTGTTTTGATTTGGTCAATGCTTAAGGTTTGTTTTTGTTGGAATGTTTAATGGTGTCAGTAAACATTCCAAGTTTCATCTCTTCATGTCCAACCATCTGCAATTTAATAGCTGTTGTGTGATAACCCACGCCCACAGGCAAGTCCATTGGCTTACTGTGGGCAGAGCGTTTAGTGTATCACCCTGGTTTGTAGAACATTTAAAGATGTTCATGTGTAGATATTGTCCACCAATTTTGTGCACATTGTTCGAAGTATCAAGGAGGAAATAGATTCTTGGTGTTTTTTTTAAATGGAAGATGGCAGACTCATGATTCTTTGAGGCACATTTCTTGCATGGGTCAATCAGCAGAAAATTTGTGGAGAACATACCCTGGAGGTCTCAAGTTTCATATGAAGCAGGCTAGGGGAATTAAGAAGTGAAAACTCTAAAAAATACTCTGCACAGTTGTCATCATTCAAGATGTCGGCCACATGTCTGGCACAAACCTGTATTTCTAACAAGTTCATTGAGCAATATAGCAATTGTCAAAAGTCTGGAACAAACCAGTGAACTTTTGTGATTTTTTGTCAATACAGCCACCAGGGATTATCACTTTTTGTCAAACCATTTTTGTTTTATTGGCTTTTTTATAATGAGCCACACCCACGTGAAATTGCATTGGCTTAATGCAGGAAGAATCTTTAACAAAGAAGCATTTACATTTCAAGATCTTCGTATGTACAACCTACATACCAGGTTTCAAGCAAATTTATACAAAATTGATCCAAGTGAATTTTTGTTTCTCTGGCACCGAGGAATCTGGGTTCTGGGAATTTTAATTCTGGCCCAACCAGTTGAAGAATTATTGGCCAAAACATGTTGTGGCATGTTATATCACCAAAAACTGTAAAATTCACAAGGGTTGCCATTTCACAATACCGCAAAGATTTGTGATGGTGATCACTAAGTGAGTTTAAGGGCTGCTGATTTCTCCATAACCTGGCTACCATCAGGCAATCAACTTGTCCTTATAGATTTTCATAGGACCTTTAGCCACATTTGTTTGCTATAGTGCCACCTATTGACCGATTTACATGAATACACTTAAGCAAAAGGGCAGAGTTTTGTGGCTTGTTATACCACCACCATGAGGTCGATCGAGGTATGACTCGCAGGTTGTCCAAACTGTGCAAGGATCTACCTACCGCCTGGTTGGTTTTCATCAAAAATAACCGGACAGTTTGGCCAGAATTTACTAAAATGGAAATATAACAATAAAACCAGCGATTACAATAGAGTGCTCGGATTAAAAATGATTTACTTACTTGTTTCTTTCTTCAGCTTTCCTTGTAGGTTGTCTTTCTTTGGAAATTCATAAAAAGGAAAATTCAATAGCAGAAATCAAAAACAGAGCCTTATAGAACAGGGTTATTCAACTGGCAGCAAAAGGGCCAAATGACGCACCACAGACATACTCTTGACCTATGGAACACTGAGTATTAAAGGACTAACATGGTGGTTGGTCACACTTTCTAGGTTTGTATATGCAATTTGCACAACAGGGTATTGATGAAACACAAACATGATGAAAGTATGTCCGTTCTTTAGTTTTGGAGAAGTAAGCGTTTTGAATGTGTCATATTATTTTCAACAAGGAAATTTAGGCTTAGAAAAATATGTTTGGAATGGCTGAATAATAAAAACATATGCACATTTGTTTTATTGTTGCTGAAAGACAACTGGCAAGTGTCGCATTCAACCACCAGGTAACTCCTTTAATATAAAAACATTATTATTCTTATTATTATTCTTATTATTATTATTATTATTCAGATACATCACAAAATGTTTCCACATCTGCATCTGTTCCATGTGAGTGTAATTTCCATGACAGTGATAAAATATGAAGTAATACTTGTCCACTTTTCTAATTTGTTTACACAAAATGTACAACAAGTGTATGGATGGTTTAGCACATTTGCAACCATTTAAAAATGGTCAGCAGAAAAAGCAATTGAATAACCATGAAAATTAGTCATGTAACAGGGTCATTTTTTCATCCAATAATTATTTTACATGAACTATTTTAAATGCCAATTTAGACAATATTTTATTCTCTGTAAACATTATTTTCTTATATAGTCCAGTACATAATAGAGAATATAACTGCCACCCTGGGCCGGTGAGACTTAAGGGGTTAAAATCCTTTTCAAATAAGTGTTCTAAAGATTTTAAAGAAAGAGTATTTGCTTCTCATTGGCCTCCACTGGCTTCCTATTGCCGCACGCATCCGATTCAAGGCCCTAGTGTTGGCATTTCAGGCTGCTAAGGGGACTGCCCCACATTACATACAATCCCTGATCACTCCCTACTCCCCAGCTAGACCACTCCGGTCTGCCAGCTCTGGTCGCCTTACGGTTCCCTCTCTACGGGCACCTGGCGGTCGAGCTGCACGTTCACGCCTGTTTTCCGTTCTGGTTCCTCAGTGGTGGAATGACTTGCCTACCACTGTCAGGACAGCAGAATCCCTCCCCCTATTTCGACGCAGACTCAAAACACACCTCTTCAAACTCTACCTTAGTCCTCCCTCCTGATTTACCCCGCCCCCCCCTTCTGATACCCCTATCCCTGTCTAACCCCCCCCCCAAAAAAAAAAAAAAAAAAAAAAAATTGCACTTATGATGACGACTATATGTTTAGAACAGCAGTCCAGGTGTATTTTCCTAGTTCTGGATGTGATGCTTTGACTTGTGGTAGAACCTATGCACTTGTAAGTCGCTTTGGATTAAAAGCGTCTGCCAAATGACTAAAATGTAAAAAATGTAATGTAAATGTAAGTACTTTCATACCTGTGTGCCTCCCAGCCCTGTCTCCTGCTCAGTTCCTGGGGTAATACCTGCCGGGACATAAACTGGCTTAACAAGCAGAAACATCTGCAGCTTTAACAGACACTTGTTGCACACTTATATACTAGCTTATCTACTTGAAATATAAACTAAAAAATGTGTAGAAATATAATCTAAGTGTGCTCTCAATCTCAAATTCAGGAAAGTATGCAGTACATGCACAATATCATTTGAAAGAACTTTGCCACTGTTTGTATGAAAGTGTGGATTATGTTGGGACAGAGCAATGCTTGCATTACATAAGTATATACAATTAAAAATCCGTTCTTACTTTTGTTCTCAGACTGGGAGTACACATTGACAGTTATCGATCCAACAGTAGATTGATTTATCACTGGTACTGCAGCAATGCCTCCACTTTGAGCTGTGATAGAGGTAGGGGGTGATCCCACATCAGTAGGGCTCTGCTCACAGTGGTCCATGGCACTGCCTCCACTCTGAGCTGTGATAGAGATAGGGGGTGATCCCACATCAGTAGGGCTCTGCTCACTGTGGTCCATGGCACTGCCTCCACTCTGAGCTGTGATAGAGATAGGGGGTGATCCCACATCAGTAGGGCTCTGCTCACTGTGGTCCATGGCACTGCCTCCACTCTGAGCTGTGATGGAGGAATGGAGAGGGACTGATCCAAAATCAGTAGATGTGGTCCTCACCTGTTGGAATTGAAAGCAGATCTTCATCAAGTAATTATGTGAAATATCCTTTAGATACCAGTACAATTCCTGCATATTACTGACCATCTTAGAGAAGGTACTTATTACCATTGTAGGGGCAATGGAAACTACATTTCCCATAAGGACACATGAAACACGTTGTTTTTGACTCGCCTCCAAGCTGGACACAAGCTACTGTAACCAATACTGTAGCACTGGAAACACACAGAGGGCAAAATACATTTATAAATATAAAACTTGGGATGTGAGGCCGAGATACGATCGCGCAGTTTAGCTCACTTCACAGTCACTGAGAACCGGGAAGAACTTCCAAACAACCTGGAACTTGGTACACGCCATGTGTATCACAACCAACAGCTAAACAAACTTTTGGCCCCCGATCAAAGCCACCAGACATTGCGTCGCCTAGGCTGAAGGATTCCAATTCCTCATTCACGGCTCCACGATTGCCCTCTCTCCAGGTCACCCACCACCTGCGACAGCTATGCGTGAATGGACTCAATAAGACAGGCCAAACATCCCAGGCATTAGCTACTGTTTAGTTTAGTCTTAATTGTCATTAAGCTGCTGTGAATGTGATATGAACAGTAGTTGATGACAGAAACATCGTGAGAGTTGTGAAGAAAAACTCCAAAACATCAGTCAGTGACATCACAAACAATCTCCACATGGCAGATGTGAAGGTATCTCAATCAACTGTTTGATGAAGACTAAGAGCAACAATATAGAGGCTGTATCACAAGATGCAACCACTCATCAACATTGGCTCAGGCAGTAAGAGCAGTCGTCTGACAGTTGGAGGGTTGCCTGTTCGATCCCACCCTGGGTGTGTCGAAGTGTCCCTGAGCAAGACACCTAACCCCCAAATGCTCCTGAGCCGTTGGTGTATGAATGTGTGTATGAATGAGTGAATGAGAAGCATCACTTGTACAGAGCTTTGGATAAAGGTCCTTTACAAATTCCATCCATTTACTATTCCTTAGTAGTCAGTTTGCAAAGAAGTACAGAGATGAGCCACAAATGAGCCTCAGCGGTGCTAAGTGATGGAAAGGCCAAAGTGTGGCAAAAGAAGGGATTTGCTTCAAAACATACAAGCTCCTCTATGAAGCATGGTGGAGGTAGTGTTTGCATGGCTGCTTCTGGAGTGGCCTTGCTAATCTTAATTGATGATGTAATTCATGATGGTAGCAGCAGGATTAATTCAGAAGTCTACAAAAACATTATGTCTGCCACTTTTTTACGGAGACATGCGTCCAAACTAATTGGGAGGAACTTCATCATGCAGCAAGACAAAGATCCAAAACACATTGCCAGCACAACAAAGGACTTCATTAGGGAAAAAAAGGAAGGTTTTAGTCTGGCCAAGTCAATCACCAGACCTTAATAAAATTGAGCATGCATTTCACCTCCAGAAGAGGAGATTGAAGGGAAAAAACCCCTGAAATAAACAACAACTGAAAGAGTCTAGAGTATTGAAGTTGCATGTTGGTTGGACCGCAGTCATTGAGAATATGTAGTTTATATTTGGTAGTATACTCATTTTAACAGACGATATTCTGCAAATTACAGAAATGGGTAAGTGATTCCAATCCTCTTCAGTGGTTTTAAGAAGGGGAGTGAAGTAACTATAGCTTACCAAGCTTGAAGCCAGCCCCCAAAAGAGGTCAGATCTCCTCCCAGAAAAGCAAAAATAACAAAGTGTCCTGTTGGAAGGATGAAATCCAGCTGGAAACACTTTAAATTACCGGAGCCACTATATGGTGAGCAGAGGGGCAAAACAAAGTTACAGTCAGGATGGGCAAACAGGGTTGAGCACAATCTGAAAATTCCAGTTGTGGTTTGAAGGTGCTCTCTTGACCATAAGAAGTCCAAAATGACCTATTGTACCTATTAACTATTGAGATGGGCCAAAATAAAAATTGAAAAATAAATGGTTGATTTAGATACCTTCACCCCTGCCCTGAGGAGGTTGTTTGTGATGTCACTGACTGATGTTTTGGGGGTTTTTATTCACAGCTCTCATGTTTCTGTCATCAACTGCTGTTTGTCGACCTGTCCGATGTCTGTTTCTCAGTATGCCAGCGGTTCTAAATTGGACATTCTAAATTGTTGTACAAGTTATCCCCAATGGCGGCACGGATGGTGCAGTGGGTAGCACTGCCGCCTCACAGCAAGGAGGTCCTGAGTTCGAATCCCCGTCGGCCGGGGCCTCTCTGTGCGGAGTTTGCATGTTCTCCCCGTGTCTGCGTGGGTTTCCTCCGGGTACTCCGGTTTCCTCCCACAGTCCAAAGACATGCATGTTAGGCTGATTGGAGAGACTAAATTGCCTGTAGGTATGAGTGTGTGAGTGAATGGTGTGTGTGCCCTGCGATGGACTGGCGACCTGTCCAGGGTGTATTCCTGCCTTTCGCCCAATGTATGCTGGGATAGGCTCCAGCCCCCCTGCGACCCTGTTCAGGATAAGCGGGTTCAGATAATGGATGGATGGATGGATGGAAGTTATCCCCAATGCTTGTGCAATGGCTCTGATTTATTTCCTTTCTATTCTTATTCAAAATGGCTTGCTTTTCTCCCAAAGACAGCTCTCTGGTCAAGAGGGCAACAAACACATCTGGGCAACAAGAAACACTTGTCAGTCACGTTCCAATACTTGCTCACCTAAAAATGGGTTGCTCTGATACAAAAGGTGATATGTTGTTTAACAAATCTAGATGAAAATACCAGGAAATAAAAGCTGAAATTCGGATCTGTCATTTCATGGACATCTTTTGACCTTAAACTCTGGAATTGGAATGGAGGAATTGACCTCGTTCTTCAATACTTTTGGAGGGGACTGCAGTAATCCAAAATTCCTTTAAAGGAAATACCTAATAGAATAGAATATTTATGTTATCTTTATGTTATAACGGGATGTACTTTTTCAAATCAACCAGTCGATAATGTTACCAATCTGATGCGATCTTGGCTCGTAACAGGAAAATGCCAAAAAATGGATTTATTAGTCCCATTACCATTGAAATCAATGGTATCTTGAACACATTCAAAACTATTTCAGATGGTTTTCAAAATGTCAAAATTGACATTCAGTACCATTTCATATGACAACAAATGGTTTATGATAGAATTTGAGAAGTAGATTCATCCATTCATACACATACTCACACACTGACGGCGATTAGCTGCCATGCAAGGCCATGGGGGTTAGGTGTCTTGCTCAGGGACACTTCGACACAGCCCGGGCGGGGGATCGAACCGGCAACCCTCGCCCCCACATGCATAACGCTGGCATTTCCTCATAAAAATAAAAATAGAAATATTTTCGAAATTGCTATTTTCATGTTCAGCCAAGCCTCCTACATTACATGGATATCAAACTTTCTGCATTACCCTTTAGAATTCTTTAAAAAAATTTTTTAGAAAGTGTTTGGTGAAGTCGGGTAAATCGGGCCACTTTTTGACTATTTCTCTTTGACATCATCAAAATAGTTGTGCACACAATGTACATCTTCTTATTTATTAAGCCAAATATGTTTCTTATTTATTAAGCAAAATATGTTTCTTATTTATTTATAAGTCTCGTGGTACCAGCTGTGGCAGTTTTCACAGCGTACCCAGTCTTCTGAGGCCTTGTGGTCACTGGGGTCACCATAGATATATTGGCAAGCCCTGTGGGGATACTAGCTTTCTTTGGCATTTCTCTTGCCCTTTGTTTTTTTGTGGCTACAGTAAATCCTCAAATTGTGTCCGGGATTCTATTTGAAGCCGGGCCTCGGATAATAGCCGGGGGCGTGGTCGATACGGACAAATAAAGGCCGGCCCCCAAATACAAGCCCAGTAGGGCTATCAGTCCATGAGCACTAGAAGACATTGTTTCAATTTAACTCAATTAAATAAAAGAGCTCTTCTTAATTTTTAATATTGTTGGTTGGTTTAATACTGTTGCCAATGAAAAGTCGTTGTCCTACACCATGGGTCTCCGACACGTTGCTCTCAAGCTACCAGTCGCTTGCCGCCCCCTTCTGAGTAGCTTGCCAAAGGCTGAAGCAGTATACATTTAAACACAATTGTTGCTGCGAGGCATTCCAGCCTACGAATTTTATAAAAAGTAAATCAGGCAAAATTAAAAATTAACTCAATTTAGGCTACTTGGCTACGCAATAAGGTTTCCATGTATTTACAGCACAGCACACGTTCAATGAATGAATGAAAGCGGCTGCCTTGGCTCGCAATAAACAGACGGGTGGAAATCCCGGCACTCTTTCAACTACATAAAACTTAACAGTGAACCATCAAATACCCCCCAGATTTCAGTGCCCATCAGTCCCAACATTTAGCAATAGAATCAAACAGTCCAAAAGTAAATTAAATCCCAAACAAAAGCGAAAATTTTTGATAGCCTCCAAACGAAACCCATGTCTCACAATAAAACGCACTTTAGGAAAAAAAGATCCTTAACTTGCTGTTATCTACGCTAATTTGTTTTATTGTTCATGAAGGCGTATCTAGCAAGTTGTTATTTTATGAAGACGCATCTGTTTTGGCTTTCATTAATGGTTTAGCTACTCAAGTTGCGTTTCTGAACGGTTACAGGAAGTGTTGAACAGTGTTGGCCCACTTTAAGTGTAGCCTTTTACTTTATTTCTAAGAATACAATTCTAGAACAGAAGCCTAATAAGAAATAAAGGCCTGCCTCGAATACAAGCTTGCCCCAAATAAAGCCCTGTGCTTTGTGCAGCCTAAGTAAATAAAAGACCCCAGCCACAATTTGAGGATTTACAGTATGTATTCAAAGCCTTGCTCACTTGTGAGTCGGTGGCCTTGCACGTTTCCGGGTGGTCTTGTCACGTTTAGGTGCTGGGATTAAATCACAGAAATTGACCGGTTTCATAACAGACGTGGATGACGTGTATGAGGTGTGCAAGTGAAGTGGCTCCTTAGGCAGACCTGAGATGATGGGAGGCAGTGCTCTTTCGTTGTGGTGCTTGGGCAACAATTTCACTCGTCAATAGCATCTTTGTTCAGAGGGAACATCCCTGTCCCTCTGAATCCTGCCCGGGCATTACGGACAGTGGCTGCCACTGATGCCAGTGGTGCTTCAAGCTCCTGAACAGAGCTTTATCAGCAGGCTACAGAGCATGAGTGGTATGCAGAGGGAAGCAGAGGATATGCACATTCTTCTCCCTCATTAAATTTAAGAACGGCATATTATACGTGTGGCTGCTGTGCCCATCCAGCATGAGGAGATAGGGCCTGGGGTCATCTTACGGAAGTTGCTGGACAAACATGTAACTCCTTTCCAAAAGAGCTCAGAATTCATCCAGCTCCCTTCACTGTCACCTTGCCTTTAACATCACCATTGTGCGGCTGTATATTCGCTCTGCATTAAACACCGCTAGAATTGTGGTAGTCGCCTCTTTTTCTCCAGCAGTCCAGCAGTGATTTCAGTGCACGGCTGCCCAACTTCTCCCATCACCCGGGGGGAGCAGAATTGGACCCGCAGCCCCAACTCGTCACAGTTCCAAATATGTGACGGCATGTCGTTGTTCCCTAGTTCGGACAGGAGAGCTTCATATTGCTGAAAGCACTGGCTCACAACCTGCTGGTTTAGCCCTGCAGCTCTTGCAGTTGCAAGAGACTTTTTCCTCCTGATGCTGAGCGCTGAGTTTCTGTTCCAAACATTTCTGAAGCAGTAGTACCCAGCCTGGTCCTTTAATTCTGAAAAAACCCTTATATTGCTTTGCTGGGCATACTGGGGCGACATTGGCTCAGGAGGTAAGAGCAGTCGTCTGGCAGATGGAGGTTTGCTGGTTTGATCCCCCTGCCCTGGGTGTGTTGAAGTGTACCTGAGCAAGACACCTAACCCCGATTGCTCCTGATGAGCTGGTTGGTGCCTTGCATGGCAGCCAATCGGCGTTTACCATTTTACTGGAAGGCTGCACATCTTTTTTTGAAAGGGGGAACCCTCTCTGAGATAAGTGTGCAGCAAGCCATTTCTCAGTGTCTTCTGGGAAATTAGGTTTTCGACCAGAAGCATGGCTTGTGCCAACAATTTTGCCACTGATAAGGCGTTACGTGGTTCTCGACAGAAAGCGTGTCTCAGCTGACTCCCTATACTCCTTTAGTGCTCCTCTCATCCTCTCTTCTATCCACTGATTATACTGAAATGCTTTCTTTTCTCTTCCTTTCCTCCCTTCCTCTCTCTTCTCTGCTCATTTCTTCCTGCCATACTGCAATAATCAAGTATGAATAAAATAATGTGTATGCCCATATGTAACCTGAATTAAATACAATAATGTGTATGGAAAAGTACAGACTAACACACTCTTTGCTAAAGAGCAGTTTGCGGGGCGGGGGCGTCCTGAACTTTGTGCCCATGACATGCCCATTTCTGGAAAGCCTGGGCGATTGCCACAATGATGTCTGCACCTGTTTTTTGGAATGTTTTAGGAGGAATCAAGATAAGAACAGCTTACTGCCGTGGTGTCTTTTTCCTCGCAAAATTGAGATTGGAGATTGAGATTGGACTTTGAATTCTGTCATTTCCTAGACACGACAATACAAAAAAGACTAAAAGACATGAAAGTTAAGCTACAAAGCGATAAAGTACTACACAGTATATCACTTTTAAATGATATGTAACTAGCTGTAAATAAAATGTAAATAACTTGTAGATATTCGTAAGTAGCTTGTGCTCATTTGTATATATATACTGTAACATTGCCCATAACAGAGATATGAACCGAAACATTTCCAAAGCAAATGAATTGAAACGGTGCTTGCGCTTTCACGAAGCTAACCTTAACCAAAAACAACATTCAAGATAGCACATATCAATACACAGGGACTAATAGGTTGCTAGCATTAGCTTGGCAAACATATAACGGAGGCCAGCGTTCACTTGCATAAACAACACAAAGTGCTCAAAACACATTAATATGCTACTTTAAATGACGTACTTACAACCAATACTTTCCAAGACACAATTGTACAAAGAAGTTGAAAGGTAGAACTGTGCAGCTAAAACGAAACAAAGGAAGCAATGACTCCTGTGACCTTTAGACGGGCGTCAACCGCAAATAAATAAATAAATAAATAAAATAAAGTTCTTATAGAACATGACAGTGTGTATAAGAGTCTTACTATGTCTGATTCAAATCAAAATGCCGGTAAGCTTTCTCACTTTCTGTCATTTCTTTGCAAATAAATATGAAAGTTAATTCAAGTATCGCTATCATTATTTTTACTGGGATCTGTTTCATCAGACAAATGTTAAAAAGGGCATTTTTCCCTAACAGTTGCAAGCCTGACATGAGGTGGTTTGGGGGGTGGTTTGCTTCACCACTCTCTGAAAAAGCATTGCCCCACCCAATTTAGCAATATGATACCAATAAAATCAGTTGCTGCATGTCAAATACTGTTGTGGCAACAGTTAGAGAATGTTTGCAGTCAATGCCTATTAAATCTTAAAATGTAAAGATGCCCAATTTACCTGATTTCACCCTATAGTCTCCCCAGAATACCTGTTATTTAAGTTGTAAAATTTTATTTGACTCAACATTCTTCACATTATTATTTTGGCTGTACCTCTCAGCCAAGTGGGTGCTATGATAATATGCATTAACATTCTTTAAAATAATTTTTTATCATTTATCTGAGGGATTTTGTTTTGTCATTTTGTGTCCAAATGTCAAAACCATAATGCTGGAATTGTCCAACTACAATGTTATTCTTCAACACATCCACAGGTGTTTTCATGTCTTAATAATACTTGTCCTATACAAGTGTCAATATCTCAAAAACATTACTGCACACACAAAGTTGAAGACTTAAATCAAAGAAGAGGCTTGTACCATTCAGAAATATGAGAACTTTAATTTGAGATAAAACAGAAATCTTTGTCAGGACATGTACATAAGGTGTACACAACGATCAATTAAAATACAATAAAATTAGAAAAATCCATGCTGTGTAGTGTGTATTTCCCTGGTGCATATTGCACATATTGCAATCTGTAATGTAATCTGTAATCTGTAAAAATGTAATCAGACTTTTTTTGAGCTAAAGACAATGTAGACTGTCCCACGCACATCATGCTCATGGTGTTATTGGTACTGAAGGGAGGCGAAAACATTAGCACATAACAGTCAGCTAGTTGGAGAGGAAAATAGCTCCAGCAAAACGACTCAAAAGGTAGCCAACAGTTGGCAGTCATCAACTTGCAGGAAAACTTCTGTGTGACCATTGGCTAATGTTACAGCAGTTTTTGGCTTATAATAGAACACCACCCAGTAGCTTCCCTGATTACATGTGGAATAACTGGATGCTGGCTGTCATATACACATCATTAAAATGAGTGAGTAAGCAGAGTTTATGCCAGCATGAAACTTAGCATAATATTTGAGCTGGGGGCCACTACAGCTGTGCGTTTGAGTAAACACTCTGATAAACAGTAAGCCATGTCCAAGAATTTTTGATTAAGGATAAATCTAATCAGCAATGCACTGTTTCTAACATTGAAAGAACCAGATAGGCTTCAAAACTAACCTTCCAATAGGGTGGGTGAGGGTTTGTAATGGAAATCTTTCTGATCATGAACATTGCTTAGGCCTACTATAGATAAAAAATCTGTGTTTCAACTTTAAAATGTGTAATTTTGTGCTACTACCTTTTTCTTATTCTTAAAAGTGCCCTTTTCCCCTCAGATAAAATACTCGCTAGAAGTCTGTCCACATCCTGCCTCATGTTCCTCAGCTTGCTTTTAAAACAGCTCTGCCCTATATGACCCCTCGGTCCATTCACCCTCCCCACTTCACCCCTATCCTTCAATCTCCCCGGTCTTTCCACTGACTGAAGCAGTACAGAAGAAACACTGGTCCCTTTCTGAGGATTATTTAACAGGGAATTTCCTCCTGTGTCCTGTGGCTCCAATGTAGCCCCTCCTCCCCGCCCTGGTTGCTGGGCTCAGTCTACCCACCTGGCCTCCCATCAGTGACTCCCCAGTCACTTCTTCACTGGCCTCCTCATTGGAATTACCCTATCCCTGCTCCTGTCCTTATCCTTATGTGGACACGTCCACTTCAAGTGGTCTCTATCACTACACTCAAAACACTCAAACGAAACAGAACATCCAAAGTTTGCAATGTTAACCTTCTTCCTCCAAAAAGACAGAACATGTTTCAAATCTTACATCCCAGTGGAATGATCCTCATTGAAAGAGCAAATTATCCAAAATGAGCAAGTTCTAATTTGATCGACTCATTCTTTATGAACAGGGGAACATTTGAAATTATTACTTTTGTAGCCGGTGCCGCAAGTGCGGTCACTGTGGAAAAAAGTGCTCTATAAATGCAGTCCATTTACCAATCACAATTTAATTGGCCACCAAACTAACCTAAAAACACCACCATTGTATTCATATGTGAATCTGAATCAATGTTTTCACCTCCTACCCGCTCAGCAATTACAAACTGCACATCTTCTACAGACACACCGCTCTCTGTAACACACCTCACCCCATGACAGAGAGGCACACTGCCTGACTGAGACAAAAAAACACACAAAAGCACCCCAAAAACTGTCCACCCGAATGGTAATTATTATCCATAAATATCATCAACATTAAACAAGTAATTAATAGTATAAATCGGTAGGAACATTTTTTTTGGACTTGCTTATTTCTGTGTTGGGACCAAACTTACTCTCTCCAGATACAATTTAGCACCCCGCCCAAGGGAGTCTCCAGCCAGCAACTATGCAGTGTTTGGAATATAATTTAATGTGTGTTGTGGTATTTTCCAGCTTCTGTATGAGGAATGGGCCAGCTATAGTGTGTTCTACAAATATCAGACCATTGGCCTGATCAGGTGAGAGTGCACTGCTTTAGAGTCTGGCTAAACCAATCACACTGCTTTAGAGTCTGGCTAAACCAATCAGTCATACATGCTTATCTCCTAACTGTGAGTGTGCATGTTTATCTCCGATTAAGTGTCCTAAGAAATGTCATGTATAATTCCATTACTCCACCCACATTACAATCTAATATATATTTATATTTTAGTCATTTAGCAGACACTTTTAATCCCAAGCACTTTACAAGTGCATAAGTTCTTCAACAAGTGATCAAATCCATAAATAGTGTAAGCCCCCCACTAACCCAATGACGAAGTTAGCTGTGTAGGGCAAAGGTATCTGCGTGTGTCCTTCAGGTGCTGTTTGGGAAGAGGTTAATGTTATTACCTAATTTAACCCATTCCGTAGAGAGGCTAGGTCAGTCAGGAAAATAATACCAAGTGACAATGGCAGTAGTACCACTCTGCCTTCCGCTTTTTACTGATATGGACTGACCCAGAATCCCCAGAATGGTGCACCTTACAGTTCCTATAAACTTCTACTCTGTTTCAATATAATTAACCCCAATTTAATAATATTTTAATTCCCTAAATTTGGACTTGATTGTTGTGGGAATCCTATACTGAGAAGAACTGAGCTGAACAATCCTCTGCTGGTACCATCGCATGTCACATCGCGCGTTATGTGCACGTCTCACAAACTGACTAGCTATCTGGAGTCATTACAGAGGTCGCAGGAATAGCTACTCTCGGGTATATCTGTTTACAGCCTAGGGACCCAAGCAGACCAACATAGCTACGGCTGTGCTCGACATGAATGAACTACCATGCGGAGGCGAGGGATTTACCATCATAGGTCTACGGGTGCTATACGCTGTGATACATTAAGCGTAAATAATCATCCTCCCTAGACCAGTTTGAGGGGGTAAACCAAGCATTCCCTGTATAACATTAAGTGTCAGGTAGGAAAACCAAACAGATCAAGTTTAACAATTTATTTTACCAGGTAGGTCACTTCTTCAAATTACAACCAAATCACAAAGTTACAAATCATAGTATATAATACAATTTTACACAGAGTACAATGTAAAAACATTGTCATGTCAGAGTTTGCGGCGGCACGGATGGTGCAGTGGGTAGCACTGCCGTAGGCATGAGTGTGTGAGTGAATGGTGTGTGTGCCCTGCGATGGACTGGCGATCTGTCCAGGGTGTATTCCTGCCTTTTGCCCAATGTATGCTGGGATAGGCTCCAGCCCCCCTGCGACCCTGATCGGGATAAGCGGGTTCAGATAATGGATTTCACACGTCACAGAGAAGTGGTGCACTTTTCAGATGGCTTTCTCCCACTTTACTGCTGTTTCAGAGTACAGTTTCTCCTGTATCGGTGCTTCCCAAACTTGGTCCTGGAGTACCCCTTCATGTTTTTTGTTCCAATCCCAACTGCCATGAAATAATTAATAAGCTGTTCATCTTTCCTAATTAGGTGCTTTTCATCTTAAAATATAATATGAAATATTTACCTTAAACCAGAAAATTACCTTATGCCAGAAATATCTTGTAAACAGTTACATTAAAGAGGTAAGAAATAGACTGAGGTTAACTAATAGGCTCATAATTAGGTAGTTTAACATTAATTTAATTTAATTTGTCATTTTCCCTTAATTAAAAATAATGCAGGTTTGCCTTCTTATGACCTGCTTTGCCTTTTAATTCTTCATTATCTTCTTAATGGTTAGGTTTGGTGGTAAGTAGTCCTTCTAAACATAAAAAGCACCTAATTAAAAAAAAGTTTTGAAAGTTGGATTGCAATTGTTGTTGGAACGAAAACCAACATACATAGGGAGTTTGGGAACCATTGTCCTACATTACTACTGTTCCAGAGTACTTTCACCTGCTTTACTGCTGTTCCAGAGTACACTTTCACCTGCCTAACTGCTGTTCCAGAGTACACTTTCACCTGCTTTACTGCTGTTCCAGAGTACACTTTCACCTGCCTAACTGCTGTTCCAGAGTACACTTTCACCTGCTTTACTGCTGTTCCAGAGTACACTTTCACCTGCCTTACTGCTGTTCGAGTACACTTTCACCTGCTTTACTGCTGTTCCAGAGTACACTTTCACCTGCTTTACTGCTGTTCCAGAGTACACTTTCACCTGCCTAACTGCTGTTCCAGAGTACACTTTCACCTGCCTTACTGCTGTTCCAGAGTACACTTTCACCTGCCTTACTGCTGTTCGAGTACACTTTCACCTGCTTTACTGCTGTTCCAGAGTACACTTTCACCTGCCTTACTGCTGTTCCAGAGTACACTTTCACCTGCCTTACTGCTGTTCCAGAGTACACTTTCACCTGCTTTACTGCTGTTCCAGAGTACACTTTCACCTGCCTTACTGCTGTTCCAGAGTACACTTTCACCTGCCTTACTGCTGTTCCAGAGTACACTTTCACCTGCTTTACTGCTGTTCCAGAGTACACTTTCACCTGCCTTACTGCTGTTCTAGAGTACTTTCACCTGCCTTACTGCTGTTCCAGAGTACAGTTTCTCGTACTTTACTTTACTGATTAGTTTCTGTTTCAGAGTGTATTATACGGTTCAGGCCACATTTCAGGTTGTTAATGCCAAGGCCCTTCCTGCTGCAGTATGGAGATCTGTGACCCCCAGAACAACATCACCATGTGCCCCTTGTGTGACCGCGCCTGCAGCTACTGGAACCTCTGCACTGCATGTGCCACAGCCTGAGCCAGCCACCTCTTTGACAATCCCGCTACCGTCTTATTCTCCGTCTTCATGGCACTGTGGGGTGAGCTCTGAGCACACACACACACGCACACTCACACACTCACACACTTATGCACTCACACACACACACACTGGTACAGACACGCACACGCTCACTCACACACTTATGCACTCACACACACGCACACTCACACACACACACACACTCACACACTTATGCACTCACACACACACAGGTACAGACATCCACACACACACTCACACTTATGCACTCACACACACTCACACACTCACACACTTATGCACTCACACACAGGTACAGACATGCACACACACACTCACACTTATGCACTCACACACACACACAATGCACTCACACATTTCTGCACTAACACACACACACAAACTTGCATACACACACTCACACATGCAAACTCATGCACTTGCACACACATGCACACACACACTCACACTCACAAACTCACACACACATGCATAAACACACTCACACACAAACACACACACTCGCACACACATGCACAACCGCAGAGTCAGCACCACACACAGAGCACATATACAGTAAATATGCTCCCGGAGTCATTCCTCTTCAACGAAGAAAGGCCACTAAATTATTATTGAACCAATTGCCTCACCATTTAACTCTTACTCTCAGAAGCACACTTGATAATGTTGCCACTTTAAAAAGAAGAAATACCGAATACTTTTTTCCTTGTTTGGAAAATACAGTCAATAGACACAGTTTTCAAAAATCTTGAATTCATTTCTCAATCAGACTCATACACATTTCAACAAAAACTTTTTACTTTATTACACCTACATATTCATGTGATTATCTAATCAGCCAATTGTGTGGCAGCAGTATAATCATACAATCATGTAGCTATGGGTCAGGAGCTTCAGTTACAGTTTTTTACAATCGTTTTCACACTTGTCTCAATACCATGTCCACTTTTTCAAAACACTTAACACATTCACCATATCATTAGACTATGTGAACTAAACTGTGGATATTTTTGCATTGCTTTGATACTAAAGGCACTCAATCACCACTTCTTCCAAAATTCATGAATACCTCTCTCAGTCAGTGTTCACTAGCAGCAAAAGTTTGTACAAATACAGCAAATTTTGCAGACATTTAGATACTCTGTTCAAAACAGTTAACTTTCAGTTCAAAACCCAATAAAATTCTGATCATTGTGGAAGGAAATATGCTGCATTTTGGCAGATAAATGAAACTATATGCTTGACAGATCATTCTGATTTGAGCAGAAAGTTTATTCAGTTTATTCTTTTTTTTTTGTTTGCAGCCTTGTTACCATCTATACATCATACTTGCATTGAAATGTGTATGTATATAGGGTAAATATAGATGTAGTTGTCACTGAAGAGATTTTTCCACTATTACTGCTGTTGAAACACCTGGCTGTCATTTCAGTGAACAACCTACTCAGGTGTTTGTTGTTTGTGCCCCGTTACCACATATACAAAAGGGGCCACCTTTGGATTGGCATTTGCATTCTTTAGCCTTGGTGGGGAAAATGGATGCAGCCAGAGGTAGAGGAAGAAGACGTCATGAAAGAGCAAGGACAGTTGTGTCTGATGAAATCAGAGCCACAGTCATTGATCATGTGGTAAATAATGGTCTGTCCCTGAAGGAAGCAGGTTGAGGGTTCAACCAAACTTGCCTAGATCCACAGTGGCTTCAATAGTGAGGATTTTCAGGCAAACCAACAGGTACTATACAGTGTTTACAGCATTCTGACTGAAGGAGTTCAATTGATGTGTATATTACAGCAGTACTGTGATTTGAGAAGTCTCCAGAAAAAGCAGATGTATCCGTGCACATTTGTCTTTGACTCACTACAGGACCCAGCGGTAACCTCACACAGTAACACAGGGGGAAGGGGAAGAATGTTTACGCTTCAACAGGAGGATACAATAGTTGGGATGGTCATTGTCAACAACAGCATCAGGCTAAGAGAAATACGCAACAATATAATCGCAGACAAGAACACATCAGATCAGGATGAAACAGTTGTACACTGTCCCCTTTGACAGGAACTCTGATGGTGTCAAGGAACTCAGGTACCAATATAAAGTTTATGAAGGTATATGTGAAGGTTTAGGACCACCACCCACATGAACAGATGTCACTTCTAGATGCAATGGCTGCTGGGTGTATGGACATAACAGTGGAACACATCCAGGGCTGGATAAGGCACGCAAAAGGATGTTTTCCTTGGTGTATAGCAAGAGATAACATTCGGAGTGATGTTGATGAAAATCTATGGCCAAATGCAGAGGACAGGATGGATGGGCCAGGCCAACAGTAGACTTCTGATACTGATAGGCAGACAATATATGTGCAAATTACTGTATATAGTGAAAATATTGCTTTTTGGTATGTATTTGTTATTGATTGCAAAGTATTTTGAGTAATTGATTGTATTGTATTTTTCTTTTCTGAATTACAGTATATTGCACTGTGAGAACAAACGTCAAAATACTGTAAACCCTCTGAAGAATACTGTTGCTTTTGTGATTTGCTTCTTTTCATATATTGTTTACACTACACAGTAAAAATTATTATAGTTATTCTGGGTTTCCAATATAGTAAAACATTCATTAACTTACAGTTTACTGTAAATTCACCACACTCAGTCATGACATCTATTGTGAGAGGCAAACCAACAGATCAAAAGTTTCTTTAGCTGCTTGGCTTGAAATATTTGTGGATGCAAAAATAGAGGAAAGGGAAACACATAATATATGTTTTTAGCAATGCTCCAAGTTGTTTGTGTTTTGTAGTTCATTGAACATTGAGTGACAAAGTAGTCTTATGGGAGAAAGCATATGCTATAGTTATGGCAGCATGAGTCACTTTTGGGTGAAATATTAAGTGTTTTGGTGGTTGAAGTGCATTTTGCACCAAGCACACTGTGTGAAGAGTTTTGAAAAAGTGGACATGGTATTGAGACAAGTGTGAAAACGATTGTAAAAAAACTGTAATGTTCACATCAACCATCAGAATGGGGAAAAAATGTAATCTGAAATCACAGTTGACTGAAGTCAAAATGAATGTCAGATCGGAAGTGATTTCAAATGTTTTTTGTTTTTTTTCTACTGAGACACATTAAGGTGGTACCCCTGCCCTATACAGCTGCTATGTTTTTGGAGCACTGGAAGAGGAAACAGATGGGACTCAACTACAAATGGGACTGTTTTTACTTCTACACATCCTACATATCTGATACCAGCATCACCGCAGAAGTACAGAAGGTGTAAAATAGTCAAAAAACATTTTTTTTTCGACTGAGTCATTAAAAACAAGAATGAATGAATTAATTCACATTAATGCATTTTCCAAAGTAATGACTCCTACTAAACCCCATAAATTGGTCCAGTTTAAATTATATGGGCATTAAAATACATCCATTACATTTTAGTCGCCGATTTCCCATCAGAAAGAAGCACAGTGTGCAGATCAGTTAATTGCAATGTATACTCCAATTATATGTGGCAGGGCACCGTTTCATACTAAATTATTAGAGAATGTGAAACCATAGCTTAAGCACATTAACTAGTGGTACTTTTTATTTAATATGATTTGTGTACCCTGTGGAAGTGGTACCTATTCACATATTTACCAACTAATGTGAAACCAACTAAGATATTTATTTCATAGTAAATTAAAAGCTCTGGGTTTATATTAGATTAGTAATTATTAGCATTAGCAAAAATATGAATAGTTTACCCAACAATAGCATACACAAATGATTATGAATAAATAATTATGAATAAATTATTAACAAGCTCTGCTATTCAAATTGGTTAATCTCTGACAAAGATGTGAATAGTTGCCACATTACAATCTTCTTCCTGATCACTCTATTTCCTTCCTTTGATCCTCTGCCATATAGCCATATGCCTATATGCCACCCAGTATTACAGTTTTCACTCTTAGCTGCTTATATTCTGTGCATGTGAGATAAGTCTAATAAAAGGTGTACTATACACTGACTGACTCCCACTGTAAGGTGTAATCTACACTGACTGGCTCCCACTGTAAGGTGTACTCTACACTGACTGGCTCCCACTGTAAGGTGTAATCTACACTGACTGGCTCCCACTGTAAGGTGTACTCTACACTGACTGACTCCCACTGTAAGGTGTACTCTACACTGACTGGCTCCCACTGTAAGGTGTAATCTACACTGACTGGCTCCCACTGTAAGGTGTACTCTACACTGACTGACTCCCACTGTAAGGTGTAATCTACACTGACTGGCTCCCACTGTAAGGTGTACTCTACACTGACTGGCTCCCACTGTAAGGTGTAATCTACACTGACTGGCTCCCACTGTAAGGTGTAATCTACACTGACTGGCTCCCACTGTAAGGTGTACTCTACACTGACTGGCTCCCACTGTAAGGTGTAATCTACACTGACTGGCTCCCACTGTAAGGTGTAATCTACACTGACTGGCTCCCACTGTAAGGTGTACTCTACATTGACTGACTCAGCTCAGACTGGAAGGTCCATTCTACAGTCGATTGAATGTACATCTTTTGAGAATAAACATTTTGAACTGCAAATTACTGAAACCTGCACCATTGCATACAGATGAAACTAATTCCTTGTCTGCCTGATATCTTTGATAATACTGTGTTTTATATCCTAGGGCCAGCCGAGGATTGAGTATGAGCTCTCCGTTATGCAGAAGTGTGCAAGTTAGGGATACTGCATGGATGTTTTCTCTAAGCTGCTGTTGGTGTTTTCTCTAAGATGCTGTTGGTGTTTTCTCTAAGCTGCTGTTGGTGTTTTCTCTAAGCTGCTGTTGGAGATTTCCCTGAGCTGCTGTTGGGTGTTTTCTCAAAGCTGCTGTTGGGTGTTTTCTCAAAGCTGCTGTTGGGTGTTTTCTCAAAGCTGCTGTTGGGTGTTTTCTTGAACCTGCTGTTAGGTATTTCTCTAAGCAGCTGGTTTCAGGGATTTACCTCAGCTGCTGTTGGGGATTTCTCTAAGCTGGTTTTGGGGATGTCTTTAAGCTGCTGTTGGGGATTTCTCTAAGCAGCTATTTTCAGGGATTTCTCTAAGCTGCTGTTGGGGATTTCTCTAAGCTGTTGTTGGGGATTTCTCTAAGCTGCTGTTGGGGATTTTTCTTAGCTGCTATTGGGGATTTCTCTAAGCTGCTGTTGGGGCTTTCTCTGATGTGATGGGATTTCCTTGATCATGTTGGGATGTTCTCTAAAATGTTATTTTTCTGTAATGCATTGAGGTTTATCTATGTTTGGGTTTTCTTTAATCTGTTGGGGTTTTCTCTAACACATTGGGATTTCTTGAAGCATTTTCTTGAAGATTCTTGATCACATTGAGGTTTCTCGAAAGTGTGGTCGTTGTTGAACTTGTATGTTGATTTTAATGTTCTAAGAAGAATTGATATTCTTCTCCACACAATGAGTTGTCATGCAACCTATAATCATACTTAAAGTTGATGGTTGAACAGAAGTTTAATTCACAATTTAGCAGCCAGCCCACAGTGGAATCAGAGCTGATGATAAATGCTAGCTGTTTAAGAGAGACCTCTTCTTTGTCTTACTTGTTGTACTTTAGTTCCTTGATTTTGTTCTGGGTCCTGGTGCGGGGCTGTGTTTGTATCATCCCCTGTTAGAAGCCACCGGAGCAAGCGGAGGAACCCACAAACAAGTGGAAGCAAACAGTTCAATCTGCCCTGGCAGGGCTAAAGCTGGTACTATCATGCAACCACCCTCCCCGTCTTTCCCTGGTCTGCCAAGATGTTTTACACTTGGTTTGTTTCACTGAGATATTAGCCTGACCAGGCTGCTCATAACGTTATAGCACTTTGAGCCTGACCAGGCTACTCATAACCTTATGGCACTATTACTCTGACTAGGCTGCTCATAACCATACAGTGCTATGAGCCTGACTAGGCTGGTCATAACGTTATAGCACTTTGAGCCTGACCAGGCTACTCATAACCTTACGGCACTATGAGTCTGATCAGGCTGCTCATAACCTAACGGCACTATGAGTCTGACTGGGCTGCTCATAACCTGACAGTACTATGAGCATGATCAGGCTGCTCATAACGTTACAGCACTATGTGCATGACCACAATGACAAAGTGAAAACATATTTTTAGAATTTTTTGCAAATGTATTAAAAATCAGAAACTGAAATCTCTCATTTACATTAGTATTCAAACCCTTTGCTCTGACACACCAAGTCGTGGTCCTGTTTGCTCTGATTATCCTTCAGTGGAGTTCACCTGTGGCATGAGAAAGGTAGGTGTAATAAAGTAAAAATGTTCCTAATAAAGTGCTCGGTGAGTGTATAAGGTCCCTCAATTTACACTTTCATGTCATGACAAAAACTAAGCCATGAAGTCCAAAGAACTCCAAAGAGTTCAAAGAGCCCTGCGATAAAATTGTGGTGAGGCATAGAACAGGGCACGGGTAGAAAAGCATTTCTAAAGCTTTGAGTGTAACCAGTTCACAGTGGCCTCAATAATTGTGAAATGGAAGAACATTGGAACCCCTGGGCCTCTTCCTAGAGTTGGCTGTCCAACCAAACTGAGTCACCGAGCAAGCAGAGCCTTGATCAGGGAGGTGACCAAGAACCTAACGGTCACTCTAACAGCTTTGGAAGTCAGAGACGGGAGAAACTGCTGGAAGGACAGTCATTTCAGCAGCACTTCATCAATCAGGCCTTTATGCTAGAGTGGCTAGACGGAAGCCACTCTTGAGTAAAAGGCATATGATAGCCTACTTTTGCCAAATGGCATTTAGGAAAGAGATTATCTGGTCTGATGAGGCAAAAATTGAACTCTGGCAGAACTCCAAGCACTATGAGTGGTGAACACCAGGCACTGCTCATCCCCGGCTAATACCATCCCTACCCTGCATGGTGGTGGCAGCATTTTACTATGGGGGTGCTTCTCAGTGGCAGGCACAGGAAGACTGGTCAGAATTGAGGGAAAGATGAATACAGCCTTATACAAAGAGGTCCTTGAAAAAAGAAGAGAACATGGGAGTGGCTTTGGGACAAGTCTCTGACTGTCCTTGAGTGGCCCAGCCAAAGCCCAGACTTAATAGAACATCTGCAGAGAGACCTGAAGAGTTTGAGAGGATCTGCCAGGAAGAATGTGATTAACTGCCAAAATCCAGGGGTGCAAAGCTTGTAGAGACTTACCCAAAAAGACCTGAAGCTGTAATTGCTGCCAAAGGAGCTTCAGAAAGTACTGAATTAAGGGTCTGAATACTTATATAAATGAGAGATTTCAGTTTTTGATTTCTAATAAATTAGCAGAAAATGTAAAAAGCTTGTTTTCACTTTGTCATTATAGGTTATTGAATGTATATTGATGGGCATAAATTACAATTTTATTCATTTAAAATGAAATCTGCAACACAATAAAGTGTGCAAAAACTGAAGGAATCAGAATACTTTCTGAAGCCACCATATGATTTGGTGATTCTTTATGGGCTTTTACTGGATGTATTTAGACTGCATTAACTTAGAATGTGCTGTTTTCTTATACAGTGCTGCATTTCTCCTCCAACTAGTTTTACAGTCCCTGCAGGCTGTAGACATTATCTTTAAGATTTTTCTGTTACGGGCTGAATTCATGGTTCTTTCAATAACGCCAAATTGTCCAGATCCCGTGGCAGCAAAGCATCTGCACACCATCACTCTACCATCACCATGTTTGACTTTTGGTATGATATTAGTATTGAGAATTACTGCATTTGCTTTAAGCCAGCCATAATGGGACCTATGTATGTCACTCAAAAAGATCAGCTTCTGACTCCTCTGTCCATAGAACATGACTGAAAGGTTTGGGGATCAGCCATGTGGTTTTGCGATTGTGAATTGAAATTGATTGTTCTCTTGGTTAGCTGTGGTTTCCACTTGCTACCCTCTCATGAATCCCTTTGCCTAGACTTTGTTATTGTAGAGTCATGAACACTGACCTTTGCTGAGGCTAGAGAGGCCTGCAGGTTGTCCTTCTGGGATAATTTGTGACTTCCTGGATAAGTTGTCACTGCGCCCTTGGAGGGATTTTGGCAGGCCACCAACTGCTGGGAAGATTCACTACTGTTCCAAGTGTTCTCCATTTGGAGATGATGGCTATCACTGTGGTTTGGTGGAGTCCCAGAGTCTTACAAATGGCTTTCTGAACCTGATTGTTACAGCCACACGGACACCTTAATCATAGAAGCCGACACCGGGGTTGTACAAAGGAAAGTTTTATTTCCAAAGTAAATGAAGAATTTAATCACACTGTAAAATCTATCGCAGTCTATTAAACAGATCCAGAATCAGCCAGTCATAGAGGCTCAGGCACACCAAGGAAAACAAGGCTCCAGGTGCTACACAGCTGAGGAATCTACAGCATCACTCGGACCTTCCACCCTGGAAGGAGAATAAAAAACAAGAGAAACATTCCAGCACATGTTTTGCATTCACTGTAGGAAAACCAAGGGGTTATACTCCCTTGTACTAGTATGGGTATCTGAAGAGATCCCAAATATACATCAAAGTTTTGTACTGCCCACACAAGAAATAAATGCAAATTTCAAGTGACGGAAGTTGGCAAAAGCACCTGGTAGACTCTAAAACTATACGAGTCAGGTTTGGTGCTGGTGTGTAATTTTCGAAGTTCTAAGAAAGAGAAATATGTAAAAGGTAAGGAAGGCGTACAGCTGAGAGTATTGTCTGGGCTGGCGCCTTCCTAAAGGGTTTTGTTTTTTTCTTTTGGACTCGTGTGAGTCGATGGTAGAGGGACGTGTATTTTGGTTTGCATTTTTGTCCCGAGCTGCGTCTCGAGGTTTTTATTTTCGTGCCTGGCTTTTCACGCAAGGTTGTATTTTATTTTGGTTTTCTCATTGTGCCCAGCTATTTGGCACGGTACCAAAGTTATTGGTTCGCCCTTGGTATTAAGGGTTGTTTTACGTTCTCTAGCCGTTTTTGAGCTACTTTTCTGTTTTCGATTTAGAAGATTGGTTTTTGTAATTTCTATTCCTCCCACTGTTTCCGGGGGAAGTCCTGTTCCTAGCTGTGTACCCCTATTTCTGTTCTCCCTGGGATTTTGTGACAAACACGTTCGCAGGTTGGTTCGCTTAGCTCCAAACCTTACATCGTGGGCCTATCGCTCCAACTCTTTTAAACCGAGAGGCAGTTTCCTAAAACAGCAGCCAGATTTCCCCAAATCTCTTCAAGTACAAAACATCTGCATGTCTTTTTGTCCAGGCACATGAATCATCAGAAAAGCTTATTTATATATAAAACACATTTTATGAGTCTAATGTTTTATTCACATTTTTTTTATGAGAGTATGTTTTCATAAAGCATGCCCAAAGTGTCCAAAAATGATTACTCACCCTAATACTTTCTAACCAAACTGCATCACATTTAAAATGGAACTTTACTTAAAAATTTGGTTATCCAGAGCCCCGTTAGCCAGTACAATTGTAGGTTTCTCTTCAGCAAATCCTGTAATTACGCACATTTGTATATTCATTCTGCTATCTGAACACAGCGATATTCCTAAACTGTCCATCACCTGAATATGACATATTATACCTTGTTGGAAACAGTGGGAAACCCTGTACAAGATGGCATTTGCATATGTGTTTTTACCTATTTTCTCCAAATTTCTAGCCAATTATGCCCTATCTATTCCAATCACCCATGTGGCTATGGATACACCGCAACAGCCCTGTCGCTCGGCAGCCCAGGAGGATCAGGACAATAGAGAGACATATGCTTTCTACAAGCTGCATCATCTCAATTTCCCACGAACGTGACTGAGGCAATTGCAATCAGGGCTCTGTTTGCTTATGAATTTATATTTCTACCAAACCGGAAATATGTTGGCCGGGCACATTGTTAGAATTTCACTTTTATTGTCTGAGTCTGTGGCATGGTGAGTGTTGTAAACCATGAGCATGGCGTGGGGGAAAGGTGTTGTTTTATTGCCCTGCTCTGCTAATAGGAGGCTAATAAGCATCTAAACTGATGTTCCTGCTAGCGGAGAGTCTTTTTGTCTGGATTCGGTTTTATTACATCACAGTTTTTTGCATGATGTGAATATGAACGCAACAATAATTTGAGACATTGACGATTCAACCACAAGGGAGCAAAGTGGATTTTACATTTTGTGGACTGCGTTTTCTCTATCTTCCATCTCTTTCTGTTTTGATTCCCTAGTTCCCTTAATGCCTCAAATTCTCATTTCCTCATTTCTTTTAGCCATAACCCTAACTCTTTCGAGTCGCACAGGTCAGGGCTTTGAGGAATATCTTCTTCCTCCCCCTCTGTAATGCATGTTGGGGGTGGGGGGGGGGGATTAACAGGGCGTTGCTGCAAAAGAGCAAGCAAGCTCAGTTAATCTACCCTGTATAAATAAAGGTTATTAACAAAATAAATAGAAGAACTCCATACTCTATTAGGGTGGCTTTTAAAATCACTTTAACTGTATGCAAAGGTGGTTGTTACGACTGTAAATTTCAATACCGTAATGGTCAGCTGATATTTCAGGCATACCTCCAGTAGTTCTTCTGACAGATCTGCAATAAAGCGAACCATATTCCATGACAGATCACAGGAGTAAGGGCATGAGGTGCCACGTAGCTTATATACAGTGTTGGTCGTTGGTCGTACAGGGACCGCCTTTACAAATATCCCTTCTGCGTAACTCTGCAAACCAAATATATCATAGCAAGCCAGTCGCAGACAGATTTCCTGTATAAAAACTAGCCTCAAGCTCTGGGCCTGAGGTGGCTTTAAACACTGAGCTCATTGACGTGACCAGCAAACCAATTGATCAGTCAGCTTCAGTGCTCCAAAGTGTACCCCCACTCATAAGCATCACCGAAAACAAAATAGGGAAAATAACAAAATGACAAGCCCCCTGGCTTGCCTGGCAACTACAACTACATCTGGGATGAGACAGGACTACCATAGGCTATTACAACCATTTACCGGCCCAGCAAACTTGGCCATTACCTGAACCAATAACAACCATAGGTGCCGCGAAATAAATCAACGTTAACTGTGCCTCTTTCAAAATAACACCTTAAATATAGAAGTGTTATTCACAAAAAACCAAAGAATATCATGACACCCAAAAATGGTCAAGATATATAACCGGATAAAGCAAAAAAAAAACAGTCGGAGGGAGAGAAATGGCAAATGGCAGGCATTTATATAGCGCCTTTATCCAAAGCGCTGTACAATTGATGCTTCTCCATTCACCCATTCATACACACACTCACACACCGACGGCGATTGGCTGCCGTGCAAGGCCCCGACCAGCTCGTCAGGAGCATTTTGGGGGTTAGGTGTCTTGCTCAGGGACACTTCGACACAGCCCGGGCGGAGGATCAAACCGGCAACCCTCTGACTGCCAGACGACTGCTCTTACTGCCTGAGCCATGTCACCCCCCAAGAGAGAGCCTGAAACTCCATCTGAAGAGGTGCTTTTATTGGATGGAGAACAGTAATACACAGCTCCCCCTACTCGGCACTAAGGGACTAACACATATTGACATATTGAAAAATTCCTCTATAGCGATGTGAGACTGATACCAAGTAAGAGGTAGTGATCAATTTCAGTTATTGCTCAGTTAAAGATAAAAGAAAAATAAGTAAAGATGGGGAAGTCCAGAAAACATGAATTAAGCAAATGGAATGTCCTTACTCATTAAAATGTCAGTTTGAAGCCATGTCAGTTACAGACGTGGCACATATGTGGTAGATGGGGAGAGGTGGACCAACAGGTTGATCATTCATATATCATTAGTACTTCCGCAAAGGATGCGCTTGTGCTTCCTCACGAGAAAGGAACATTTGGGAGTTCTTAACTTCTAGCTAATAGAAGGAACATTTAATGTGCTGGAATGTCCTTAAATACGGGACCGCGATTGATTTCCAGGTTAGGAGCAAGAAACCTCTCTCTGTCTCTCTGTCTCTCTCAGGTTGGTGTGACCTTTACCATTGTGTTTGGAATCATTCTGTACCGGATCTCCACCAAGGCTGCCCTGCACATGAGCTCCAGCCCCACCACCCGCTCCAACGTGTGTCTGACGGTCCTCACCACCGCGGCCATCATTAACCTGGTGGCCATTCTCATTCTGGACGAGGTGTACGGGAGAGTCGCTTGCTGGCTCACTGTCCTCGGTCAGTACGGGAAACCACCCCTCCTGCAGCTGTGGTTATGGCTCTTATGATGTGAGATTGTTTAGTTTGACTTTCTGGAATAGCAGATGCTCTTATCCAGAGCGACGTACAATGAAGTGTAAATCGAACCCAGGGACACGTGCGATGAGGACCCGAGAGGAAAGCACGGACAGGAACAGGTCAAGCAAACACCTCCAGGTCGTCCTCATGGGTGGAGTCTTCTTCTGTAGTTTGATGTGGGCCAGGTGGGGGGTCAGGGTGGGGCGGGATGTGTGCGCCTTCATCAGCTCCGTTAGTATCCGCAGCCTGTGACGCTCACACAGCCTGCATCGCCTTGTGTTGGGTTTCCTGCATCTGCACCTGCTCCTTCACCTGCAGCAGTGGAGAAGGTTCCATCTTCAGAGGATTGTTTGTTCCTGGGTTTTTCCAGAAAAATGTCTGTTTTCACCTGAGAGAGAGACAAAGCACACCACATGCCACAATGCTCTTGTTATTTCTTGGTTATAGAATAGCGTGTTTAAACTATTGAGCTACAGGTTTATTAGGGGATCAAAACTAGCACATAATAAATGTTTAGGCAATGTTTCATTGAAATTGTGACAGAAGAAGATACATACAAATTCAAACGGATTTCTCTTATTTATGAGATTTGTTAGAGCTCAACAAGTCTCCACCTGCTGCAAAATTACTTTTTGGGAGAAACTTCTGTCTTTCATAGTATTTGTAGAGACTACAGAAATTACCACTGATAATATAGTCAGAGTAACCCAGGCCATTTTACACCTGCTCCACCTGCTTCATCACTTCCTACTTCACATGAGTATAAAAAAATTGGGTAACAAGCATGCAAAATCCCCTTGTCAACCATCAGCATGGGAAAAGCAGTGGGTCATTAATGTTTTGCTGCCAGTGGCCCAGGGTCTGGTTACCTCTGCTAGGAGGTCTTGGTCATAGGTAGATTGTCCGGTAAGACAATCAAGACTTCAAGTTGGTTTTGGGTTGTATGACAACATCTGGTGTTGGTGATTTGGTTTTGATTGAAGGCATCATGAATGCTGATAAATACATACACATTTTACCATATAATGCAATACACTACACACTCTTGATTAGATATCGATACACTCATACACAGTGTAGAATGGGTTTGGGATTCCTTTGACTGAGAGAAGCACAATATGCGACCAACATTAAAGTCATTCTGTGTTAAATTGCTGAATCGTAAATAACTTGGACTTAATGGCTGTTGTCATTGGACAGTAAATAAAATAAATACTAGTACTTTGTTCATATCAATATATTTTCAAGAAAAGTATTTCAATATGTATAAAAAGCACACTTCACATGTAAATGGCAGGTCTTTCAGGTCCTGTTTGTTTTTACAGAGGTGCCAAAGAGTGACAAGAGCTTTGAGGACAGACTGATCTTTAAGACTTTCATCCTGAAGTTTTTCAATGCCTTCACCCCCATCATTTACATAGCCTTCATCAGGGGCAGGTAGGTGACCTTACAAATGACTGGTTTTCAAATAACATTGGGATCATCTGCAGTATGGCTTAATGGATTCTCTGTCTATGTGCCCAAATGCAACTTCCTTTGGTAATCTATTATCGTTTTTGCTGCTTATATCTCTAGACTGGTTGGTCATCCTGGAAGTTATCTGTATGTTTTTGAGTCATACTGGATGGAAGAGGTAAACATTTTTAACATCCTAAGAATTGTGTTTAAAAATGTAAGTGTGAGGAACTCAGTGTGTGTGTGTCCCTGTAATCACTGTATCCTCTAAGGTTTCTTAGTGTAAACACTAAGGAAAACCTGCAAAACCTGCTGTGTGATATGGAGTGTGAGTCTCTGTGTATTTGTATGCAAGCATGCATGTGTGTGAGAGTATATCTGAGTGCATATATGCGTGCATGCATGCAAGTGTGTGTGTGTATGGTGTGTGCCTGTGTGTATGTGTTTGTGTGTGCATGCGTGTGGGTGCATCCATATGTGTGCCTAATCTAGCCAAGTATGAATTACCTCCTGCGGTCTATGAAGAGACACAATTGTGCTTTTAGATAGGCAGGGATTCATGCTGGCTGCAGGAAGGAGTTAGAAGTTGGATTTTTGGAGAGGAACGGTTTTCCTTTTATTTTGGTGTTCAAGCTTGTGTACATTGTTCCTGCAGCACTGAAAGCAAGGTCTGGCTTACCAGTCACCCACCCTTTTCTGGTATTTTCTATTTAATGTCCTGTCTAATGTCTCCTGTTTTGTAAATTAGAAGTAGTGAGCCTACAGGCATCCCTGTTTTAAGAATTGCAGAGATTGGTTGCACCTTGGGGTCACCAAGTCACAAAGGAACCACACTCGTACCTGTAGCTGTGAGTATACTCTGAACACAGAGCTCTTGCAAAGTGAATCTGCTTCTGCCAAGCTCACCTCACAGAACATGCAGGGAAAAGGAAAGAAGAAGTGGGAGGCTGCTGGCTGATATTTATAGCAGAGCACCGCTGCACTACCTGGTACATGGGACTTCTATGAAACTAATTAGCTGGGAAGGTATCCTGCCCTGTACGGAGGCATGCCATATTCAAGTGATCCAATATAAGGCTACTTGACTCTTCTCTCCCCTCCCCAGTGTGCTCATGGAGGCTGTTTGATGGAGCTCTGCATCCAGCTCAGTATCACCATGCTGGGCAAACAGCTGATCCAGAACAACCTTTTTGAGATCTGTCGTGAGCCACGGACCCCTTGCCGAGCTCAGACCTCACGTTCCCACGAGCAGTACCTCACCATGAGGTGTCTCGGGGACGAAATCAAGTACTCCGAACGTCCTGGAGCCCTGGTAAGTTCTACTGAACTTCCAGCCCAGTCTCGAAGTGAAGGGTGTGATGCAAATCTGGTAATCGATGTCCTGTATTCAATGTATTTCCTCTAAAGACTCTTTGTCACATATGATTATAGTAAGATATATTTTATTATAATCAATCAAAAGAATAGAGTTGTACAGATTACAGTGTACATATCATCTTTTGCAGTTTGCTAATCACATGCAAGTTACATATACCCCTCTTAGCTCTTTCTAAATTACCTTTCCACCACGATGTTTAAAAATCAAGGTACACCCTTCCTATATCCATCCTCTTTGGCCTTAGCCTTATCCTATAGCTCCCCCTTCTTGACGTTTAAAAAGAAACTATTCCTATAATATTATATTTATCTAAATATGATAATTTCTCTACATTTTTCTACTTTATATAGTACCCTAATAAGAAATAAAAGATATATAAAAGTAAACTTATAATATGTTACTTTTCCTACTTCTACAAATAATATAGATTATAATTACCACTCCAGCTTGGTTATAATTGTTCTGCGTGGATCTTTCTTCACCAGCTCGTAGATATCTTCTGAAGCCAAATTCTGGGATCCTGCTCTAAGGTCTAAAAACTTATCCCTTATATATCTTTTTTGCATAGCAGCTTGTAGCAGGAGAGATGGTGTGCGCCATTAAGGGATGATTTTGTAGACTAGGTGGATGACCTTGTGAACTGATCACACAATTACAGTGACTGTTCTAGAAGGTCAAATTAATCTCCAAGGTCCCAGCGTTTTCACCAAACTGTCTGTACAAGCCAGCTTTTCTTTTTCTTTTTGAAAGAGGCATTCCTTAAAATTAATTGCGAAGAAAACACAATGACAAATTTCAACCTGGCCACTGTGAACACTGTCCTAAAACATTGTTTGGTATTGGGTATTCAGATGTGTCCCATATATCACTTCCCGCTTCCTGCAGCAAACTTAAAAAGTTGATCAGGTACATAAAATCAAAGAGGAGCTCCTTCCAGGAGGAGGAGAGGGAAAAAAAAACTCCAGCGCTATGAAACCGACCACTTCCTGGAGCCTTTCGCTGGCCTCAGCCCCGAGTACATGGAGATGAGTGAGTATTGAATCAAACCCCTGAAAGCATGGGGATTAGTGAGTACTGAATCAAACCCCTGAGCGCATGGGGATGAGTGAGTACTGAATCAAACCCCTGAATACATGGAGATGAGTGAGTACTGAATCAAACCCCTGAATACATGGGGATGAGTGAGTACTGAATCAAACCCCTGAATACATGGAGATGAGTGAGTACAGAATCAAACCCCTGAATACATGAGGATGAATGAGTACTGAATCAAACCCCTGAATATATGGGGATGAATGAGTACTGAATCAAACACCTGAATACATGGAGGTAAGTGAATACTGAATCAAACCCCTGAGTACATGGAGGTAAGTGAATACCGCACCAAACCTCATATGCATGGAGATGAGTGTTCATCTAACCTGGCCAGGCTCATAGTGCTGTAAAGTTATGAGCTGCCTGATCAGGCACATAGTTCTGTAAGGTTAACCTGGTCAGGCTCATAGTGCTGTAAGGTGAAAAACATCTTTGTAAACTTACAGTACTATGATATAAGCAGCCCAAGGAGGCTCATTGTTACAACCAGCCCCATGCATCTGATCATGCCCCGGTCGCTGATGTAGCTTGGGGGGAGTATGTGTGGCAGAAACTATATGGGTTAACCCATGCTTGTCAATGCAGCAGTGGAACTTGACCCTCTCTCGCTATTTTATTAATAATACAAAACTACATAACATTATATTTGTGATAACACAGCTCCCATGAAACCAGAATCAATGTTAAATATACCTCCCATTTTCTCCACTTGCTACAGCATGTTAGAAAATGTGTTTTGCAGAGAGAACCGATTCACTTAACGCAGCGGAATGAATGGACATTTTATTTGGGGAGTTACCTCAGAATTCAGCAAAGTCAAACTTACAAGCTTGTTGCTGGCTCGGGAGAATGAATCCACAGCTCTCCTCCAAAACTCTTCCCTGCCAGCCAGATTTGTTTCATGCCACAATTACCAGCCATGTTGGTGCAGGGCAGGGATGCACTTAGTAGCTCACTAACTTTTGGTATTTAGCTATACTATGTTTTGCGACGTGAATAGTCTTAATTATTTCAACTTGTGTAATGTTCTGACAGAAGGATTGACAGAAGTGTATTATAGGCCTGCCTTGGGGCAGACCTAGCATCTGTTTTTCATATATGTGGCAGACATCTTTGCCCACATTATTCATTTCTCCTGACTGAAGCCTGGGAGTTGACTGATGGGCAGAGCTCTCCCTCTCAGCTGTTTGTACACCCCCCCACCCCAAGCTTTGAAACCTGACCCCCCACCACAACCTCACACAGACAAGGGGCAGGCAATCAGCTTTCTCCTGTAACATGCCCCTTACCCCACCCCAGGCCCCTCTCTCCCTGCCTGACTACCTGAATAGTTTTAATCAGTGGGGAGTACAACCCTCACCCCTTCTTATCAAACCAGAACTTAGATTGATCTTCTTGGTTCCCGAGTTTGTGTGATCCATCAGATCAGATGGACACTTCAGGGTGATACAGAAAAAGAACCTAAACTTTCCCATAGTCACCCACACCAGACTTCAGGATTTTAATACCTAGGCTCCTGTGTTTGTAATTGAAATTACTGCTCATTTGGTCAAGTTTATTAGGCAGACCTAGCTGGACACCAGTGGGCAATAAAGAATGTCTCCTAATCAAATGTTAATAAAATCATTGATTCTTAACGCATTTTTGATCTGTAAAATACATGGAAAAGCTAAAATTCTCGCTGAGTCAATGGTCATACTCTCACATTTTTTCTAATAAAGGTTTTTTTTTGTTCTAATATGCATTTACAAAAATATTAAAGATTCCAAAATATCTACCACTGCTTCAGTCTTTTAACTTTTACTGACAACATCGTAAAACCAATCCGAGAGTTCCGTAGAAAAACAGATCCTCATCATGTTTTCTGTGATGTGTGATATTGTTTTTGTTTTTTCCTGACGCCAAGACCTTGGAAGAAGAAAAATATGAATTAAAAGCATTGGAACACATTATGTGTTGGTTGAGTGTTATTAAATACCAGAATTTCACTTACGATATTTATGTTTTTTTGGGGGCACCTTTGGTTGTCGTTCACACAAACAATACACTGGTCTGTGAAAGTAAAGGCAGACGAAAGTTTAAGTTAAGGAAAATATGCTGAGGTCTCCGAAGGTGAAGAGGATTATGTTCGGGTATTTGACAGATTAGGGTTTATTAATTTGACTTTATTAGACACATAAGGGTTATTAGTAAAGTGTGTGAAGTGCATTAGATTAGAGTTTATTTATGAAGTGCATTAGATTAGGGTTTATTTATGAAGTGCATTAGATTAGGGTTTATTTATGAAGTGCATTAGATTAGGGTTTATTTATGTGGTGCATTAGATTAGGGTTTATTTATGAAGTGCATTAGATTAGGGTTTATTTATGAAGTGCATTAGATTAGGGTTTATTTATGTGGTGCATTAGATTAGGGTTTATTTATGAAGTGCATTAGATTAGGGCGTTTGTGACCCTGTTTGTGGCCTCATTCCCTTTGGCACCACTCTTTGCTTTGCTGAACAACATCATCGAGATCCGTCTCGACGCCAAAAAGTTTGTATCAGAATTGCGGAGGCCAGTGGCTACAAAAGCCAAAGACATGAGCCTCTATCCTCCCATAAAACACACGGGTGGCTTAGGGGACTTCAGCAGTGCATTAATAGTAAGATTATACCATGAGAATCTGTCACATATCAACAAATCAGGAAAGGGTATTTGGGACTTCAGAATTTAACCACTCCTACTACTACTAATAATGATTATAATACTATGAGTATAATATATCGTGTTACTATCTGGAATTTCTACATTACTGTACACTTGACATGGCTCAGGCAGTAAGAGCAGTCGTCTGGTAGTCGGAGGGTTGCCAGTTCGATCCCCCCGCCTTGGCTGTGTCGAAGTGTCCCTGAGCAAGACACATAACCCCCAAATGCTCCTGACGAGCTGGTGGCCTTGCATGGGGGCCTTGCATGGCAGCCAATCGCTGTCGGTGTGTGAGTGCGTGTATGAATGGGTGAATGACAAGCATCAATTGTACAGCGCTTTGGATAAAGGCGCTATATAAATGCCAACCATTTATCATTTACTTGAACAATAAGCCAGTAATTAGGATCTCAGAACATTTATCATTCATCTTAGCTTTCCAAATTAGATGTCTTTTTCTGGACTATCATAGGTCTGTTTTCAGAACTGTTTAATTTTGCTCTGTCTTTTGTTATTGCATATCAATAACAACTGACTTCCCCATATAGCATTATTAGCAATACATATGACATGACCATTTTCCTTCCTTTGACAATAATTTAGTTTAATGCTCATAGGTGCAGTTATTGCATTATTGCATCTAGTTCTACTTCCAGGTTCATGGTTCATACTTTTTTTGGTTTACCGGTGAGTAGGGTCTGAGGTTCAACTAATTTTAGTGTATTGGTTGTTGTGAACTTCAGGATAATTTAGGACTCGGATGAGGTCATCTGCAAGTTATGACAGTAATAAAAAGACCTGGAATTTCTGCCCACAGGGTCCCATTCTTACATTACAGGCATGCCCCCTCAGGCACTGTACTAATTTCCTATATTTAAGCATACTTGTTTAGTTACTTGAATACTGAGTTCCCAGGTTTGTAATAGATGGTATTTCTGATTTGAAGGGATAGTGTAGTAGTATTTGCACAATTACAAGATTAAGTAAAATATAGTATGTACACCAAAACTATTTCTATCAAAACAGCATATTAGCTTAGCACTAACCCACTCCAGCAATCATCATAAAGGATAGTAGCTGAGCACTGACCCACTCTAGCAGTCATAATAAAGCATATAAGCTGAGCACTGACCCACTCTAACAGTCGCACTGAAGCATATTAGCTTATTGCTTTCACACATTCACACTGTGACCTGTGTTAAGTTATTGCATGTGTTGTACCCACTGTCTCCTCTTCTTCCATTTAGGGATTTGGTACAACATTCTCAGAGGGATTGGAAAAGTGGCAGTCATAATAAATGTAAGTCTTTCTTTCAGAATCACACACCACAGACTATAATGTAGTCACTTAGCGGATGCTATTAGCTAGTGGCTGTTTCATTGAAAATAGCTATTTTTTTCTCCATTTTAATTAAGGTTACCAATAATTCTGCAGCCCAGTGCCCACTTTTTATAATTCCATGACTGTATAGTTAATTCAATTGTATATTACATTACATTAATGGCATTTGGCAGATTCTTTTATCCAGGGGGACATACAGTTGATTAGACTAAGCATGAGACAATCCTTCCCTTGAGCAAGGGGCTAGACCTTATTGTGGCTAGACCGGGGATTGAACCACCGACCTTGCGGGTCCCAGTCATGTACCTTAACAACTACGTTACAGGCTGCCCTATGGTCTGGGTGAATACTCAATTATGATTGGATGCTAGGTCAAGTTCAGGTCAAGTCTAATTGTTCTAAATGAATACACTGCCTTCTGTTTGCTGCAAGGAGACACAAAGCAGGCAGTTTATTTAACGATCACAACTTTGTCTTGCCAATAAAGCTGGTGAGATGACATCTGATATAATGGTGAGTGGTTGTGTGAAGTACAGTAACTTTATGTTGAGATATTAATAGCTATAAGCTCTCTAGTGTTTTGCTACTTTGCCAACGTTACTAGCTACAGTGGGAGCAATAATTATTTGATCCCTTGCTAATTCTGTAGGTTTGCCCACTTACAAAGAATGGAACTGTGTAGAATTTTAATCATATGTACGTTTTAACATTGAGAGACAGAATATCACAAAATAATCCACAATAACAACATCATATGAATTTAATAAATTTATTATCGTATTTTTGCATGAAATAAGTATTTGATCCCCTACCAATCAGCAATAATTCTGGCTCCCACAGACCAGTTTGTTTTCCATTAAGAAGCACTCCTCATCTCAACTCATTACCCAAAACACCCGTGTCAACTATTTACATTGTTATATAGCTGTATAAAAGACACCTGTCCACACAATCAATCAGATTCCAACGTTTCCACCATGGCCAAGACAAAGGAGCTGTCTAAGGACATCAGGGACAAAATTGTAGACCTGCACAAGGCTGGGATGGACTACAAGAAAATAAGCAAGCAGCTTGGTGAGAAGTTAACAACTGTTGGAGCAATTATTAGAATATGGAAGAAACACAAAGTCATCTCCCTCGGTCTGGCGCTCCACGCAAGATCTCGCCTCGTGGGATATCAATGATCATGAGAAAGGTCAGGGATCAGCCCAGTACTACACAGGAGGAGCTTGTTAATGACCTGAAGGCAGTTTGGACCACAGTCACGAAGAGAACCATCAGTAACACACTACACCGTGAAGGATTGAAATCCTGCTGCGCATGCAAGGTTCCTCTGCTGAAGAAGGCACATGTACAGGGCGGTCTGAACTTTGCCAAAGAACACCTGGATGATCCAGAGGAGGCTTGGGAGAAGGTGATGTGGTCAGATGAGACCAAAATAGAGCAATTTGGCATCAACTCGACTCACCTCATGTTTGGAGGACGATAACAAGAGTACAACCCCAAGAACACCATCCCCACTGTGAAGCATGGAGGTGGAAACCTTATGCTTTGGGGGTGTTTCTCAGCTAAGGGGACAGGACTAATTCACCGTATTGAGGGGAGGATGAATGGTGAGGGGAGGATGAATGGGGCCATGTACCAGGAAATTTTGGGCGACAACCTCCTTCCCTCAGTGAGAGCACTGAAAATGGGTCGTGGATGGGTCTTCCAACATGACAATGACCCAAAACATACAGCCAAGGCAACAAAAGAGTGGCTCAAAAAGAAGCATATTAAGATCCTGGAGTGGTCTAGCCAGTCTCCAGACCTAAATCCCCTCAAAAATCTGTGGAGGGAGCTGAAGCTTCGAGTTGCCAAGCGACAGCCTTGGAACCTTAAAGATTTGGAGAGGATCTGCAAAGAGGAGTGGACCAAAATCCCTCCCAAGATCTGTGCAAACCTGGTGAAAAACGACAACAAACATCTGACCTCTGTGCTTGCCAACAAAGGTTTCTCCACCAAGTATTAAGTCCTATTGTTCTATGGATCAAATACTTATTTCATGTGAAAATATGATATTAAATTTATATGATGTTGTTATTGTGGATTATTTTGTGATATTCTGTCTCTCAATGTTAAAATGTACCTACACAGTTCCATTCTTTGTAAGTGGTCAAACCTACAAAATCAGCAAGGGATCAAATAATTATTGCTCCCACTGTATGTGACATGGTTGTCCTGAAATGGTTGTTTGTAAACGGACAACTGTCAATCAGCTATTATCTTTTCCTTTGTTTCAGTGGCTAGCTATCGCCAACAGGAAATAGAGAAGCTGGCTATGTTGGCTAAATTGTATGATATAGTTGTGTAATGTGTGGCCCATGATGATTTGCCATGCCTGTGTAAGGAAATGTAAGGTGGACCAGGAATTATGAATAAGCAGTTGTGAATAAAGAAACAATTTAAGCCTTGGTTAAAACCTTTAATTTAACCAAGATAAAAAAATATATTAAAACTGAACTTCTCTTTTTGAGCAAAAATTAACCAACATATGTAACCATTACATACTGAAACAGTAGCCATCTTAACAGCTTGAAATAGGTAGTACCAGAAAAAAAAAACGCTTTTATTTTGAGGGCGAATTGCCCCACTTATATTTTAATATTTGGTAAAAGACCGTGGTATAAGCGGAATAATCCAGTCCAAGGTGGTCCGTAAAGGTTTTTAACACACTGTGCAACCGCCTCTGCAGTGTGCATTAGATCCCTTTTCCTTACTTCATTAGATCTCAAAATTCTACATTTTGATAATTGTCCATAGACATAACATGGGGAGACACAATGCTCACATAAATCAGGCTAATCTGAAGTTCTAAATGAACATGAGACGTTCAGTAACATTATCGCGTGCAGGTAGTTGCTAGCTTCTTCAACCTTTGCAAAACATTCACTGAAAATATGTTGATGCTTATTTTCCCCTATCATGAGTCATTCAATTATTTCATTTTCTAGTCCATTATAGTAGTCTGATAGAATAGTACCTGTTTCTGACCAATAGATGTCACTGATTCTGCTAGCCAGTATATAGTATTTGAAAATTATTTGGGCAGCATGTAGCGCATTGGTTAAGGTGAATGACTGGGACAGGCAAGGTCGGTGGCTCTAATCCCCGTGTAGCCACAATAAGATCCGCACAGCCATTGGGCCCTTGAGCGAGGCCCTTAACCCTGCATTGCTCCAGGGGAGGACTGTCTCCTGCTTAGTCTAATCAACTGTACGTCACTCTGGATATGGGCGTATGCCAATAATGTAGTATTTTAATGCTGCTTCTTCATTCAGGCCTCCTTTTCTGTCCCCCCACCCAGGCATTTGTGATCTCCTTCACATCAGACTTCGTCCCACGGCTGGTCTATCAGTATATGTACAGCCCAGATGGTTCCATGCACGGGTTTGTAAACCACACCCTGTCCTACTTCAATGTTAGCCACTTCCAGGAGCGCACCAAGCCCATCGAACCCCTGCAATTAGGCTTCCATGTGGACATATGCAGGTAGGCCTCAAACTGTCTCACTATAGTCTATGAGGTATTCCCCACACTGTGTCACCGCAGTCAGTGAAGTAGGCCCCACACTGTGTCACTGCGCTCAATGAAGTAGGCCCCACACTGAATCACGGGAGTCAATGAGGTAGGCCCCACACAATGTCACTGTAGTCAGTGAGGTAGGCCTCAAACTGTCTCACTATAGTCTATGAGGTATTCCCTACACTGTGTCACTGCAGTCAGTGAAGTAGGCCCCACACTGTGTCACTGCACTCAATGAAGTAGGCCCCACACCATGTCGCTGCAGTCAGTGAGGTAGGCCTCAAACTGTCTCACTATAGTCTATGAGGTATTCCCCACACTGTGTCACTGTACTCAATGAAGTAGGCCCCACACCATGTCACTGTAGTCAGTGAGGTAGGCTCCACACTATGTCACTGCAGTTAATGAGGTATTCCCCGCACTGTCTCACTACAGTCCATGAGGTATTCCCCACACTATGTCACTGCAGTCAGTGAGGTAGGCCCCACACTGGATCACGGGAGTCAATGAGGTAGGGCCCACACCATGTCACTGTAGTCAGTGAGGTAGGCATCACACCATGTCACTGCACTCTGTGAAGTAGGCCCCACACTGATTTTGGTATTGTTACATTGTGCCATTTATGTCTTATAGATACCCTTAAAAATTAGCATAAAACAATGAGACTTTCTTTGCGCAAAAATAACTCAGACAGAACAAAACACCACTCATTATGTGGGTAATTCAGAAATATACAAGCCTTTTCTAATTTCATGACTATTTTTTGTTCAATTTGAATCAGACAATTAATTTGTTTCAACAATTAGTTTTCTATAGACTTAGCATGGCAAGACACAATGCTAACATGAACATATATGTCATCTGAAATTCGAAGTGGACTTTTATGTTCAGCAATGTTATCGCGTGCAGGTAACGTTAGGAGCCAGATGACATTCCATAGCACACCAACAGTAGCTGCAGCCAGTCTCACTCACTGTCCAAAATGGCAACCAAACACTGAATTTGTGAAAATGTGTCAGATACATTAAATCAAGGGTGGCCAAAGAGAGACGAGCTAGGTAGGCGTACATAAACAGTAAACTAACAGCTAAATCGCCAGCTTGACTAGGCCTACACATTAAGTGAATTAGCTACCTACCAAGCTAGAATGCTTGGAACTAGTTAGCTAACATTCATCTGCTGAACATGGCTCTGGTTAGCTAGTTAGATAGGCAAACAATAGGCTATTGTTGTTGGCTTACTCATTGGCTATATATGTATCACTATTACCCTTTATTATCTCAAAGAGCGGTGCCCAGAGTATCACAATATACACTGAGCACTTTATTAGGTAGACCTGTACACCAGCTTGTTAATGCAAATATTTAAACAGCCAATCATGTGGCAGCAACTAAATGCATAAAAGCATGCAGACATGATCAAGAGGTTCAGCTGTTTTTCAGACCAAATGTCAGAATGGAAAAAAATGTGATCTAAGTGACTTTGACCATGGAATGATTGTTGGTGCCAGACTGGGTGGTTTGAATCTCTCAGAAACTGCTGATCTTTTCATGGACAACAGTCTCTAGAGTTTGCAGAGAATGGTGTGAAAAACAAAAAACATCCAGTGAGCAGCAGTTCTGTGGGCAAAAACGCCTTGTTAATGAGAGAGGTCTGTGGAGAAGGGCCAGACTGGTCAAAACTGACAGGAAGGTGACAGTAAAGCAAATAACCCTACATTGCAACAGCGGTATGCAGAAGAGCATCTCGGAACACACAATGTGGATAGGCTACAGCAGCAGAAGACCAATAGGTCTAAAAGAATAAGTCTAATAAATATCTAATAAAGTGCTCACTGAGTGTACAAACAGTAATTCTTTGTTATTCACTATTTTACTTCAATGTCTAGGCAGTGACTGTGAAAATGTACAATGCACAGACTAGAGATTGTATTTGTTTTCTTTGTAGCCATGCAATGTTGTGATGGATAATATGAAAAGACATGTGCTTATACAATGGCTAAGATTACACTAATGTTTCTCCTTCACTGGCATATAAACATGAGATTTTTTCATTTTCAAGTTTCAAGTTAATTTTGGTCAACATCTGTCAACAACATAACTTTGAGCAAACATATGATGGAATTTAGGCCAGTCTGTATTGAATATGCTTATGTGTCAGTGTTGTGCTCTTCACCTCAGATACAAAGACCACAGGGAGCCGCCGTGGTCCCAGACCCCCTACCAAATATCCAAGGAATTCTGAGCTGTGCTGGCAGCCCGACTGGCCTTCATCATCATCTTTCAGGTCAGATGGTCCAGATTTATTAGTGTAGACTTTAATGATACTTTAAGGCTAAAATCCCCTTGAATTTGTTCCCCATTTTCTCCAAATTTGGTGGCCAATTGGACCCTGTTTTTGTTTCGGGTTTTTTTCAATTTTCAATCGCCTATGTAGTGCTGAGAATATATATTTATTTACAGTAGTATGTAAAAGAAGCTGAAGTAGAGAATAATATCTAATAATACTGTCACGTTTCAGGTCTGTCTCGCCATGTTTTATGTTTATTCATGTTGTCTTAGTCACGTAGTGTCTTATCATGTATTATGTTAGTCTAGGTTCGTCATGTTGTTTAGTTTATTTCTTGTTACGATTTATTTTCTCGTCATGTCTAGTTATGTTTCGTTACGATTATATTACCTGGTTATGTTGAGTGATTATCGTCTTAGTTTCGCTTTGTGTTATGTTTCGATGCATGTTTATTGTTACGTTAACTGGTCGTTGTTATGCATACACTTTTACATGTTTTTCCGCAAACCTTGCGTTCCGCCTTTTCTCTCTCTCTCTCTCTCTCTCTCTCTCGTTCTGTCCTTCACTCCCCTAGTGTTTCTATTTGTCTATTTACTAAAACTACTAACGCTAGATCAGGATTGGGTAGAAACTAACAAGACTAATCATGTGTTCATGTTACCTTACGTTTCTCGTGCATGTCATTTACTAATTTACTAATGCTAGGGCAGGATAGGTTTATTACTAACGATTACTAATCTCCTTGTTAAACTTGTCATCCATCGCACCTGTTTTCCATTTCCTTGCTACGCTCTAACTAATTGTCTACACCTGTCTACACCTGCATTTATAGCCCAGTCGCGCAACTGTTCACTGCGAAATTGTCTGCCTCTGTTTACCACGCAACTCTTGAGCATTATTTACTGTTTGATTACACGTTACGATCCACGCCTGTTTACCGACCATCGATTATTGATTTCTGTTTTGTGACCTTCGTTTGTTTCTTGACTACGTCCCCGCCTACCGTTTTTGTACTTTTGCCCCGCTGATTGTTTCATGGTTTCGACTCCCGCTTCGCCCACGACTACGCCCCTGCCTGCCGTCCGCCTGTTCATCTGCCCCGCTGACAGCTCTCCTGCTACCGGACCTCCCTGCACGCCTACCGACTACGAGATTGCCTCTTCCCTCGGCACCGTGCTTTTTGTTTGTTTTGTATTTGTTTGGCTGGATCTTCGTGTATGGACTTTGCTTGTATTGACTACGCTCCTGGGACTCGTCCCGAATAAAGCCCTAACGGGACTTTATTTTACTATTGTTTCTGAGTCGTGCATTTTGGGTCCAACCCCCACGCACCCGTCTCAAATACAGCTTGTTCTCCAGCTCCACAAGCATTTTTTATCCACAGATGAATAAATAATGTTCTGAAATATGGCTGCCAGAAACGAGCATTTAAGTGCTATTTTAAAAAAAACAGTGCAAGTGGGTTTCATTATCCTTAATAAAAATGACTTTAGCATGAAGGCTTTGTTACACTAATCGAAAACACGTTGATACCCACAGAGACAATGGCCCCAGCTCGTGGCCAGACCAATCCCCTTGAAAAGTACTTTACTCACACATTTTAAGTGCAGGTCACACAGCAGTGAGCACATTGGATTCGCAGAACCATGGCTACATATTCAAAACATTATAAACCTTTGGGTTTGCAGAGAGGGGTTTATTGTGGGAGTGAAGGTGCTGTATGTTGGGGCTTCATGTCCCATATGCTAGTACTTTGCATAATTACATGGTAGAGTACAGGGGATGGTTGGGTGGGAGATGGGGTTGAAAGCACAGTTGTCTCAGCCTATGCAGCTGATGTTTCAGTGCTGGTTAGAGATGGCAGTGATGTCCAGGCTTTGGAGACTGGTCTGCAGGAGTACAATAGTGGTGTCATCATCCAAGGTGGACTGGACTACGAATGGGCCATTGCAGTGTAGGACATAGCAGAACTCTGCAGTACCAGTTCTGCCAGAGACGCCTGGAATCTGCTCTGGCTGATTTGCAAGGGGGGTTTGGAGCCAGGTGAGTGGGTGTGGGAGGACCTGGGCAGTATCTGTGCAGAATACATGTGAAGCTTTTGGAAGGACGAGAATCATGACATCTTCAATCTGACACACCCCCTCCCCCCCTTAAACATTGAACATTTCAGTGGATACGGACGGCTGGGTAGAGGAGGAAGGCTGCTGTCCTCTGCCACTCTAGGTCTGGTTTGAGGGGGTGAAGCGGGTATGGTGAAAATCATTACATTACATTACATTAATGACATCATCCAGAGAGATCTTATTGTGGCTACATCAAACCACCGACCTTGCATCAAACCACCGACCTTGCGGTTCCCAGTCATGTGCCTTAACCACTACGCTACAGGCTGCCCTTAAATCAGGACCCAACATGATGTTAAGGAGCATCAGAGGGGTTACCTGAGGGGTCAGGGCAGAGTTTAAGTGGAGGGTGCTGTACAAACATCCCTCTCCCATGAGACCAAGGGCCCTGTAGTGGAGGATGACACATAGGGCCCTGGCAACCAACACATATTTAGCCATGGTGGACTCATGGGGGGAGGAGTGTTCTTTTTGTAGTTCACCTGAAACTGTTGTGTGAGTGTATCCTGTTAGCATCTGTCGTTGTTATGCTTAATGTGATCTGTGGTAAATTGGGGGTGGGATTGTACATACTGGTTGCCAATTTATTCCTTAAGCGTAAAAATGGTCCCGCTAAATTTCCTATGTGGTCAGGCTAAGTTGGCCACATGGCTGTATGAATAATATAGCTTTCAGAATGATCTTGATGTTTTTCAGAGTGTCTGGTGTGTAGATGGGATTATTTGCAGGTGCATGGAGGGGGAACTGTCTACTTGTCTGTAATGGGAGTTGTTTTTATTTATTTATTGTTGTGCTGTGTAGTGCTGCTACTGGGCCGCCAGGGAGATGATTTGCATGTTACATTCGGAGTGTTTTTAAAGGGTGGTGGGTTGTGTGATGTGTGGTGGGCTGCAGGTGTGTGTTAGCTATGAGGGATTTATGTTTTATATGGTGAAGGTGTGGTGTGTAGATATATGTTTTATATAGGTGAAGGAGTGGTGTGTAGACTTGTTTGTAAGTGATATGTTCTCTCTGTCACTCTCTCTCTGTCTCTCTCTGGGGCAGAATGTGGTGATGCTGATGAGTGACCTGGTGGATTGGTTGATTCCAGATATCCCTAAGGACATCAGTGAGCAAATACAAAAGGAGAAGGTCCTGATGGTGGAGCTGTTCATGAAGGAGGAGCAGAGGAAGCTGCAGGTTCTGGACATCATGAGCCAACACCGGAATGTCAAAGATACCTGCAGCAACTGCAGCCTCAGGCTCCGCCCCTCCTCTAGCCAGGCCCCGCCCACACACCCCAGCACTCGCCCCCTGCCCACCAGTCCACACATTCCACCCAATGAGAGGATCCCCCGGCCGGGAGGGGTGGCATGGCAAACTGCCATTTCCCTGGCACCCACTGTCCAATCAGCTGCTGCCGGGTCACGCTGAGCTGATGGTGTGGCCCATGAGCGCTGCCTCACTCTTAAACAGCGCACCATATCCTGCAGGGGCCTGCAGTCGGATTTTATTGAATGTCCTTTTTTAATATATATTCCTTGCCTTTTATGCAGGGAGAGGGTTCCATGTTATCTTGCTTTGCTGACAACATACTCATCATGAATGCCAAAACACCCGATTAATTTATCATATCATTGCTTTTTTTAGGTACGTAGACATTTGCTTGCATAATTGGGGTAAGGTGTTAGGAAGGAATGTTCAGTTTTGTACGTCGTTTTCACAAATGTGAGATTGTTGATTATTCAGGTATTTTTTGAAAATGAAGCATATTCATATAATAGTCAGTATAATGAGAGATAATAAACTGCTTTTCCATTTGTTTTATGATTGAATGGCGTTTCATTTGTCTTAACATTATTCATTGTATCAATTCATTCATTATTATAATCAATCCTGTATTTTAATAGGTGGTCACATTGAGATAAGAATCTCTTTTTCAAGTGAGAACTACACTCACCGAGCACTTTATTAGGAACATTTTTACTTTATTAGACCTATTTATTCATGCGATTATCTATTCAGCCAATTGTGTGCCTACAATCAGGTCAGGAGCGTCAGATAATGTTCACATCAACCATCAGAATGGGGAAGAAATTTGATCTAAGTGACTTTGACTGTGGAATGATCCTTGGTGGCAGACAGGGTAGATAAGCTACAGCAGTAGAAGTCTAAAAAATAAGTGTAACAAATACCTAATAAAGTGCTCACTTTATACATAGAGTGTATATACATAGGTAAAAAAAAAACCACATACAGGCATTGTGGTGACCCATGGGGTGAGAGGACGAGAGAGCAAGAATAGTGATCAAAAATAATATTTATTACTTTTTTTCTAAGTGCCATCAGGGCACATTTCAAAAGTCCAAAACAGAAAAAAAGGAAAAAAAAATCACCAGCCAAAAAATCCTCCGGGATTCACATGACGGTATTGGCCCGTCAGGATTCGTGGCGGGACCGTCCAACCCGTGCCTTTCCTCGACACGAGAGATCCGCGTCTCCACCTTGTCGTGCGTCTTTCGTTATTTTGCTGTTTCTCCCACGTACTGACTCCGCGTCCAAAACGTGACAAAACAGCCAGCCTTAATTATTGCTTAGCTGCTATCATTTATTAATATTTAACATGAATAATCTTTTAATCGTTTGATGATTTCTTGGAGTTGAAATAGTGTGATTGCAAAGATTATTGTAAAGATTATTACAAAGATTATTACACAACAAGTTATTTTAAGCTTCGGAGCCTGTGTCTCTGTCTCAGTTGTGCCTTGGCCGGCAAATTAGAGGCGGATACATTTCGTGCACAAATCCACCCTCGTTAATTGCGTAAACTTAAGAAATTCAACAGAATACATAATTAGCCGCACTTAGGATATCTCTGCCCTTTGCGCAATCCACCCTTAAATGCATATGCATTAAGGAGAGAAGTGCTTGTGATGACTCACTTAGATGTGTGCAAAAGGCGCTGAAGGCTTAGTACATCTGGCCCTAAGTTTCTGCTGGAAGTGGTGTTGGTGGGCCATTAGGTGGCGATTTTCCATCTGCTCAAAGAAATCCAAATAGTGATGGGGACACTGAGCTGTAGGACAATCTCATCCAAGATTGGTTTTGAAACAGGTGAGTTATTGAGGTTCAAAATTTGCTATTTTGAATGGAAGTGCCAACTAACCATCGCTACCTCGCTCATGATAATACTTATAAACTAGAAAGTGTAAATGCAGTTTATATTTTATATACCCTTTTGAAGTGTGTGTGTGTGAGTGCTTTTTTTTACAAGTGTAAACTAGGGGGTGATCTAAATCCTCGTTTAAGTACCCATAACAATTATTGACTTTTTTCTGATCACACGTGTTGTAAGAGTAATGGATCATTATCTGTTATCGGAGAATTGGCCTGCTTTATTTATTTCTTTTTAATATTGGCTGCAGTAGCTGTAAATGAGTGATGAATGCATCACACAGAGTTAACACTGCTTCGTGATAGGCCAGTTCCTCCCTGGTTCCTCCCCTTTAGATGAGTAAAAATTTCTGCCTGCTGCTATTTTCCTCATTTCTCTGTCAAGAGAGTGTTGATTGTAGATTAAGGATATGACTACATAACATGTCATAGTGTGATCAGGGGTGCAAACTATTGTAGGGGTCCTCGCACGGGCCGCCAAATAACGCAGGGATTTTACTCTCTACGAAACCGGGGCGCCAGTTAAACGTTGTGTAGCAGTATAACTGCAAAAAGTAATCAGTCTCATAAAATTACTATTATCAGAAATATCTAACCACAAATTTAGTATTTTAATTAATAATTAAAATAACCAATATTAATGATTAAACATACCGATAACCTGAAGGTTGGAAGTTCTTCGAAAGACTGCTTTAACTCGGCTTTCATGTCAATGTGATTCCAAAATGGACACCGGGGTTTAATAAAATATATTTATTAAACAAACATACAAACACATAACAGATAAACTAACGGAAATTTAGTTGGGTAAATTAGTAGGTTAAGTTAGGGCGTGTATGTGTGTGTGTGGCTAGCTTGAGTAAGCTAGAGTTCTGGGTGTGGTAATGAGTTAGAGTTAGCTGTGAGAAGGGACTACTTGCGTAGTTTTACTCTATACATGCGCAAAAGACGGCGAATCAATTCACGTACATATATATGTAGCTAACCAAACACATTACAATGGTAGGATGGTAAATACTGAAAACACAGATTCACAAGAACAGTTAAGACTAAACTAAACACTGGCTATGCCTGAATGTTTGTTCTCTTACTGAGTCCATACGCATTGGATCCAAAAGACGTGCTGTCCTTATAGGAGCCGCGATGGTGCTGTGAATGCGTGTCCTGGAGAGATGCGCAGGCTGGGGAGTCTTAGCCGCGCGTTGTCGTCTGGTCCGCTCGGTTGCTGGAAGGATGTTCGTTGGTCCCTTTTCCGGGTGGAAAAGTTTGTTGCTGTTGTTCTTTGGTGAGCTTTGCAGGGGTAAACTGATGTAGCGTTCCGCGTACACCAGTTTCCACTCGCTATAGGCCACAAAGTTACCGCGAGGTAACTGGGTGTGTCCGTAGGCCTGGTAGTGCGCTGTGCAGCATTCAGCCTCTGTCCGAGTCTCGGAGCAGATGAGCTGAAGCGAATGGCCAAAAAGGGTGCGTCGAAAAGAAGAAGCAGAAGAAACAGAAGAGACAGAAGAGAGAAGAAGCAGAAGAGAGAAGAAGCAGAAGAGAGATCCCAAGAACGTGTCTTGCTCTTATACGGGAAAGTTTATTGCTCCCGCCATTACAGGATTGGCTGAACCAAGTTAGACGTCATTCGTGGTGGACGTCACAGAATTTTCCTGTGGGAATGTGGAAGTTGTAGTCCCTACACTATTCAAACTTTTTTCTGTTAGCCATGAACGGTAGCTAACAATTTCAAAAGGTAGTGTGCCACGAACAAAAGTGGCTGCTGACGGGAATGGAGTGGAGAGAACAGTTGACAGTTATTTGGCTGTTATATTACACTATATTACACAGAGCTGATCCTGGTCCTGAAGGCAATTGCCCTTCCTATCCTACTGTATGTGGGCAGGGTGTTTCCCCGAGACAAAGCCACCAGTAAATACATCTATCGGGTGACTTTTCACTTTTTCTGGGGGAGCAACATGGAAAAACTCAAGCTCTCTGTTATGCTGAAGGTGTTGTGTCTAGGAAACGACAGAATTCTAAATCCAATCTCTAATTTGTCGAAAAAACAACTTCACGAGGGAAAAGATACCACGGCAGCAAGCTCTTCAGGAAAATCAGACTTTATTACCACAAGTACACAAAGCCGGATCAATTCTGCAGAACTGAACCTCGATTGTTAGTTTCATATGCATTTTATACACTTCTTTCAACGTAACTCCTCCCAAAACATTCCTAAAAACACCAGGTGGTCTCTGTGGCGCCTCTGTGGCGTAAAATGTCCTTGAAAATGACAGTCTTCAAAGCAAGATGTCCCGCCCTGCAAGCTGGTCAGGTCACCCTGCCCTGCAAACTATTTTGGCAAAGACGATAAGAACAAAGCGTCCTTATCACATCTTGTTCCGTAAACTATCCTTGAAAATGACAGTTTTCAAAGCAAGGCATCCCACCCCGCAAGCCGTTCAAGGAATCGTAAAAGATGAATTCATGCAAAACATGGTGCTATTCTGTTCTTTCCGATTTTCCTTTTAAGCATACACATTATTGTATTCAACTCAGGTTACATATGGGTCACTGTGTACTTGCACTAGCACAACTGAGCAGTTTATCAGTTTGAAAATATACAGGCATACTTAATCATATTTAATATTTGATTAATGTTTTCTTCTAAATGAGTAAGTGTGGTTTTTCAGCCAGACGCATTCTTTTGCTTTTTTTCTACAGTTGACACTGTGGTTTCTTGCGTTTCCATTAGCTCATCCGTAATTAATTATATAGGTTCACTGGATTACATATTGATTACATGAGTAATAGGCAGCATACATATTGAGTACATGAGTAATAGGCAGCATACATATTGAGTACATGAGTAATAGGCAGCATACATATTGAGTACATGAGTAATAGGCAGCATACATATTGGTATACCTTTGACATGAAGCTTTTGAGTGTTTTGGAGGAACCAGCTTGCTCAACTCTGACAGTTTGACGGTTTAATCTGATTTTGACTTGCGATTGATTTGTCATAGAACAGAGATAGAACACCTTGTTCTGTGAATTTATCCTACAAAGGAGGAAAAGAACGGGGGCCGTTTGTTTGTTTGCTGCCAAGATCCTCCCTGAGTGCTGAGAGAGACCAATTTCAAAGGTGGGTCCTGGTCCTGGTCCTGGTCCTGGTCCTGAGGGAGACAAGAAACATCAAGGTCAAACAAAAGACAACTGTGGACCTGTTCAGGAGGAGAAAACAAAATCTCCTCCAAGACGGCACTGTAGTGGACTTTAATAAAAACATGACACTGGGAGAGAGAAATGGGGGGTGGACCATTGGAAAGAACTCATTATATACCCCCCTAGTAGGGACACAGGCTCTTTGAGGCCTGAATAGAGAAACCCAGGCAAGATAACTTTCTTGTCTTTTGTCTTTTCAGACATGAAAAAAAAAAATATATATATATATATATGCAGTGGATAGAAAATGAATACACTCCCTTCAATATTTTTTATGTCTTGTTGTGTCACGGAATGTAAATTTAATGGATTAAAATGGGACTTGTTTTTCCCTGACCCAAAGAACACAACATACCATATGAATGCAGTGAAATTATTTTAATTTGAAAAAAAGTGCATTTAATGGACAAAACTGAAATTTCCTAATTTTTTAAGTATACACCCCCCTGAGTCAATACTTTGTGGAAGCGCCTTTGGCAGCAATTACAGCTACCAGTCTTTTTGGGTAGCTCTGCACAAGGTTGGAGCACCTGGAGCTGGGAGAGGTTTGTTGGTTTGCGCTGATGGACAGCAACCTTCAAGTTTATGCCTGCCTCCATTCTGTGTCTGCCCCCTGTTTCTCCTATTTCTGTCCCCTTACAGATGCTGATGTGTCTCACCTCCTGCTCTCCCACCGCCCTACTACTTGTGCCCTGGACCCCATCCCCTCAAACCTCTTTCAGGCAATCACGCCTGACATCCTCCCGTTTGTCACTTCCCTTGTTAACTCCTCTCTGTCCTCTGGCTGCTTTCCCTCATCATTCAAGAGGGCCTACATCACCCCGCACCTAAAGAAACCCACTCTAGACCCCTCCGACAAGGTCAACCACTCCATCCTCTTAGCCTCCCTGGCATCTACAGTGATCCGTGGCATAGCCTTAGAGTGGATCAAATCTCTGGCCGGTCCTCCCAGGTGTCCTGGGCTGGAGGAGTGTCAACCCCTTGCCCCCTTGTTACAGGAGTCCCCCAGGGCTCAGTCCTTGGACCCCTCCTCTTCTCCATCTACACGAGATCCCTTGGCCCCGTTATCTCTGCTCATGGAATCTCCTATCATTGTTATGCCGATGACACCCAACTCTTTCTCTCCTTTCCCCCATCAGACACACAGGTCGCTACCCGTATCTACGCCTGCCTGCTTTAACCTCTCCCTTCTCTGATTTCTCCATCTCACTAGGGGATACCACAGTGACCTCATCCCCTAGTGCAAGAAACCTTGGAGTGGTGATGGACAACAGGCTATCCTTCTCCGAGAACATCGCTACGGTGACCTGGGCGTGCGTGGTTCTTCCTGTACAACATCCGGAGAATCCGACCCTTTCTCACCACCTACTCCACTCAGCTCCTTGTTCAAGCAATGGTCCTGTCCCGCCTGGACTATTGCAATTCTCTGCTGGCTGGCCTTCCAGCCTCTGCCATCAGACCCCTACAACTCATCCAGAATGCTGCAGCCTGTCTGGTATTCTATGTTCCCAGACATTCACATGTCACCCCCCTGCTCAGCAACCTCCACTGGCTGCCTGTTATCGAATACCAGGCAGTTAAAGGATCAGCCCCTGTATATATTCAATCCCTTATCAAGACCTATACACCAACAAGACCCCTCCGTTCTGCTAGTTCGTGCCGTCTGGCGCCTCCCCCTCGCCACACCTGCACTTCACGCTCACGACTGCTGTCTGTCCTGGTCCCACGGTGGTGGAATGACCTCCTGGTGGATGTCAGAATGGCAGAGTCTCTGACCTCCTTCAAGCGCAGACTGAAGACCCATCTCTTCAGGCTACACCTTTCCCTCCCCAACTCACAATCACCATGATTAGCCTTAGAGTGTAATGGCACTTATGTATAGATATTGTTACTTGTATAGGTATTGTTGTTTTTATTGGCTGTTGTATTGTTGTATTCTAGCTGCCAACAGTGGTATGCTAGTTTGAAAGTTGATTGTACTCTTCAAGGGTTCTGAATTTCTGTATGTTTACACTAGGACTCAGAACTGTACTGTCCTCTCAGGTCCTCTTTGCACTTGTTCTTGTGTTTGATTTGCACTTTGTTGTACGTCGCTCTGGATAAGAGCATCTGCTAAATACCACGTAATGTAATGTAATGTAATGTAATTTAGGTCAGGGCTTTGGCTTGGCCATTCCAGCACATCCACCTTGTTCTTTACAAGCCACTCAGTAGTAGCTTTGGCCTTGTGCTTTGGGTCATTGTCGTGCTGGAATATGAATTTTGCAGACTTCTTCAGGTTCTTCTCCAGAATATCCCTGTATTTGGCCCCATCCATCCTCCCTTAAATGTTGACAAGTTCCCCAGTCCCTTTAGATGAGAAACATCCCCATAACATTATGCTGCCACCATCATGCTTCACAGTCGGGATGGTGTTTTTTTGGTGATGAGCGGTGTTGGGTTTTCGCCAAACATAGCGTTTGGCATTCATGCCAAAAAGTTATATTTCGGTTTCATCAGACCACAAAACGTTCTGCCAGTTTGTTGCAGGTTCCCCAAGGTATTCTTTTGCAAATTTCAAATGGGCCTCCTGGTGGACCTTTTTGAGAAATGGCTTTTTTCTTGCCACCCTTCCATACAGGCCAGATGTGTGCAATATCTTTGATATAGTTGTATGATGCACAAGTTTTCCTCTGTTGGCCATAAAATCCTGGAGCTGGAATCCAAAACCATTGGATTCTTGGTAGCCTCTCTGACCAGTTGTCTTCTCTCCCGGTCATCCAGTTTAGACGGACGCCCTGATTTTGGCAGACTGTGAGTGGTGCCATGCACTTTCCATTTCTTAATTATGGTCTTAACAGTGCCCCAAGGTATCTTCAAAGCCTTAGAAATCTTTTTATATCCCTCACCTGATGTGTACCTTTCCACAACAGTATTGGTAGTCATAGTGAAGGTGTTCCTACAGATTTGAGTCCAGAAGTCTGAATTGTAGCTGAGTGTCTTTTTCCCAGGCTTGGATGGGGAGAGATATTGTTAGGTCTGTGGTTGATATTAGTTTGTATAATTTGGAGATAATTGTTAGCGGAGGTGGTTGTAAGTAGTTGTTCATTATTTAAATTTTAATTGAAAGTACAAGAGGTATTGCTCTTTCCCAATATTATACTTATGGACCAAATCCTGGAAGGTGATGAAGGTGCCATCCTGAAAGATGTGTGATACCTTTTTGTTTCCATGAGGTGAAGGAGAGTGGTGTTTTGTTAATCAAGAAGTCAGGATTGTGCCATATTGGAGTGTATTTGCATGGGGTCATTGTGAATTTAAAGATTTTGTTAATTTTCCACCAGGCATTCGAGGTGGAACTAGTTTAGCTGGTTTGCCAAATAGTATTGATAAAAGTTTGGGGCTTCCAGTCCTCCTTGAGTTTCGAGTTTCTGTAAGGTAGAAAGTTTGATCCGGGGCGTTTTATTTTTCCAATAGAATTTAGTTGTGATGGTGTTCAATGAACTAAACCATTTTGTGGTGGGCTGGGTTGGAATCATTCTGAAGAGGTAGTTAATTTTTGGTAGTATGGTCATTTTTACAGTTGCTATTCTGCCAATTAGAGATAGTGGTAAGTTTGTCCAACGGTTTAAATCATCTTCAATTGTATTTATTAACGGAATGAAATTAAGGAGGAACAACTCTGACAGCTTGGTGGAAATATCTATACCCAGATATTTGATATTGCTAGTGGAGGTGAGGGGTGAGTTCTGAGATGTAGCATTCCAGTCGGCACTATTTATGGGTAAAATGGTTGATTTTGTCCAATTTATAGCATAGTCAGATATTTGAGAGACTGAATTAATGAGATGACCTCATGCAGGGAGTTTGATGGGTATTGTAGGTAGAGCAATATGTCGTCTGCGTAAAGGCTGATTTTATGGTGTGTAGAGGGGGTATGGATTCCCTTTATTTTATCTTTTTGACGTATTGCAGCAGCTAGTGGTTCAATAAACAAGGCGAATAAAGCTGGTGAGAGTGGGCATCCTTGCCTGGTCCCTCTGTGCAGTGTGAAACTCTGTGATGTTAGTCCGTTAGTAGAAACTGTGGCCATTGGTGAATTATATAATATTTTTATCCATTTAAGTGAACGTTCCCCGTCTTGAACGCACCTCTGGTAGGAATTATACTCACTGGGTGTTCCTGAACGAACCATCAGGCGTAAGTTCCAGGTTGCTACCGATACGTGTAATGTTTAGACACACCCCAAATATTTTGAAGCACGAATGGCAGTACTTTGTATGGACTAAGCTTTCTACCTGGGTCAGACTTACTGCATTCTCCAGTCGGAGTTGTTAAAGAAATCAATTGTACTTGTAAGTACAGTGTTTTAATCATCACAATTAATAAATGTTTAGGTCCTAAAATGGTGAAGTAGCTGAATTGAAATAAGCCTGTTTATTGTAATGTTCGGTGGTGATTGGGAGCCTAGCCAGGCTGAATATACTGTAGTGTGGGTGACGGATAGATGTCACCTGAGAGCAAGGTATGGCTTTTGTTCCGGCCTTACTTATTTTGAAATGTACCGATAATCAATGTGAGCCCATTGTATTGAATGAGGTGCCTCTGTCACAGATCGCCGTGAGAGTTAGTGGTCCGGGGATCTTGATGAGAGTGTGGTCGCTGGTCACACAAGTGTTTGTGATTTATGGTATCTAACTTGACCGAATTTGATCTGCATTATTTTATTCATGTAACAAATATACAGATATCATTTAATTGGTTTAACGTATATAAATGGATATGACAACAAATAATGCAGTAATCGCTCACCCTAAATAAGCATGCCAAATAATACTAAAATATTTTGAGAATGTATTAAGATGCTCACTGAAATAAAATGGGGTCAAGTTACTGAAAATGCCCTCTATTGTGTTGTCAACTGTCTTCCTGTATTCAATCAGATGAGTGATTCCTATATCACAAAATAAATGTTTTGTTGTAAAATGTCAACCTGTTTTTGCTGAAGCGCAACAAATTATACAGCATTTTCTTACGCTTGAATGGGGGGTAATGTCACATTTCATGCTTGACATGTCATGTTTCGTGTTTAGTTATGAATCTTAGTTATTTTATTGTCATGTCACATATTATGTTAGTCTAGTCCCGCCACTGTTTTATGCTTTATTTCTTGTTACATTTTCATGTCACGTTACCTTTCATGTTTAGTTCTTGTTATGATGTATTTTCTTGTCTTGTCATGTCACGTTATATAGTTTATTCATGTAACAGTTTTGCAAACTTATGTCACAATTTATGTTTGTTTCATGTTATGTTTTCCCGTTCATTGATTAGCATACATTTTTTCATGTCTTTCTGCAAACCATGCGTTCATGCTTTCTCTCTCTCCCTTTCTGTCACTCACGCTTCCCTAATTATTTAATTGTCCCTTGTCTTCTTACTAATCTACTCATTTTAGATCAGGATTGGGTAATACTAACATTCTAACCATGTGTTTTTATTTACCTTATGTGTCTTGTGCATGTCATTTACTAATTTACTAGTGCTAGGGCAGGATAGGTTTATTACTAACGCTTACTAATTATCTTGTTAACTTGTCAATCCTCCACACCTGATTTCCATTTGCATTCTGCTCTCAAGCTAATTGTCTGCACCTGCATAATGCTCAGTGTTCATGTTGTGTTTTTGCAAAATTGTTGCCTCCTGTTTTTCAGTGCACTTTTGAGCGTTTTTCCAAACCGTTACGATCCATGCCTGTTTAATGAATTAATTCTGTTTTGTTGACCACTGCCTGCCTGTACCACAAACTCTTTCCTGCTGTCTTTGTACTTTTGCCCCACGGAGCGGACTTCGGTCTTGACTCTTGCACTGCCTTTGACTCCGAGCCTGCCTACCATCCGTCTGCACTTCTGCCCCGTTGACAGCTTTCCTGGTTACCGGACTTTTTGCATGGTGTACCGATTTCGAGACTGCCTTCTTCCTCGGTACTGTACTTAGGTTTTGGCTGGATTTACTGTGTATGAACTGTTTTCGACTACGCTCATTGGACAATCCCTTAATAAAGCCCTGACGGGAATTTATCCACATCTTTGTTGTCTGAGTCGTGCATTTTGGGTCTAACCCCCACACACCAGTCTCAGAACAATTTCGCCACGATGGACTGCTGACTCAAAGGCCATGTTCCACACCCTCCAGCAACAAGGCACCATCATGCAGCAACACTCTCAAGAGGTTTGTTGGAGAACCGGAGAGATGCAAGGCGTTCCTGCTCCAGTGTGACTTTGTTTTCTGGCAGCAACCGCAGACCTACAACAGTGACGACCATCGGATCGGCTACGTGATGGGTTTACTCAAGGGGAGAGCTTTGGACTGGGTTACAGCTGTGTGGTCCGGGGGATTGTTCCTTCCCGGTACCCGATCTTCGCTGAAGAGATCCGTAAAGTCTTCCAGCACGCATCCACCGATCAAGAGCTGGTCGATATTAAACGATATTACATTTATTAAATTAATATGATGTTGTTATTGTGGATTATTTTGTGATATTCTGTCTCTCAATGTTAAAATGTAAAATGTAATTCTACACAGTTCCATTCTTTGTAAGTGGGCAAGCCTACAAAATCAGCAAGGGATCAAATAATTATTGCTCCCACTGTAAATGCAAACCATTTACCATGTATGTCTATCCATCACCCACACTACAGTACAGTCAGTCTAAAGTAGCTAGTAAGGCTTCCAACTACCACCCCATGTTATAAAATTAAACAGGCTTATTTAAATTCAGCTATGTCACAATTTTAGAAGCTGAAAGGTATTGAGATGATCATTAAAACACTTATGAATGAGGGCTGTGGTGGTGCAACAGGCTAAGATGCAGCGGTTTGATGCTGTGGTTGCAGTTTGCTGCAGTTGCACACTGGGGACCAGGGTTTGATTCTTGGTCCTGCCAAAAGCCAAGTTTGGCCGGCTCACATGGAGCAGCATAATTGGCTCGCTGCTCCAGGGGGAGGGACTTGGCAGGGTTAGTAGATTGCTGCATAATAAAGCACCTCGGGCGACTCGGAATCACGGTTACCAGCATGTGGCGAGACGGCTTGACGAAGGCGTGTCGCTCTCGTAGGGCCGCTGAGGGACGGGGTGTGGGCGGTGTATCTAATACCAGCTCGAATTAAATTAGACGGGGTACAATTGGCTACCAAATTGGGAGAAAAAAGGTAATGATCCAATTACTCATACAACACTCGAGATTGGAAAAAAGTCAATACCCTTTATGGGTACTGGTCGAAAACGAGTACTCGCATCACCCTATTGCCTATATTGTTATTGTTATCCTCTCCCCATCCCTCCCTACCTCCCTGTGAACTTTAATTGTTGTCTTTGTGATTTACGTAGTGTTTTGGTATTTTTAGTTGGCTAGGTAAGCAGCATTTGGATAGTTAAGTTCACTTTTTTGGTCACTTTTGCTTTGTTGTTTGTTTGTTTATTTGTTGACAAAGAAATACAACCTCGCAGTTTTTAACTGGAATTTACAGAGGAAGAATTGGCTTTCACTGCAGCTTCATTCAGTTGTTTGTTTCAGGGTTTTTTTTCCCTTCAATCTCCCCTTCAGGAGGTCAAATGGATGCTCCGTTGGCCTAAGGTCTGGTGTTTCACTTGGCCAGTCTAAAACCTTCCACTTTGTCTCCCTAATGAAGTCCTTTGTTGTGTTGGCAGTGTGTTTTGGGTCATTGTCTTGCTGCATGATGAAGTTCCCAATTTGTTTGGAGGCATTTCTCCATAAGTTGGTAGACAGAATGTTTTTGTCAACTTCTGAATTCATCCTGCTGCTACAATCATGAGTTACATCATCAATAGTGATTAGAAGATTAGTGAGCCTACTTCAGAAGCAGCCATGCAAGCCCAAGCCATGACACTTCCTCCATCATGCTTCACAGATTAACTTGTATGTTTTGTATCATGAGCAGATCCTTTCTTTCTCCACACTTTAGCCTTTCCATCACTTTGTTAGAGGTTAATCATGGATTTATCAGTCCAAAAAACTTTGTTTCAGAACTTTTGTGGCTTATCTCTGTACTTCTTTGCAAATTGTAATCTCCTTTTCTGATTCGTACTACTTATGACTGGTATGCATCTTGTGGTATAGCCTCTAGATTGCTATAGTCTTGTTCGAATGGTTGATTGAGATACCTTCACCCCTGCCCTGTGGAGATTGTTTGTGATGTGACTGACTGATGTTTTGGGGTTTTCCTTAACAGTTCTCACAATTTTACTGTCATCAACAGCTGTTGTTTTCCTTGGTCAACCTGTTCGATGTCTGTTGCTCAGTATGTCAGCGGTTTCTTTCTTTTTCAGGACATTCCATGTTGTTCTACAGGCTATCCCCAATGCTCGTTCAATGGCTCTGATTGATTTCCCCTCTTTTCTAAGCTTCAAAATGACTTGCTTTTCTCCAAAAGACAGCTCTCTTCATGTCATCATGTTGCCATATTTTTTCTAACACAAATGCATTCTTCACAGGCAATTTTTATGATTTTCAAAATAAATGATTTAGTTGCAGAAATACCCATATATCATGCAAACTTACTTAGTTAGCTTGCTAACAACACAACATTTGCAGTACATTAAGTCACTACTTTTGTCTCACTACTTAAAGCCTGCAAATTCAATGCACAAGGTCATTATCCTTGTAAACTATAAGTATGTTTCAACAAAGGACATGTGTTACGTGTTTAAACTTTTCCTATTTCACAAGCTCCAAACTCACCATCTCCCTTCTCCTCTCGCTAATGCCTCACTCCACTATTTGTGATCACTTCCTGTTTTTACACATTTACTCTAGGTAAGTAAAATAAAACATTAATAATATTAACTTACATATACACTCAGTGAGCTCTTAATTAGGTATTTATTAGACTTTATTAGCCTATCTACTTAAAGTTACGATGCGTTGTGTGTTCAGAGATGCTCTTCTGCATACCACTGTTTGGTTATTTGCGTTACTGTCAACTTCCTGTCAGCTTTGACCTGTCTGGCCATTCTCCTTATGTCTCTCATTAACAAGGCGTTTCTGTCTGCAGAACTGCTGCTCACTGGATTTGTTTTTGTTTTTTTGCACCATTATTTGCAAACTCTATAGAGACTAGTGTGCGTGAAAATCCTTGGAGATCAGCAGTTTCTGAGATACTCAAACCACCCTGTCTGCCACCAACCATGTGAACATTTGATGTGATGTTCATGTGAACATTAACTGAAGCTCCTGACCCATATCTACATGATTGTATGCATTGCACTGCTGCCACACAATTGGCAATTTATCTAATCACATGAATAAGTAAGTGTAAAAAGGTACAAATGTTCCTTATAAAGTGCTCGGTGAGCGTATTTGTTGTTGCTGTGCTATGAAATCCGCTAGCATAGAACTCAGCAGTATACCTGAAATGCTATTCAGCGGGACTTCATTTCCCTATTTAGTACCCACTTTTGTGAATGTGTGCATGAAATAGTCAGTCATGTTTCGTCTGTATAACCGAGCAACGCATATAGTGCAAATGAAATTAGATGATGAGCGTTACTGTGTCGCCTATTGGCATCATAGCCTAGACGTTCTGACTAAATTAAACTTATGATCACCTCGTAACGGGAAGCCTCTCATGTTGCCGTCATGTTGTGTCATCATGTTGTGACTTGTGTACAGCTTTAAATGTCCGAAAAGATGCATGCACACCAACGCAATAGCTCAAGGTGCAGAGTCAAAAGCAGAAACTATGAAAGAATCACACACTTGATTTTTTGCCAAATAAAAAGTCACCAAATGTACTGTTTTATGAATATGTTTTTTTTTTTTTTTTTTTACAGTTAAAAGGTGACATGCCTTTAATTTTGAGTCCAGCATTGTTAGCATGCCACCCGTCTGCTCGCCGTTCTCCCGGCTATTATGTGTTCTGATGGACAGAATTTAGCTGGCGAGCAAGAAGCTAGAATCCTATGCCAGTCAAGATGTCAAGAAAAAAACGAATTGACATATTTACAAAACATCATGAGTGATAAACAATATGATCATTTTCTTGTGATTGTTTTATGATCTGTCCAACTAATGTTAGCGAGGTATGCTGCTTGTCACCATTAGGTTACTGAGAGATATCTTCTTAAAGTGTAGCTAGCAAAGGTTAAGGTTAACTAATGTTAGGTAGCATCATCAGATTCAGAATGCTGTAATGTTAATGTTATCCGATATGCCCTGTTTGAGTAGTTTATCACTGTTTGATAGTGTTTCTGTATGTTGCAGTAACATCAGTGATCAACAAAGTTAGCTACATTTGTATCACGATCATAGACTAATTCATAATGTTAGCTGATAAATGCACACACTTCTATTTTTTGCCAGATCCAAACCAATGCAGCCCCTGGATCAAGGCACAGGGAACAGGTCAGCTTAATTGAAGTGATTAGTTGGACAATGGACAATAAAATAAAGAAGTGTCTTTCAGGATATTGTATAGAGTATATCATAATCACCCCCGTAGCCAGCTATGAGGTTGCTCAGGTCTAGATCTCGGTAATCTTTTAGCTCTCAGGCTGCCATTTTGCATTATATGTGTGTGTGAATGAACAAAATTTGAGAACGAAAGTGTTTTGACATCACTATAAAGCCCCCTGCTGACACATCTAATAGGCTAATTTTAGACCAGAGCCTAGACAGAACAGTCAACAAATCTGAACGAATTCTCTATAGGCCCTATGATCGTATCCATCTGCCAAATAAGACTTATTTCAGCCAATTAGAACTTACTCCTCAGTGATAAGCGACCATGTTTCTGTCACAGCTGACAGTCGGAGAGAAAAGAGCAACGAGAGCCTGCCAGCAGTGAGGAAGATTTCAATGTCTACTAACTAGTGTCCTCTTTTTTCGTGTCTACTAACTAGTGTCCTCTTTTTTAGTGTCTACTAACTAGTGTCCTCTTTTTTAGTGTCTACTAACTAGTGTCCTCTTTTTTAGTGTCTACTAACTAGTGTCCTCTTTTTTCGTGTCTACTAACTAGTGTCCTCTTTTTTCGTGTCTACTAACTAGTGTCCTCTTTTTTAGTGTCTGCTAACTAGTGTCCTCTTTTTAAAACCAAAATATGGTCACCCTAGAAATTACATTTACATATTTACCATGTTCTGTTGAACCGGTCCGTTCACTACCTGTGAGACAACAGTGCTTCCAAATTACATTTTGTATCAGCTAAACTTTAGCTAAAGTAATCTAATGTTAGCTAGCTAGTTAGCTAGGCTTGCTAGCTAAGGCTCACTTTTTTCAAACGCTAAATATAATACTGCATTGTATGGTTTACTAATTGACAAAAAATGATTCAGGAAGAGCCTGCCTAAAAGTTTTAGAAAAACTGTGTTTGCTGATGAAAGAGTGGGAGAGAGAGCAACAGTGAGCCAACTGTCTCTGAAAGCTTTTAAAAAAGCTAGCTTTTAACGTTAACCTCATCAGTAATCACAAGCGCAGCACTGGCTGGTACCGTGCTTCTTTTCAATGTGATTTTACCTCACAGCACTGGCTAGCCTCATAATTCAACAGCTTTGAAAATGAACAGTACCTGTGAAATGTGGCAAAGAGAGTTACTATATGTTGCTATATCAACTAACTAACAGTACTCAAGGTTAGCTAGCTAATATTGGCTAGATAACTTTGGTCATCTCAAGCCACTGTCTTTTGTAACCCATTGTCCAACAGAAACATCTTTGCTCACAAGATTAGCCTCCTGATTTTAAAGGAATGGTTCACAATGAATTAAAAGTGAGTTGATGTGTTTGTTTAGCCGACATTTTTGGTACACAATAGCCTATTAGAATACATTGTTTGCTCTCAAGCAGACTTTATTCCATTGGATCAGTTGATTTCAATGCATTATCATTGCAACATTCTCAGTGTCAATGATGACAGAAGATGTCTGTGCTACATTAATCAGGGGGAGACTGTGCTGGAATATTCATATGCATTGATGGCTCTTCTAGAAGAGACAAAGCGGTGCGATGTAAATTAAACATGGTGTAGTAACGTTGCATTATGGGACCAGTTTGCTGAAAATGTATCTGATATCTCTCTAAGTCAGGAACTGAAGCATGTTATTAGACGTGATGCTAATATTCATTTTCTTGATCTTAGGAGGAAATCTAGTGGGAGGTGGAGCTAGAACAATTGGGGGATTATGTAATCAGGCATGTTGACTCATATGAAGTAGGTGTACAATTAGGTGAGGAGTGCGCCGCTGTTGTTGCCCAACCTAAGTTGCCAGTTATTTTCTTTGAAAAGGCTGCCAGTAATATTGATCTAGGTAGACTAGCTCTGTGAACCCAATATGTGTGTTTGACTTGTGTATGACCTTATTTTTGTTTGACTTACGACTCTCACCTCTCTTGTGTGTGTGAGGTTCAATGTGGAAACTCTGTACTTACAGCAGTGTGAGTGTGTCCGGTTTAGCAGCAGAGAGCGCTCTCAATTGTGAGCCTCCTAGGTCATTTTCTTCCAGGTCCAACTGTCTCAAGTGTGAGGGGTTTGAACGCAGAGCTGACGCCAGAGAATCACAGCCTATCCGTTTGACTCGACAGTCTGACAGCCTGCAGAGAGAAAGACAAACACACCTTACAGCACATTCTAACAGGGCTGTGTGTATTAAACATATAGCAGTGTGCTACACACCTTCCATTTAAACAATAACTCACGACACGCAGTGGTATATTGTAATTTTATCAAAGCTAAGGGGCATTGTTTGGCCCGATTTTCTTCATTTTTAAGAATATATAAATCAAAGGTGTAACATGGTGACTGAATGTGACACTTGCTGGTTGTCTTTAGGCAACAACAAAACAAATGTGCATAATTATTTTATCCATCCATCCATTATCTGAACCCGCTTATCCTGAACAGGGTCGCAGGAGGGCTGGAGCCTATCCCAGCATACATTGGGCGAAAGGCAGGAATACACCCTGGACAGGTCGCCAGTCCATCGCAGGGCACACACACCATTCACTCACACACTCATACCTACGGGCAATTTAGACTCTCCAATCAGCCTAAGCTGCATGTCTTTGGACTGTGGGAGGAAACCGGAGTACCCGGAGGAAACCCACGCAGACATGGGGAGAACATGCAAACTCCGCACAGAGACGCCCCGGCCGACGGGGATTCAAACCCAGGACCTCCTTGCTGTGAGGCGGCAGTGCTACCCACTGCACCATCCGTGCCGCCCATAATTATTTTATTAGTCATTTAAATGTATTTAAAAACATTTTTCTCAGCCTAAATTTCCCACTATAAAAGTTCACCCAAACTATCTGGGCGTGGTCATGAGAACTGTCAATTAGCTATGATTGACAGATGTGCTTCTGCTTTCCACACATTGGGCCTCTTTTATCAAATGTGAGCAGAACGAAATTCACCATAAATCCATCAGAAATGCATTGCCACAAATAATGTAGGATTATCAAAGTTTTCAGATGTCAGTTTTTTCGTAGGAACCGAACAAACTTCATGAGTGGTCTCAGCTGTTCATGTTGTGCGCAGAAAAAGGGAAAACATAGCTATAGGCTATTGCTGTCACTCTCCAGTGGGATTCCAGATAACAATGTCTCCTATGATTTGCCAATACGTTCCTCCAGCCCAATGTATGCTCCCTTAGTGCAGCCTGGAAGGCAGCAGCTGGTCAAAATAATTAACTAATCGCGACGGGTTTAGCATACTAGCTAGCTCAGTAACATAAATACAGATACATTTGATAAAAATACATTAAAGAAAAGCTGCTAGCGAAGTAATAATATGTACACATAATATATGGTTGGTGGAGCTGAAACTGCTGCCTGAAACAGGCTTCACTGTGGGAAGGAAAGTGGCAAATGTGAAACCATATTCATTTTACTTGTTGCATAGTGAGTGTTACTTGAGAAGGTGTTTACAAGAGCTAGGCTATATTGCCAGGCTTTAGTCTTCCAGAGCTCTGACAATTCACTCCTTACACTATGGAAATAAAATACACCAATCAGCCAACCACCTGCTTAAACCAGTTTTTCATGTTTCAATGTTTTAAACTGAATACACTATACATATTTAATTATATGATATGCGTACTTATATAAGCAGATAATTATAAGTGAATTGGATTCAAAAGTTTATTTTTTTGATGAAAATGTAATTGGCTCATTGAGAGGGAGTGGGGATGCATTGTTTTGTTATTTAAAATTCTGGGTACGTACTGGTGTTCACAATGATAACAGAACCTGTAGAATTTTTCATATTTAACAAGAAATAAAGCCGCCGCATCTAATCCTACATCAGTTTCACTCTTCTTCCCTCCTTTGGAATTGTACTGCGTGTGGTGAAACTTATGTCGGAATTGATCCCATGCATTTTTAAATATGGCAGGCCTTAATTTTTTTTTTTATATATAAAAAAGTCTACAGGTTCTGTTAAGATAGACATCATTGTGAACGGCCTGTTGACGGCTGATCAATTCTCATCATAAATTATCATTGAAGCCCTCAAACACCTGTCTGCCAAATCAGAAACACTCTTCAGGAGGCAGGCAGGAATGAAACTGCATGATGGCAAGAGCAAACTTTGGAGGCTAAATCGAACTATGTACTCCAGTTTTATAAAAGTTTTATAATTGTAATCAAACAGTGTGCTTAACGGGCAGATTTTCAGAAAGGGTATTTTCACCATGTTCTTTTCACCTTGACAGAACTTTTTAAACATGCTCTGTAATTTTTGGGAAAGACATTATATTTCTGTGATCCACAATGTTATATTGGTAAACAATAATATTGCGTGTTGGATGTTTTGTTGTGATTTGTTGTCTTTGACTTCAGTATAAAAGGGAAACAATTTCCTGAATAGAAATACAAACACATTATTTTAGTCCTAATGTCACTATTGCAGGACATTACATTACATGTCATTTGGCAGATGCTTTTATCCAAAGCAACTTACAGTTGATTAGACTAAGCAGGAGACAATCCTCCCCTGGAGCAATTGCAGGGTTAAAGGCCTTACTCAAGGGCCCAACAGCTGTGCGGGTCTTATTTTGGCTATACAGGGAATCAAACCACCAACCTTGCAAGTCCCAGGCATGTGCCTTAACCACTACACTACAGAACTACTGACGGTGCCGACGCATTGACAGTATATGAAAATAATAACATTCTAAGGGATTGCCAACATGGTTTTCGTAAGGGTAGGTGATGCCTGATAAACAATTTTTGTCCTTCAGCAGCCTGAGGACAAAATGAGGAAAACTGGTGACTGTGCCATGCTCTGACATTTGTATCATTTTAATCAACTTTATATACAGTGATTCCAAAGCATTTCATATCTTTGTTTTCAGCACAAACTTAGCTACAATATTATGGCAACAGTAATTAGGTCAGAATAAGGTTTAGAATCCTGGTTACGCCACTACACATCACGTATGTATTATTCTGAGATGCAATGGTTAGAGTGTGGAGATTTACAAACGCACATATTGCTAAATATTGAAACGAAGCCTAAGAAGTTTCAGTAGACACGGAATAAATGCACTTACTCATGATGTCTAATCATCTGTGCCATTTTCCGTAATGAAACGTGTTCCGTGATGAAAAATGTTTACCTCAAAAGAAGTAAATAGCTTATGTTTCTGTAGGTAAATAGCCTATGTTTCAATTTGAATGAGATGGGCTTGAATTCACGCAACGCGAAACTCACATATTAATGAGTAAAGATAAAAAAATCGCAGTGGTCTTATTCATCTAATTTAACACATTTTAAAACTATTAATATTATGTGTGAATAGGTGCTTTGCAAAGTCAAGATTTTAAAGTTTCTGTCAGTATGTTTATTGCATCTGTATGGTAAAATCTCACCAAATAGAAAGGAAAGTTGAACTGATGTTGTTGGTGTCGCCGGCAACACCGCCAACCCCAGATGTTTAAATGTCTTTTGGCAAACTCCAAGCAGGCTGTCATATGGCTTCATTCTAGCCACTCTACCATAAAGGCCAGATTGATGGAGTGCTGCTGTCCTTCCGGCAGGTTCTTTCATCTCTGCAGAGGACTTCCAAAGCTCTGTTAGAGTGACTGTTGGGTTACTCAGTTTGGCTAGACAGCCAATTCTAGGAAGAGTCCTGGTGGTTCCACAATTATTGAGGCCGCTCTGCTCACGGGAACACTCAAAGCTTAAGACATTTTTTTATACCCTTGCCCTGATCGATGCCTCACCACAATTTTATTGTGGAATCTTTGTTGAAAATCACAAAGGTGATTGCATGAATGAGTGACAAACAGTTGATTAGACTAAGGAGGAGACAATCCTCCCCTGGAGCAATGCAGGGTTAAGGGCCTTGCTCAAGGGTCCAACGGCTGTGCGGATCTTATTGTGGCTAAGGGATCGAACCACTGACCTTGCGGGTCCCAGTCATGTACCATAACCACTACGCTACAGGCCACCCTGTATTGTACTGTGCAAAGGGTTTGCGCAGGTGTGAAAAAATGCTGTAAAGTAAGAATGCTTTCAAAAATAGAAATATTAATAGTTTATTTTTACCTATTAACAAAATGAGTGAATAGAAGAAAAATCTAATCAGTATTTGGTGTGACCACCCTTTGCCTTCAAACCAGCATCAATTCTTCTCGGTACACTTGCACAAAGTCAGGGATTTTGTAGGCAGGTGTGTGATTAACTAAAATCAATACCAAATAAATTAAATAAAATTATACCAGAGCTAATGATCATCAACTTAATATGTAGGTTGAAACACAATCATTAACTGAAACAGAAACAGCTGTGTAGGAGGGTTAAAACTGGGTGGGGAACAGCCAAACTCTGCTACCGAGGTGAGGTTGGTAAAGACAGTTTAATGTCAGAAGTCATACACCATGGCAAGACTGAGCACAGCAACAAGACGGCAACAAGGTAGTTATACTGCATCAGCAAGGTCTCTCCCAGGCAGAAATTTCAAGGCAGACAGGGGTTTCCAGATGTGCTGTCCAAGCTCTGTTGAAGAAGCATAAAGAAACGGGCAACATTGAGGACCGTAGATGCAGTGGTCGGCCAAGGAAACTTAGTGCAGCAGATGAAAGACGCATTATGCTTACTTCCCTTCACAATCGGAAGATATCCAGCAGTGCCATCAGCTCAGAATTGGCAGAAACCAGTGGGGCCCAGGTACACCCATCTACTGTGCAGAGAATTCTGGTCAGAAGTGGTCTTCATGGAAGAATTGTGGCCAACAAGCCATACCGCCGACAAAGGCCAAGCGACTCAACTATGCACGGAAACACAGGAACTGGGGTGCAGAAAAATGGCAGCAGGTTCTCTGGACTGATGAGTCAAAAACAAAAACTGAAATATTTGGCTGTAGCAGAAGGCAGTTTGTTTGCCGAAGGGCTGGAGAGCGGTACAAGATTGAGTGTCTGCAGGCAACAGTGAAGCATGGTGGAGGTTCCTTGCAAGTTTGGGGCTGCATTTCTGCGAATGGAGTTGGGGATTTGGTCAGAATTAATGGTCTCCTCAATGCTGAGAAGGGCAGGCAGATACTTATCGATCATGCAATACCATCAGGGAGGCATCTGATTGGCTGCAAATTTATTCTGCAGCAGGACAACGACCCCAAACATACAGCCAATGTCATGAAGAACTATCTTCAGCGTAAAGAAGAACAAGGAGTCCTGGAAGTGATGGTATGGCCCCCACTGAGCCCTGATCTCAAAATCATCAAGTCTGTCTGGGATTACATGAAGAGACAGAAGCATTTGAGGCTGCCTAAATCCACAGAAGAACTGTGTGTCACGTTTCAGGTCTGTCTCGCCATGTTTTATGTTTATTCATGTTGTCTTAGTCACGTAGTGTCTTCATGTATTATGTTAGTCTAGGTTCGTCATGTTGTTTAGTTATGTTTCATTACGATTTATTTTCTTGTCATGTTTAGTTATGTTTTCGTACGATTACATTCCTGGTTATGTTTAGTGGTTATCGTCTTAGTTTCGCGTTGTGTCATGTTTTGATTTATGTTTATTGTTACGTTAACTGGTCGTTGTTATGCATACACTTTTACATGTTTTTCCGCAAACCTTGCGTTCCGCCTTTTCTCTCTCTCTCTCTCTCTCTCTCTCGTTCTGTCCTTCACTCCCCTAATGTTTCTATTTGTCTATTTACTAAAACTACTAACGCTAGATCAGGATTGGGTAGAAACTAACAAGACTAATCATGTGTTCATGTTACCTTACGTTTCTCGTGCATGTCATTTACTAATTTACTAATGCTAGGGCAGGATAGGTTTATTACTAACGATTACTAATCTCCTTGTTAAACTTGTCATCCATCGCACCTGTTTTCCATTTCCTTGCTACGCTCTAACTAATTGTCTACACCTGCATTTATAGCCCAGTCGCGCAACTGTTCACTGCGAAATTGTCTGCCTCTGTTTTTTCACGCAACTCTTGAGCATTATTTACTGTTTGATTACACGTTACGATCCACGCCTGTTTACTGACCATCGATTATTGATTTCTGTTTTGTGACCTTCGTTTTGTTTCTCGACTACGTCCCCGCCTACCATTTTTGTACTTTTGCCCCGCTGATTGTTTCATGGTTTCGACTCCCGCTTCGCCCACGACTACGCCTCTGCCTGCCGTCCGCCTGTTCATCTGCCCCGCTGACAGCTCTCCTGCTACCGGACCTCCCCGCACGCCTACCGACTACGAGATTGCCTCTTCCCTCGGCACCGTGCTTTTTGTTTGTTTTGTATTTGTTTGGCTGGATCTTCGTGTATGGACTTTGCTTGTATTGACTACGCTCCTGGGACTCGTCCCGAATAAAGCCCTAACGGGACTTTATTTTACTATTGTTTCTGAGTCGTGCATTTTGGGTCCAACCCCCACGCACCCGTCTCACTGTGGCTAGTTCTCCAAGATGTTTGGAACAACCTACCTGCCGAGTTCCTTCAAAAACTGTGTGCAAGTATACCTAGAAGAATTGATGCTGTTTTGAAGGCAAAGGGTGGTCACACCAAATATTGATTTGATTTAGATTTGTATTCTGTTCATTCACTTCTTCTGTTCATGCATTTTGTTAATTGATAAAAATAAACTATTAACATTTCTATTTTTGAAAGTATTCTTATTTTACAGCATTTTTTCACACCTGCCTAAAATTATGGAATAGCACAAGGATTGGCATTCAGACCTCTGATTTTCTCCTTCTTAACTCTGGTAAAACCGAATTACTGGTTGTTGGCCCAAAGTCCATTGGAAACAAAATGACTGACATTATATTACAGTTTGATGGTGTTTTGAAACGTATATAAGAAAACTCTTCTAGGTTTGCTGTCTTTTGCAATTAACAAAATGTTGTCAGCACATAATGCCGAAAAGTTACTCCACTCTTTTGTTACAATCAGATTGGATTATTGTAACGCCCTTTTGTCAGGATGTGCGAATACCTCCTTGAAGTCCCTACTGCTTGTTTAAAATGCAGCTGCTCATATTCTAACTAGAACAAGACACATTGAACACAATACCCCAGTATTAGCATCTCTCCGTTGGCGACCTATTACATTTCATATTGATTTCAAAGTACTCCGTCTCACATTTAAGGCTTTACATGGGCTTGCCCCTCCCTATCTTTTTTTTTTATCATGTTTTTTTTATCATGTAAATTTTCTTGAACACATTCAAAACAATACAACAGGAAATCCCTCAACCCACCCAAATCCCTCCCTCCCCTCCCAAGCCCACATCAATCAACAAGAAATAAATAAACAATATGAGAAATAATAAGAAGAATAAAAAATAAAAAAAATAAACGAATTAAATAAAATAAATATTTAAATAAATAAATATCAACCGCAACCGGGCGTGATCTCGAAGAGGCTGCCAGATCTTATCAAACTTGGGGCTGGTTCCGTGTAAGAAATGTCAAATTATTTCAAATAAAGGGTATCTTTGACCCATTGTGAATGGGATGGGGGATGGGCCCCTTCCAACGCATCAGGATGGCCCGCCTAGCTAGCAGTTTAAAGAAGGCCACAAAACCAACAAAGTGGGAAGAGAGACAGTGACCCATGGGCAAGACACCAAATAAGCTAATCAGAGGTGAAGGGCGAATGTCGACCGAGGTAATAGTTGAGATTGAATCAAAAACAGATTTCCAGAATTGAGAAAATGAGGGGCAAGTCCAAAACAGGTGGGCAAGGGTAGCTGGTCCCTGATGACATCTTTCACAATTTGGGTTGGTACCAGGGTAAATACGAGCGAGTTTGCTCCTAGACCAGTGGACTCTGTGAACCACTCTGTTTCAAAACTGACTGCCATACCTCTGTTGTGATCTCAACACCGAGATCTACGGCCCAAGCAGCCCGCGTCGCTTCTGAAGCAAAGGGTGAGGTTACATGGAGAGTGTTGTACAGTTTCGAGATAGCACCCTTAGCACAGGGATTTATATTCAGAATGGTGTCAATCATGGTGGGGGAGCCGGGGAAGTGTGTACGGACAAACTCTCGGATCTGCAAGTACCTGTGGAAATAGGGCCTTGGTCAGTTCAACTGGTCAAAGGACACAAATGTTCCATTAACGTAGAGATGCTGCACAGAGATAATCCCATAATCCCTTTAGCCCAGGTCGCAAACGCCCCGTCCATTATAGAGGGAGGGAAGAAGCGATTGAAGTTCACAGGGGAGAAGAGGGGTGTCGACTGTGAGCCCAGATGGCGTCGGAGCTGGGTCCAGATCCTAAGAGAGTTCTTAACTATGATGTTGCTGGAGTAACTAAATGGTGACCTTGTCAGGGGGAAACATAAAAGATATCTTAGAGAAGCAGAGCCGCATGAGGCCTCCTCAATCTGCAGCCATGCTGGAGAGTGGCGGCCAGTGCTACACCAATGCAAAATGGATCGAAGGTTTGCGGTCCAGTAGTAAAACAAGAAATTGGGACACGCTAAACCACCCATCTCTTTGGGCTTCTGTAGAGTGCATTTGCGAATTCGGGGTGAACAGACCCGAATATTTTTTTGGTTACTCTCACACCTAGATATTTAAAGTGTTCCTGGGATGTCTTAAAGGGCAATTTTGAAAGGGGGTAGGCTACAGCTGCAGCATTAATGGGCATGAGTTCGCTTTTGTTAAAGTTCAACTTATAGCCCGAAATCCGACCAAATTCCCCTAACAAGGCCAACACTGGAGGAATAGATCTGTCTGGGTTGGATATATACAGCAGGAGGTCGTCAGCGTACAGGGCCAGCTTGTTCTCAAGACCTCCCCTTGAGATGCCCGTCACCTGGTTAGCCCTAAGGGCGATTGCTAGGGGTTCGATAGCAATGGCGAACAGCAACTGCAATAGGGGACAGCCCTGCCAAGTCCCCCGTTCAATTAGCAAGTAATCAGAGTAATTGTTATTCATGCGGACGCAAGAGAGTGGGGATGTATATAAAAGTTGGATCCATGAAATAATATTATTGCCAAACCCAAATCTTTTTAGTGTATAAAACAAATAGGGCCATTCCACCCGGTCAAATGCCTTCTCGGCATCCATTGAGATAACCAGTTCCGGGGTGACGGAGGACTGGGAGGAGTATAGTATATTGAGTAGCCGCCTAATGTTGTGGAAAGAGTGCCTATCCTTAACGAAACCAGTTTGGTCTGTGGAGATAATATTTGGCAGAATAGACTTTAACCGTTTCGCCAGCATATTGGCCAGAAGCTTAACGTCCGCACAAAGTAACAAGATAGGGCGAAAACTGCTACAGGAGAGGGGATCTTTATCCCTTTTCAGAATGAGAGAAATGATCGCCTGGCATAGTATGACAGAGAGACTCATTGAACATGCTTAGTATCATAGGGCATAATTTGTCAGCAAATGTGTTTAGAAATTCAGAGGGAAAGCCATCCGGGCCTGGGCTCTTCCCGTTCTGCATGGACATTAAAGCACTTTCACCCACTGTGACAGGGCAACCCTCTCCCACTGTGACAGGGCAATCCTCTCCCACTGTGACAGGGCAATCCTCTCCCACTGTGACAGGGCAACCCTCTCCCACTGTGACAGGGCAATCCTCTCCCACTGTGACAGGGCAATCCTCTCCCACTGTGACAGGGCAACCCTCTCCCACTGTGACAGGGCAATCCTCTCCCACTGTGACAGGGCAATCCTCTCCCACTGTGACAGGGCAATCCTCTCCCACTGTGACAGGGCAATCCTCTCCCACTGTGACAGGGCAACCCTCTCCCACTGTGACAGGGCAACCCTCTCCCACTGTGACAGGGCAATCCTCTCCCACTGTGACAGGGCAATCTAACCTAGCTGCCTCTACCACTGTGACAGGGCAATCTAACCTAGATGCCTCTCCCACTGTGACAGGGCAATCTAACCTAGCTGCCTCTCCCACTGTGACAGGGCAATCTAACCTAGATGCCTCTCCCACTGTGACAGGGCAATCCTCTCCCACTGTGACAGGGCAATCAAACCTAGATGCCTCTCCCACTGTGACAGGGCAATCCTCTCCCACAGTTTCAGAGTCAATAGAGGGAATATTCAGGGACCCAAAGAAGTTGTCAAGGTGCATTTCGTCTGGTAAACATTCAGAAGAGTATAACAAGGCATAAAAGTCCTTGAACTGTTTATTAATGGTTTGAGGGTCCATAGTTACACCGTCGCCGGTGTTTATTTGAGTTATGTGTCTTGATGAGGAGGCTTGTCGAATTTGATGGGCGAGTAATTTGCTTGGCTTGTCTCCAAATTCATAATAATTATGACGCGTTCTTAACAGTGCCTCTGTAGCCTCGTTAGCAGGCAGTATGTCTAATTCAGCCTTTTTTATTAGTAGTTCTTTAGACAGGTCTACATCAGGTGCACACTGCAACTGTAGCTCCGACAGTTCCCTGGAGAGACGGATATGCCCCTCATTGGCAACCTTTCTCTGGTAGGCTGAAAAAGATATCATTTCTCCACGTAGGTAGGCCTTACATGCCTCTCAGGTCACTGCCGCGGACACAGCCGGGTCAACATTTGTGGAAATAAAAAGGTCAATGCAATTACCAATTGTTTTGATAAAATCAGGGTTGGTTAGTAGTGTCCGATTAAAGCGCCAGGGGGATCGCGACAGTGATCTACCGGGAAGGGAAACATCGACCATAACTGTTGCGTGGTCAGAGATTACTATGGGGCTATATGAACATGAACTGACAGAGGACAGCAGTTTATTATCAACAAGGAATCGGTCTATTCAGGAGAAGGTTCTATGGACATGAGAAAAAAAAGAAAACTGGAGTTTGGGTAAAAAAAACGCCAGACGTCAGAGATTGCATACTGCTCCATAAACGATCTGATGACTTTAGATGATTTAGAAAGGGGGGAGGGTCTATTTGATGAGCGGTCGAGTAAGGGGTGCAGCCAGTAGTTAAAATCACCCCCCAGAACCAACTGGGAGGAGTTTAGGTTGGGGAGGGAGGTGGGTTAAGGTGGGTTTCTTGTAAAAAGGCAATCTTGGTGTTTAGGCTATTCAGATGTTGCAGAATCTGGTTGCATTTGACAGGTGACTTCAGCCCATTAACATTCCAAGTTGTGAACCTCAAGACACCTTGGCCACCAAGGGATTATAGCCCAACATAAGATGTCATCCAGGGAGCAGGCCTGCCCCCATGACCAGCATCCTCCATAGGCCATCCAAAACAATGGACCATGTGGTATCTGACCAAGTTAGGTGTGGTAAATCTGACAAAATAAGACGTAGTAATCAAAAACATAAAACCCCATAAGTAAAAACAGAACAACATAATAAAAAAACTAAAAAAACTATACAACTATAGCCAAGTTGTTGCTAATACGAAACACACGCAACAAACAGCACACTAGCATCTTGCTACTTCCTTATTTCTTTCCACTCACTCCCACTTACTTACAATTACCAGGAATTGTAAATTGAACCTTTTTGTTAAAAACCTCAAATGAGAGAAAAAGAGAAGACAACTGCAGTTTTACGTTAAAAAAAAACAGCTATCCAGGGCCCTTAGGATCCCACTTAACGTAACGAGAAAAGTCAATATAATCAGGATGCTCAGCTTATGGATCTGTGGCCGGGCTCTGCAAACCCCGGACAAACTCATCAGCCACTGTCGCAGTCGGTAGCCACTTCTTATACGTAGCCTAGCCGGGAAGATCAGCGCTGGCCTGTAGTCACGCCAATACAAAACTGCCAGAGCTCCATGAAACTCTGAGCGCAGCTTCTGTACCGCAGGACTGTAATCTTCGTAAAAGCGGATCTTATGACCGTTGTAAACAAACTTCCCATGTTTGCGAGCTTCACATATTACCAGTTCCTTCGCTTGGAAACGGTGAAAACAGAGAATGACGGGTCTCGGCCGGCTCCCCTGGGCAGGCTTTGGAGCTAAGCTCTGGTGTGCACCGTCTAATTGGGGGGGAGCTGGGAATACTTCAGACCCAAAGATGTCCACCAGGAAACGGGGGAAGAATTTGGTCGGTCGGGGGCCCTCGGATGATTCAGGTAGACCAACAATGTGGATGCTGCCCCTCCCTATCTTAAGGACCTCCTTCACCCTTACACTCCTCCACAAGCCGTTTGTTCCCAAAGTGCTGGACCCCCTCTCCTGTGGAACGGTTCACCCAATGAAATTCACAGCGCAGACTCTCTCTTTAATCTTGGCTGAAATCTTACCTATACAGCAAATCCTTTAGTTGAGGGACACAGCTTGGTGTTGGCATGGACCATAGATACAGGGGCAGCCTGTAGCCAAGTGGCTAAGGTCCATGACTAGGATCCAGAAGGTTGGTGGTTCAATCTCTGGTGTAGCCACATAAGATCCGTGGAGCTGTTGGGCCCATGAGGGCCCTTAACCCTGCATTGCTCCAAGGGGGATTGTCGCCTGCTTGGTCTAATCAACTGTAAGTCGCTTTGGATAAAAGTGTCACCTAAATAACTGTAATGTAATGTAATAGAGTCTCTGGTGGACTAAGTGACCATTGCTGTCACTATATCATGGCATGGACTGTCTGTGTTGAGTGGATGTAGCCGTGGTCTGGTATTGATCACCTTAGGGCCGCCCTCATGGTTTCCTTATAGCGCACAGGCACCTCTTCCCCCCCTCTTCTGCTTTCCTTCTTCTCTTTTCCAACTTGCCACTTTTACCATGCACTAATCACTGTTTTGTTTCTGCCTTCCTCCCACTGCTCCGGCCCAAACTGGACATTCCTGGATAATCATCTATATTTGTCATATGCATTATTATTTGTATAATTACTGATTTCATTTATTAATTTAATTTATGTACTACATATTACATATAACACCACTGTTAATCTCATTGTTTGCCCAGTGCAGGCCAGAAGCAGATGGGCTCCCCCTCTGAGCTCGGTTCTGCTCAAGGTTTCTTCCTGTTTGTCAGGGGGTTTTTCCTAGACTCTGAGGGGGGGGCTCAGGCCTAGCTTCTTTGTGAAGCTGCTTTGTGACAATCTTGTGTTGTAAAAGCACTTTATAAATGCATGAATGTCTAGAATTGTTTTGGGACAAGCCAGCTTCATTCGATGCTCATTTTAAGCTAAGTAACTTGTGTGTGTGTTTGAGGTGTGGTGACTGTAATGGCAGTAGAGATGGTGGTGGCAGGGTGAGGGGGCCCTATGACCTTAGTCACCAAGGGGCCCATGTATTGCAGGGGACAAGCATGGCATGTAATGCATGTGTTGGAAGCTCCGTTCTACAGGGACCCCATATATTTTCATTGCCATACGCAAAAGTAGGTTAAAAAAATGTTCCATTTTGCTAAACAATGTAAGCAAAGGTATGAATTCCCTGTGTTCTTCATTTAAGGAAATGAGAAAGGTTGCAAGTCTGTTAGACAGTGTATAGTTATGAAAAATGGGAGTGGCTAAAGGCCACTTGCAGATGGTTTGTGTATGTTTCTTGACTTTTTCCCAAATTGTGTAAAGATACAGGATTATGGGCCCGGACCACAATTTAGCTTGTCACAGAGAAAAAGCTCAGTGGATTTCATCATGAAGTCTGTGGAGATTTCCCAGGCTTTCTTCAACAGATCACCAGGAGACTGACACATTGGGACCTAGTGTCTTACTTAATAAGTATATAAGAATAAGTATATAAGTAATAAGAATAATGAAAAAAGTTATTTCGCCAACCATTATATATATGTTTATTTTTTGTGTGTGTGTTAGTATAAAAGAACACATTTGATATTTCCAAATAATAATTTTCCAAAAGATTTCATTTTATAGAGGCATTTTTGTATTTAATTTAAAAAAAATAACATATTACTGTAAGCAATTGACTACTTTTCACATACAAACTTGATCAAGGCTGTCTGAGATCAGAAGCAAGGAGCCAACCAAAGTCTGCAGAAGAACTGTGGCAAGTTCTCCAACATGCTTGGAACAACCTCCCTGCTGATTGTCTTAGCCAAACCTGTCCTGCAGTTCTGTATCTCAGAGAAATGATGCAGTTTTAACACCGAAGGGTGGTCCCAAAAAATATTGATTTGATTCAGTTTTTAACTATTCTGCCAAATTACTAAAACGTAATGTAAAATGTATAGCATGTTTACTTAGGACCTTTCATTATTTTTGAAAGAATCTTATCTGTACAGAATGTTATACAGGTGCCTAAGACTTTTTCACAGTACTGTATGTCAGCCCAGGGCGCCATACAAGCGAGAACCACCACCGTTCTTTTGATAAGGCCATTAAATAGGCTAATTCCACATCATGACATATGGTGATAGGCTATCAAACGAGGATTGTTACTCAATTCAAAAACTTGTGCACTTGATTCATTAATCTATTAATCATTTTCGGAAATTATTTTTATATCATGCAGGTGTCTCTGCATCATTTTACGGTACTGGGCACACCAAAGAAGTGCAGTTTCAAAATTCTCATTATCCCTTTGCAAACTGAAGAACTGTTGTGAATTGAGAAAACAAAATGTGTAAGGAATCCCCATATAATTGCGTAATTTGCAGGGGGAACAAATGATGAAAGAGCAAATAATTTTATAAAGTTCATACAAAATTTAGAGGCAAAAGTGAAAATTACTCACACCCCCCAAAAAATTGCTCACAAAAAGTGACTGTTGTAGGTGGGGCTTGGTTACTGGAAAGGAGGTACCGAGGAACTGTGAGTGAGCTGTGGTCGAGCCAGAGGGAGCTGAAAGCAGGAGAGCTGCAAAGCTGCTAGAGTGTTGACATTACTATTCCAGCGTTCTGTTTCTTAGTTTGCTTTATTCACTGGTGCTTCATCAAGCTGATCATGCCTCCCAATTTTCTGCTTTAATGATGGACAGGTACATGGCACGGTTAAAAGGCACCCAAGAAGAGCATCAGCAACAGTAGAGAACCGCATCTCAATGCCACAATAGTTGTACAACTGTACATCAACAAACATTGATACTATATATTTCTTCTACGTTCCAGCAGAAAAAGTTCATAGGGATAATAACCAGAAGTCAATGTCTTCACAAATTTGTTCCAGCAAGCACTGAGGAACTACTCATGTTCAGAATTTCTTTCATTTCTGTGTCTAAAAGTTAATCTTCTGGTCTGTTGGGCAATAACTTAAACAAATGTAGAAACCAGACACAAGGAATTCCAGGAGCACTCAGCAATACCTTGCTTGAATAAAATTGATACCAGTAATTCATATTAATTACAACATGAGGTTTATAAACTGATCAGATTCTGGAATGTTTCTGTGGAATGTGTGTCTGTGGAGAGTTATATCATAAAGAGTTCAAACAAAATTTTGTTTTATTCATGTTCTCCAAACATGCGAGATGAGATGGCATGCATTCCGAAAAACAAATTGCTGATATTGACTCAATTACAGCCTTGCAGACAACTTGGCAATCTGTGATGGACAGGAATCGGCTTTTAGAAGACTTAAAGGCAGAAAAACAGTACCCTCCACAATGTTTGGAACATTTATTTATTTCAGGGAACCAAAAATAAATAATAATAACAAATTGTTGCAAGAGGAACACATTAAGTTACATTGCCAAAGGTTTATTTTTTATTTTTCAGTTATTTTATTCAGTTTTTGGGGAAAAGCAAATGCAATGAAGAAAGGTTGATCTTGTGATGTTGATGGACTGCTCAGAAATGTTAGATAAGATTGTGACTCCCCTGGACCATACGTTGAAACATTCTGACACTACGTATTACAAAACAATGTCAGCTTGGGGAGAGAAAAAAACCCAATGTGTGGCCAGATAAGACTGGAACATTTAAACCTGGTTGCTTGGAGAGCGCTGAGAAAAGAACCCAGATTGGGGGAAGAAAAATTAGATAAAAATGTAACAACAACATTTTAATCAATGGAAATGTGAGTCGCAGAGACATCAGAACAAGAGCTCCCCCTGCTGGAGGAATGTACCCTGACATTGAGAAAGTCCAAATGATGGTAAATCAAGTAAATCAATCTGACTCTGGATTACAGATGGAAGGAGACCTGCAGGTGGAAGGACGACTCAGTGTGAAGGGATTTATCAAGCCAGCTGAGCACCTCCTGTTCTCCACCCAGAGGGACACCAGCTGCCCTTCCAGAATTCAACACCTGTTGAGGACCCGGCCCTAGGCCCCCCTGATGAGAGATTGACGGGGGATGGGTTAGGCAGGAATGCATTGTTAACCCCTCGCTCACGCCATTGAGGTGGTAGCAAGAACGCCCGTAAGAGGAAAAATATGCGGTTCAGAGATAAGGAGCAGCCCTACTTGTCAGCGGAGGAGTCTGAAGTCGGGGGACTTAGATTTAGGGTTTTAGAGTTCTGACTGAGGCCATGCATAGAATGAGTTCCAGCATGACCTTGGAGGAGATTCAACATGCTGAGCGAGCAGTCGGGGAATACCCCAACCCTACAGGGGAGGAGCACAATGCCTGGCTAAAGCAAAAAGATAAGGAAAACAGAAGGGATGTCAATACCGAAAGAAGATTAAGAGGCTTTAAGGGCCTTCCTGATTATAATCTGATAATTTATTAGATAGATTCAAAGGACTGACTGTAGAGGAGTTGGGGGATGATTTACACTCAGCTATTAGCTGGATGTCCTTTGTAGATCCCTTAAGGTGCCACAAAAAAGGGCACCTGAAGAGTGTATTGAGATGGTGGCAGGCACTAACTTCGGGCTTGCATGAGGTCAAAGTGTGGAGAAAGTCAAGGAGAAACTATGAAATTGAGACAGACACCAGTGATGAATAGGTTCCTTAAAAAAATACAAAAGAGCTAGTGTTTTTCCACTCGTATACTGAGATGGTGTCAACTCCCAACTGGAGGGGCACATGAGATAAAGTATTGGGGAAACTTCCTTTGAGGTATGAGAAAATGACAGTGAGACAAACAATAGTGATGAATATGATCATTAAAAAAGTTGCATAAGAGATAAATGTCTTCCCACTCGGTATACTGGGGACCTTTCTTATCAAAAAAAGGTACACTTTTATACAAACTAAGGATATATAAGGAGTGAGCTTTTAGACATTAAAAAAGCAGGAAAAAAGAAGGAGAAGAAAGAAAAAAAGCAATTTTCCTTCAGAAGATATCTATGGGCTGTTGAAGAGAGAGCAACACAGGACAGCTGTAGTCAAGCTGGAGTGGCGCGCTCCCTCTGCGCGCCACTCCAGGATATGGATATGGGGAACGAAGTAATGTACACGGTGTAGACTCAGCCCAAGAGTTGTGGCAACAGGACTGATGTCGAAAGAGCAACGCAGAACAACTATAATCAAGCTTGAGTGGTAATTATAATCTATATTACTTGTAGAAGTAGGAAAAGTAGCACATAGAAGTTCAACTTTATAAGTTTCCTTTTATTTTTATGTCTTTTATTTCTCATTAAGATACTATATAAGGTAGAAAAATGTAGAGAAGTTTTTAGAGTTTAGATAAACATAATATTCTAGGAATAGTTTCTTTTAAACGTCCAGAAGGGGGAGCTATAGGATAAGGCTAAGGCCAAAGAGGATGGGTATTTGAGGGGTGTACCTTGAATTTTATCTTGGTGGAAAGGTAAATTAGAAAGAGCTAAAGGGGTATATGTAACTTGCATGTGATTAGCAAACTGAAAGATGATGTATAACCTGTCAGCTGTATAACTCTATTCTTTTGATTGATTATAATAAAGTATATCTTACTATAATCATATGTGATAAAGGTTCTTTTAGAGGAATATAGTGAATACAGGAAATCGTATACCAGATTTGCATCGCACCCTTCACTTCGAGACTGGGCTGGATGTTCAGTAGAACTTACCAGGGCGCCAGGACGTTCGGAGTACTTAAAGGAAAAGAGAGTTCGTCCCCGAGACACCTCCTGGTGAGGTACTGCTCGTGGGAACGTGAGGTCTGAGCTCGGCAAGGGGTCCGTGGCTCACGACACACCCCTCGATGCAAAGCGTCTGTTCATTGCAGAGTGATGACCTACATGACAGCCAGCTGTTTGGAGGAGGATCCACAGCCCAACTGGAAAAGAGACTTATTCTATTGTACCAGACCCACCTTTTCCCCTCCATACTCACAACAATACTCACCAACATCCAAACTTCAACAACCCATTACACTGTGATAGACAACAAGATCTCTCCGTCCAATGGGACCACACTCATTCAGTGTGTAGATGATCTCCTACTCTGCAGCCCATCCAAAGAAGCATGCGAGCAAGACAGCAGAGCACTCCTTACATGTGTCACATGCTGTGGACTCCATGCTGTCCAGAGAAAAATCTGCCCTAACCCACCAAAGAGGTTCTGGCTACAAAGTTTTGTTGACCCAGACACACATCACAATCACTCGCTGCCAGGTTGTCAACCCAGCGACTTTCATGACCACTCCCCTCAATGGAGAACCACACAACTGCACAGCCACAGTTGAAGAGGACTCAAGTCCTAGACTTGATCTGTTTACAAACCTCCACACTACCCCAGACATGACTTTGTTTGTTGGCAGCTCATCATTTATTGACCCTGACGGCTGTAGGAAATCAGGATTTGCCATTGTCACTCAACACTCCCCTTTCACTTACCACACTGTAATGGATACAGCTCTTGCTCCAGGAACTATTGCCCAGCAGGCAGAGATAGTAGCACTGGCTAGAGCCTGGCAGTTGGCAGAAAGGAAGTCTGTCAACATCTATAGTGACTCTGCCTATGCTTGCGGGGTAGTACATTCTTGGGTGGTACATTCTTGGCACTTCGTGGTTTTTAACAGCATGTAAACCGGCAATAAAACCACCATCAAAGCTAGCCGTGATCAAATGTGTAGCACACACACTAAAAAAAAGACCCTGTTTCCCAGGGCAACGCGCACGCGGATGCTGCAGCTAAAAGAGCTGCTGACCTACCATCTTGGCCTGCTAATCAGGCCCCTCTAATCGAAATACAGGAATTTACTTTGCAAGATCTTCTGGAGGTTCAGCAGTCTACCTCCACAACTGATCAAGAACTCTGGAGGTTGCTCCTGTAGGGGAAAATTCACAGAACGAAAGATCTCCCTCCTAAAAGCACGATAACCAATCACAAGTCAAAATCAGACTCCGCCTTAGTGAGCAGGCTGGTTCCTCCAAAACTCTCGACGATGTGTGCTAAAAGTTTATCAATATATCTGTATTAAAGTATGATATGTACCCTGTATAGTTTCAAACTGATTAACTGCTAAATTGTGCTAGGATTACACAGTGAGCCCAGCCAGCTGGCAGGGGGGGGCGTCTTGAACTGTGTAGACCAAACTGTCAAGGACACGGGCAGAGCAAGATATGACTGTACAGCTGATTTCTCCGGGACTCTCAATGTTTTATGCCAGAAGTGTATCTATTTGACCTAGAACATTAATTATAGCTGAGCTTATGAAAACGCAAGAAACCACAGTGAAAACTGTCGAAATGAGAGCAAAGAATGCTACGTACATTTACTCCCTTAGAAGAGAATAATTAATTAAATATTTAGTATGTCTGTAGATTAGAAAAGTATATTAGAAGTGAATATTAATGAAATGTTTGGTTTGTCTGTATATTTTCAATGATTACTGCTGCTTAGTTCGTCTTATAAAAGTGAAAGATACAGAGTGACGTGTATGGATGACGTGTTAGAGGGAGGGCATCCAGAACTTTATGAGGTCTGGTAGTTTGCCAAGAGCAGGTGCGGGGTGAAGTGAGGACACGTAGTTGGCAGAATGCCCTGAACTTTGTACAGAGTTGGCAGAGCATAAGGACCGTTGGCAATTTGCCACAATGACGTTGTGGGAGGAACGTTGGGAGGAGTTACGATAAGAAAAGTGTGGGTGATTTGCCAGAATGAGGTTTGAGGAGGAGTTGTAGGTGGAGTAACTGTGTATAAAATGGGTGTACAAATGCCAGTCGGGGTTCAGTTCTGGAGAGCTGATCCGGCTTTATGCACGTGTGCTAATAAAGTCTGATTTTCCTGAAGATCTTGCTGCCTGGTGTCGTCTTTTCCCTCGCGAAGATGTTTTTCGACAAATTGAAGATTTGGACTCTGTCGTTTCCTAGACACTACACTCCAAGGATCCTGTCACTGACATTTGGCGGCAGAACTCCAGGGGTCAAAGTTGTTGCCCCAAACATTCTGTTGCAACTCCGGTGTTGCAGCTCATGGTGTGTGCCACTCTGCAAGGGGGGTGATGATCCGAAACATTAATTTTTTTTGTTTTTCTTCAAATTTAACCGCAACAGTTACCAATTGGATTTCACAGGAAGCATGCCCCCTGCCCAAGGCCCATTCACCCATCTAGTGATGGATTACATGCCCACAGTCTGCCGGCATACGCGAGAGATGCAACGGCATTCTCAAAAATAAAATTATCAAAGCATGCAAAGAGACAGGAATGTCATAGGTCAAGTGCCTGCCCCTACGTCTCATGGCCATGAGAAATAGCAGGAGCAGGATAACACACTTCACATCCCATGAAATGATTATGGGGAGGGTAATGAATGTTCCAGCGACCAGGCCCAGGATGGGAGAACTAAGTTTGGAGGTACTTGGGGGTATTTGAAAAACTTCAATTGGGTTGTCAGTGTCATTTAATCCAAAAACAAACAGGACCACCAGCAAAAGCAGAGGAAGGAGAACAGCTGAAGGTGATCCCTGGCAACTGGGTCTACGTGAAAAATATTCAAGTGGAAGTGGAAACACCCCAGACAAGTGGGACCCTATCAGGTGATAATTTCCACACCCACAGCAGTTAAAGTCAAGGAAATCGCACCATGGATACACCTAACCCATTGCCAAAAAACCCCAGATCCAACCAACCACGATCAGAACTCTCACCCCCTAGGCCCTGTAAAAGGGTTTTAAAATGGCTTTTGGGATAGGACATCTTGGATTACTTGCACTAATATTCTTTTACATTTTTAAGAATATTAGTGTAAGTCCTCTTTAACATTTCACAGGTGAGCATCGTCTGGTGAAACCGATACATAGTAAAACAATGATAGCTATATTTGAGTTTAACTTTCTATGTGTTTAACTATGTATTTGCAAAGAAAGAACAGACAGTGAGAAAGCTAACCATATGACTTATACACAGTTTTCAGTACTTTCTCCCTGAAGGGGGGGCTTTACCAAAACAAAAAGATATGAAGCTGGCCACTAACATTTATCAGTATTTTCTCTTCTGATTGCCCCTTAAGACCGGAATGTGCTAGCTACCCCCTCCTAGAAGAAGCAGAGACATTAAGGTCAAAGGCTGTCGTCTGCTGGGAGAGACACATAAAGACTCCTAGTAAGCACTTAATTCAGAAAGTGGTCTAATAGTAAAAAGGATTATTTTTAGGTGATTACATTAGTAATTACATTACAGTACCATACAAGGCAGTGTGGTACTACTGTCTTTGTAACGTTTTTTCTTTTTTGTCGTTATGTAGTGTGGTGTAACATTATTTTTATTTATTGTATGTTTGGGTGTATTGTACAATATGATAAATATGAAATAAAAAACATACATTAAAAAAGGAGATGAACTGCATGCTACATAAATATAATTGATTGAAAAATCCATGGTTATATGAAATTAGACTCTTTAAATGTTGTGCTGCCCTGATAACAGATCGGTGCCCCGCAGAACTGCAGAAGCACTGACAGCACCATGGAGAGCTGCCATACTACTGCCACGGGGCCTAAGGGATGGTGCTGGAAGACCAATATTATCCCATTGAATTGGCCAGGACCATGGAGCGCTCCTCACACCTCACACAAGTGGCCAGCATTTCCCCCAACAAGCAGGAGCCACAGGTGTGCTGCATTGCTGATCAGCCTGCAGCAGTCTTAAGCAGGAGCAGAGGCTGTTTGGCTTGGACTTCTCAGGAGAGAGGGCTGTTGAGACCCACTAACTGGGCTCAGGGGAAGGGGCTGTGGGCCACCAATCGATATGAAATACTGCTGCTTGAAGATTGGAACTAAACTGTGGAGTCAGGGATTTGCCACCTGGTGGCGGTTGCGTGAAAAGCAAACCCTACACCACTATGGATTATGGTTCAAATGACATCTCTGCCTGTTACAGGCCAAAATGCTATGTGACAGACCTAAATCTCGGAACCTCCCAATTTTTTTTCCGCAGCCAGCAAAATTCCTTCCGGAGAAGCAACCCACCAAATCAAACACAAAATCACTGTAGCTGTCACAATCAGTACTTTACTTCAAAAATACAACGTACTTCAAAGTTTTAGTTTCCTAATAAAAGATTATTTTAGCCCTAAAAGACTTTTCAAAAGTTGTTTTGGGCTATTGCATTTATTCTTGCTTGGTAAATCATATGAAGCTGCCATAGAAACCAAACCTATCAAGACACCCTGACAATTTGTTTCATGAAAGATGTTTTTGAGTGAATCTTCAACGCATCCAAAGTTGAGGATGGTGGCACATTTATGACACCCCTTTTTGGTGGTGTCAAAATATGCATGAATTGACTTAATTGCATTATTAATGAGCTATATTGTCATTGTTAATCACCAGATTGTCATTTTTTTTATAGGACTCAGGACTCTCATAAGACTTCCACAGACAAAAATGAGTTTACTTTTTGGAGATATATGATGCCTCGAAAACGGCTTGTTGTGAAATATAAAATTTAAGGCCCAATATCTTTGAAATTAAATAAGAATGGTTTTTGACGGCATATTTGAATACTCCCAACATACCAAATATGAAATGATTTGGCAGGTTCCTTGTAGAATTATGGCCATTTTGAGCAACTCTGCACTTTTTAAGTGATGGCCCCCTAAATTTTAGAAGGTTGAAGCTGAAAAAAATAAAAAAACAGATGCCGCGGTGCACTTAATTTGAATTGACATTTGGAATGATCCTGTTCTATTTTCTCACACTGGACTGCACTTTTTGCTTGAATGGGTTTGTGCTTGTACTCACCCCAGTCTCTTTAGTTTACAGTGTGGGTCCTCCAGTCCAGCAGAGAGCGCTCTCACTCCTGAATCCTGCAGCTTGTTGCCTCTGAGCTCTAGGTCTCTCAGCTCTGAGTGAGGAGAGCGCAGAACTGAGGACAGAACATCACAGCAGCCCTCTGTGAGATCACACCAACTCAGCCTGCAGGGAAATCACACACACAAACACACATGCATGCACACACACACACACACACACACACACACACACACACACACATACACACACACACACTTCATGTTCAGTCCTGTCCACAGTCTAGGTTTCCATCACAGTTTACAATGCAATTTATGTATTATGATGTTAAATAAATTCACAGATTTGTTTACATTAATGTTAATGTTTGTACTGTTCAGCTGATGTTAACAGCATCCACCTTTCTAGAAACTAATGTTTCCCTGAGGATATACCAGCCTTTCTTCAACAGGTCACCAGGAGACTGATGCATTAGGACCTATCCAAGTTGTAATTGTTTGGCATAAAATCAAAAACCAAAAATATATATTTCTTATTTGTTAAAGATAGTCCTCCAGATGATGTTTTGTAGTTTCATTCTGGGACATTTGTCTCTCCAAGAAAACTTGCCGCTACCATTATGTTATTGTCTCATAGTTTCATTTATTTTTGGCTTATTTTGCTTTATCTTTGTTGGTTTCTTTGACTTTGGGGATCCTCTTTTGCAGGTGTGGATTTTGGTATGGGCGACATGGGCTGCCTGCCAGCCGATAGTCCCCCGGTGACCCCCAAACCCCACACAGGGTAACATGCACTTTTAACATACATGCATGCGTTTTATTAAACACTTAACATCGTTCACCAGTCAAGTAACACATTCTCTATGACAATTTTAGGCAACAGCGCTTGAATAATTAAAAAAGTTATTTTGCCAACCCGGAAGTGGCTGAACCATTCTGGGACCCCCTGGTTGGCCAGCCTGTACCCCCGGACACCACAATATCATGTCATCCCTACATGGAGTGGGCAGTTTTCTAGTTTGTGAGCTAGGCAGGCTGCCTGAAGGTCTCCCACTCAGAAGTATGAAATGAGGAGGGGGGCGGAGGGAGGTTGAGGTCAGGTCTCCCCACTGGAAACCCGAGGTAGGGGGGAGGGAGCGGGTGAATCTATCAAATAATGCACCTCTAACTTTGTACAGCAATTAGTAAAAATCAGTCACGTAGTGAATGCTACCAAATAATAATAATCATTCATGATACTGTGAATATATAGTTTCACAATTGTTGCATTTTTTCTGGTTTGTGTGAAATCGTTAAGAGTAATATAAATCTCTGCACACCACCAAGGTGAATTGGTTTAGTCTTGACTCATGGTTGATAGTGTTGGGGAATGGGTAATGTACAGTGGGAGCAATAATTATTTGATCCCTTGCTGATTTTGTAGGTTTGCCCACTTCCAAAGAATGGAACTGTGTAGAATTTTAATCATAGGTAAATTTTAGAGACAGAATATCACAAAATAATCCACAATAACAACATCATATACATTTTATAAATTATTATCGTATTTTTGCATGAAATAAGTATTTGATCCATAGAACAATAGGACTTAATACTTGGTGGAGAAACCTTTGTTGGCAAGCACAGAGGTCAGATATTTGTTGTAGTTTTTCACCAGATCTGCACAGATTTTTGCAGATCCTCTCAAAATCCTTATGGTTCCGAGGCTGTCGCTTGGCAAGTCGAAGCTTCAGCTCCCTCCACAGATTTTCGATGGGATTTAGGTCTGGAGACTGGCTAGGACACTCCAGGACCTTAATAAGCCACTCCTTTGTTCCCTTGGCCGTATGTTTTGGGTCATTGTCATGTTGGAAGACCCATCCATGACCCATTTTCAGTGCTCTCACTGAGGGAAGGAGGTTGTCGCCCAAAATTTCCTAGTACATGGCCCCATTTATCCTCCCCTCAATACGGTGAAGTCGTCCTGTCCCCTTAGCTGAGAAACACCCCCAAAGCATAAGGTTTCCATCTCCATGCTTCACAGTGGGGATGGTGTTCTTGGGGTTGTACTCAGCATTTCTCTTCCTCCAAACACGGCGAATCGAGTTGATGCCAAATAGTTCCATTTTGGTCTCATCTGACCACATCACCTTCTCCCAAGCCTCCTCTGGATCATCCAGGTGTTCTTTGGCAAACTTCAGACGGGCCTGTACATATGCCTTCTTCAGCAGAGGAACCTTGCGCGCGCAGCAGGATTTTAATCCTTCACGGTACAGTGTGTTACTACATTTTACATTTTTGTCATTTGGCAGACGTTTTAATCCAAAGCGATTTACAAGTGCATAGGTTCTACCATAAGTCAAAGCATCACATCCAGAACTAGGAAAATACACATAGAATGCTGTTCTAAACATAGTCGTCATCATAAGTGCTTTTTTTTTTTTTTTTTTGGGGGGGGGTTAGACAAGGATAGGGATAACAGAAAGGAGGGGCAGGGGAAATCAGGAGGGAGGACAAAGGTAGAGTTTTAAAAGGTGGGTTTTGAGTCTGCGTCGAAATAGGGGGAGGGATTCTGCTGTCCTGGCAGTGGTAGGCAAGTCATTCCACCACTGAGGAACCAGAACGGAAAACAGGCGTGAACGTGCAGCTCAACCGCCAGGTGCACGTACAGAGGGAACCATAAGGCGACCAGAGCTAGCAGACCAGAGTGGTCTAGCTGGGGAGTAGGGAGTGATCAAGGATTGTATGTAAGGTGGGGCAGTCCCCTTAGCAGCCTGAAATGCCAACACTAGGGCCTTGAAGCGGATGCGTGCGGCAATAGGAAGCCAGTGGAGGCCAATGAGAAGTGGGGTGACATGAGCCGACCTGGGCTGACTGGTGATCAGGCGGGCTGCAGCATTCTGGACCAGCTGGAGGGGCTTGATGGCACACGCTGGGAGACCGGCTAGGAGGGAGTTGCAGTAATCCAGGCGGGAAATGACAAGCGCCTGGACTAGGAGCTGGGTGGCTTTCTCCGTCAGGAGATGACGGATACGGCGTATATTATAGAGAAAGAACCTGCAGGTTATGGCAGTGGAGGATACTTGTGGAGCCAGGGTGAGGCAGTTATCAAGAGTCACCCCAAGATTCTTTGCCGTACGGGAGGAGGAAACTACAAAGTCCTCAACAGTCAGTGAGAGGTCGATTGACGGAGAGGACTTAGCAGGGATGTGGAGAAGCAAGGTTGAGATTTTTGGCAAGGTTGAGCTTCAGGTGGTGGGAAGTCATCCACGCAGAGATATCAGCCAAGCAGGCAGAGATCTGTGTGGTGACTTGGGTGTCGGGGGGGAAGGAAATAAAGAGATGGGTGTCATCAGCGTAAGAATGATAAGAAAAGCCATGGGAAGAGATAACAGAACCAAGAGACATGGTGTATAGCGAGAAGAGGAGAGGCCCAAGAACCGAGCCCTGCGGGACTCCAGTTTGTAGGGGGTGAGGGTCGGAGACTGAGCCCCTCCAAGTCACCTGGTAGGAGCGACCAGAGAGGTAGGAGGAAAACCAAGCGAGTGCAGACCATGTGACACCCATCCCAGACAGCGATGAGAGCAGAATCTCATGGTTGACTGTATCGAAGGCGGCCGACAGGTCGAGGAAGATGAGGACAGAGGAGAGGGATTTGGCTTTAGCAGAGTGGAGTGCCTCAGTGACCGCGAGCAGGGCGGTCTCAGTGGAGTGGCCACTCTTGAAGCCAGACTGGTTGGGGTCATGGAGATTGTTCTGGAGAAGATAAGTGGACAGTTGGGAGCAGACCGCCCGTTCCAGAGTTTTAGCGAGAAAGGGAAGAAGAGAGACAGGCCGGTAGTTGTTCAGGGCAGAGGGGTCAAGAGTAGGTTTTTTGAGGAGGGGAGTGACTCTGGCCCTCTTCAGAGAAGAGGGCATGGTGCCGGAAGAGAGGGAGGTGTTGATTAGAGAGGAGAGAAAAGGGAGAATGTCATCGGATATAGATTGTAGGAGGGGAGAGGGGGGTCAAGAGGACAGGTGGTCGGGCGGTGGGATGTAAGGAGTTTCAATGTGTCGGCGTCAGAGGGGAGAAAAGGAGGCTAGGGAGTTGGGGAAGGTAGGAGGGTCAGCAGGGGGAGAGGGTTGTGAGAAGGAATTGCGAATGGCATCAATCTTCTTTTCAAAGAAGGAGACAAAGTCATCAGGTGTGAGTGATAAGGGGGGTGGGGGGGAGGGGGGCCAGGAGAGAGGAGAAGGTTGAAAACAGTTTGCGGGGATTAGAGGCGGCCGCGTTAATTTTCGAGTGAAAGAAGGAAGATTTAGCTAGAGAGACAGAGGAATGGAAGGATGATAAGAGGGCATGGAAGGAAGCTATATCACTGGGGAGACAGGACCTTTTCCATTTTCTCTCCGCTGCCCGAAGTTCGGTTCGGACAGCTCGTAGAGCATCAGAAAGCCAAGGACTGGGGGGGGAGGCCCGAGCTAGTTTGGTGGTGAGGGGACACAGAGAGTCAAAGGAAGATGAGAGGGAGGACATGAGAGTTGTAGCAGCATCATCGGGAGACAGTCGAGAGAAAGACTCCATGGATGGTAGGGAGGAGAGGATTGTAGATGAGAGGGTGGAAGAAGACAGGTGGCGTAGGTTCCGCCGACAGGTGACAGTGGATGGTGGGAGAGATGGATGGGTGTTAGAGGAGAGTGGAAGAGAAAAAGAGATGAAGGAGTGGTCAGACATATGGAGTGGTGTTACAGAGAGGTTGGTTGTTGTGCAGCTCCTTGTGAAGATGAGGTCAAGAAGGTTGCCTGCTTTGTGGGTGGGAGGGGAAAGAGTGAGGGTAAGGTCAAAAGAAGAAAGGAGGGAGAGAAAGGTAGACTGGGTGGACTCTGAGTTGAGGTTGAAGTCACCCAGGAGGATCAGGAGGGTGTCATTGACTGGTAAGGAGCTGAGGAGGATGTCCATCTCATCCAAGAAGCTCCCCAGAGGACCCGGGGGGCGATAAACAACAATAATAAACAGTTTGCACGGCAAAGTAACAGAAACTGCATGAAATTCAAAAGAGGAGAAGGCGAAGGATGAGGAGAAGACACTAGATCTCCATGAGGATGAGATTAGGAGACCTGTGCCACCTCCTCTGCCAGAGGTTCTGGGTGTGTGGGAAAAAGAGAAGGCAGAGGAAAGGGCTGTGTTCTCTGATGAGAGCCACGTTTCAGTTAAAGCAAGAAAGTCAAGGTTGAGGTGGGAGACATAGGCAGATATGAAGTCTGCTTTCTGGACGGCGGACTGGCAGTTCCAGAGGCCACCAGCCATACAGAGATCAATACCAGCGGATCTGGGAGGGAAGATGAGGTTTGAGATATTCTGCCCATGTTGGCGGGAGGTGAACCTCCTACCTGACTGGGACCTGGGGAGAGGAGAGAGGACAGGGATGGGAAGGAAACACATGGAGGGAACTAGGGAGGACAAGAGGAATACTACACAGTGGAATGAGGGCAGGCAGCAAAAACAAAATCAAACATCAGGCTCTCAGACAGCCTGGATGGACACCCGTAGATAGACACCCTTGACTTTGTACACCTGCGACTTCGTATGCCGAGGCAAGTAGCCGAGGCTGCCGCACACAGCTGCCGCTGGTGCGCTACACAGCTGCTTAAATAACACTAACGCTGAATACAGAAAATGCTACCAACCCACTGCAGAACACTAATGCACACTGAAGTGAGTTCAGATGTGCCAGTAATTATACCCTGAACAGGGTGCAAACTATTGGCTCCTCCTACAACAAAAGCTGTGGCCTGCCAGCCAGTAAAAACAATAGCCTAACTTAATAGCCTAGCTCACCTGAGAGAAACAAACACCTAACCCAGTTTCACTGTAATCTAAATAAACACCACTTGTATTAGGTAACAAACAAACAAATACACAGCAGAACACTATAATGACAACTAAACTGAAATAGAAACAGCAAACAAACAAATGATACTTAACTAATCCAGGAGAAAATGCTACCAACCCACTGCAGAACACTAATGCACACTGATGGTTCTCTTCGTGACTATGGTCCCAACTGCCTTCAGGTCATTAACAAGCTCCTCCTGTGTAGTACTGGGCTGATCCCTGACCTTTCTCTTGATCATTGATATCCCACGAGGCGAGATCTTGCGTGGAGCCCCAGACCGAGGGAGATTGGCAGTGACTTTGTGTTTCTTCCATTTTCTAATAATTGCTCCAACAGTTGTTAACTTCTCACCTAGCTGCTTGCTTATTTTCTTGTAGCCCATCCCAGCCTTGTGCAGGTCTACAATTTTGTCCCTGATGTCCTTAGACAGCTCCTTTGTCTTGCCCATGGTGGAAACGTTGGAATCTGATTGTGTGGACAGGTGTCTTTTATACAGCTACATAATGATGCAACGAGTTGACACCGGTGTTTTGGGTAATGAGTTGAGATTAGGAGTGCTTAATGGAAAACTAACTGGTCTGTGGGAGCCAGAATTATTGCTGATTGGTAGGGGATCAAATACTTATTTCATGCAAAAATACGATAATACGTTTATAAAATTTATATGATGTTGTTATTGCGGATTATGTGATATTCTGTCTCTCAATGTTAAAATGTACCTATGATTCAAATTCTACACAGTTCCATTCTTTGTAAGTGGGCAAACCTACAAAATCAGCAAGGGATCAAATAATTATTGCTCCCACTGTATTTTGATGCTTGTACAATTTGTTTCAGTTTACATTTGTTACTTCTTTTTGATATTTATTTTTGGTTATACAGTACTTTTTACATAAAAACTTGGCTGTCTGAGATCAGAAGCAAGGAGCCAACCTAAGTCTGCAGAAGAACTGTCACAAGTTCTCCATCATGCTTGGAACAACCTCCCTGCTGATTGTCTTAGCCAAACCTGTCCTGCAGTATCTCAGATAAATTATGCAGTTTTAACACTGAAGGGTGGTCCCAAAAAATATTGATTTGATTCAGTTTTGAGCTATTCTGCCAAATTACTAAAATGTAATGTAAAATGTATAGTTTGTTTCTTTAGGACTTTACATTATTTTTGAAAGAATCTTATCTGTACAGAATGTTATACAGGTGCCTAAGACTTTTGCACAGTACTGTATGTCAGCCCAGGGCGCCATACAAGTGGGAACCACCACTGTTCTTTTGATAGGGCCATTAAATAGGCTAATTCCACATCATGACATATGGTGATAGGCTATCAAATGAGGATTGTTCCTCAATTCAAAAACTTGTGCACTTGATTCATTAATCTATTAATCATTTTGGAAATTTGGTGGTACAATTCTCATTATCCCTTTGCGAACTGGTGAACTTTTGTGAATTGAAAAAACAAAAAGGGTAAGGAATCCCCACATAATTTTACCCCAAGTTGCATAAATTGCAGGGGGAACAAATTATGAAAGAGCAAATAATTTAAAAATGTAAAAAAATTTAGAGGCAACCCGGAAGTGCATAATTCTTTTTTTTCCAGATGTAAAGCCAGCAAATAACATTTTCTGTTGAATCATCACTAAGCAAACATAGGCATGGATTGGAAACAAAATTAAAAACTAATAAAAAAATAAAAAAATAAAAAGTAATAAGAGCAATACGAGTTGACACAGATGGACAGTCCCAAAACATGTGGAGGAATAAGCCCGGAGTATTAGCATTACAAAACTAACAGTAGTAATTGGGTTAAAACTTCATTTGGTACCTTCGTTAGGGTGTGGCACAGGCCCTGTGGATGACTTTGAAATGAATAGGTTGACTTGAGATTGGACCATACTGTACTCCAATTTGGGCGGAAACCTAATTCACCAAGCTCTCGACTCCATTTGGTCTCTACTGCAATTGGTTTCTTGATCGCCTCCAATAGTTTACAGTAAGTTTTAGATACGCATCCACATGAGGTTGGAGTGGGCTCAATCCTATGTGTCATAGGGTGGGTTGGAAGTGGAGAGCTCCATGGCACTCCATATGCCTTTAGAGCAGATCTCAGTTGTAAATAAAAAGAAAAGTGAGGATGCTGGAAGAGCAAACTTAGTTTGAAGGTATTGGAATGTAAATAGGCCATCATCGCCACATAGGTCTCCCAAAGTGTTTACACCACGAGAGCTCCATGTTACCTGCGTAAATGGTTTGTTACCAGACGTTAGGTTTAAATTATACCAGAAAGGGGTGTGTGAGCAAAATCGAAAGGAACCTCCCATGATTCTTTCAGCCTCTTTCCACACCTTAAGGGTGTTGATTATAATACAGCCAAATCTGTGTGTGAGATTTTTTTGCGTTCTGTGCCTTTGCATACAACTTTTGGTCACAAGAAATGAGTGAAATAGGCCTATAGCTTGAACATTCCAACAAATCTTTACCCTTTTTTAATAGGAGAGAAATAAGGGTAATCTTTTGGTCTCTGTAAAAATCACCTGTGGATATAGCATAATTAAGAGAGTCCATAATAAGAGGGCCTACACTTCTTATTATTCTTGTGTAAATGCTTTCCTAGGTCATTTCACTACTGAACTTGTCATGATCTGTGTTTTCAGTCATCTGTTTTTCTCTAAGTCCTTAGCGTTTCCATATCTTTAAGTTACACATTAAGTTACATTGCCAAAGGTTTAATTTTATTTCTTTATTTTTTATTTATTTTATTTATTTTTTTCACTATTGCATAGCATAAACAATCCCCTTCTAGGAAACTCACATTATAACACTCCTCCCCCTTTAAATTCCAACATTCCCGTAAACCTAACAATCACAATCGTCTTAGACTGAATAACCCATTATTGCCAGTTATTAAACATTAGCCATGAACAACTTAACCTTCAATGTAAACAAAAACAAGTTCACACACAACATTTGGCAAATATGGCAAGTAACCATTCAACTTAGCTGGTGGTTTATGAGTGCGCTGCGATCTTCGCAACACCACTGGTGACCCAGCAGGCACCATCGGTGAAGGTGTTTTGGGTCGATCTGGTGCTGGGGGCATGGACGGAGTCAGTGTAGCAGTGGGTGAAGGTCCATCAGTCCCTGAAGACACCGATACCTCTTCCTGAGATACTCCCTCTGGCCTAACCCCAGGAGAACATGTTTCCACTGTAGGCTGCTCCACCACTGGACACCGCACGGCAATCTCTGTCACTGAGCCAGCGTCGTACCGCAGATGCACATGGTCCTGATGCCTCCTGAACACCCGTCCATCCTGTAGCTCCACAACGAAAGAGACTGGGCCACTCTGCTTACGAATGACTCCCGGTAGCCACTTCCCGCTGTTGTTGTTGAAGTTCCTCACATATACGTGGTCATCAGGTTGAAGCTGTCTCTCTTGTGCGTGCTGATCATGTCTCTCGTTTTGCTTCTCCTGTTTTCTCTCCACCTTTGCCTTGATGTTTGGACGCAGCAGGTCCAATCTTGACTTGGGGCGACGCCCTAGCAGCATCTCCGCTGGTGTGCGTCCTGTTGTAGACTGTGGCGTGAGGCGGTATTTAAACAGGAACCGTGAAAGCCGACTACTAAGTGAGTCCCCTGTCATGCGCTTCAGGCCCTCCTTAACTGTCTGAACCGCCTGCTCTGCCAACCCGTTGGAAGCTGGGTGAATGAATTCCATTCTCTTGCATGAACTCACTGAACAGCTCACTGGTGAATGTCGGGCCGTTGTCAGTGACCAGCGAGTCCAGTATTCCATGGATGGCAAACACCTGCCTGAGTTTGTCAATGGTCACGGGGGCTGTGATATTGCTCATGATGTGGGCCTCGATCCATTTGGAGTGTGCATCCACCATTATCATAAACATCTGCCCCATGAACGGGCCGGCAAAGTCTACATGTAGCCTAGACCATGGGCGGTCAGGCCACTCCCATGGGTGCAAAGGTGCTGGCGCTGGTGAGTGCTGACACTGTGTGCATGCCTTCACCTTTTCTTCTAGGTCCTGGTCCATTTTTGGCCACCAGACGTACGACCTGGCCAGGCCTTTCATCCGCGACACACCTGGATGTGTCTCATGTATCTCCTCCACAATCTGCGAACGGCCTGGAGGCGGTACGACGACCCTCGTACCCCAGAAAATGCAGCCATTCTGCAGACTTAGTTCTGTTTTACGTTTTGCATAAGGCCTCAGTTTCTCTTCTTCCCCAACACTGGGCCAACCCTGCAGCAGGAATGTCATCAGCGGCGTGTCAGGTAAGGGCAGCCTACTTAGCGCATCAGCGTTGGCATTATCCTTACCCGCTCTGTACACTATAGTGTAGATGTATGCAGACAGTGTGAGAGCCCAACGTTGTATCCTGGCTGAGGCGAGCGGTGGGATGCATCGGGTCTCACTGAACAGACTCATCAAAGGTTTATGGTCTGTGACAATCGTGAACGCCCGCCCATATAGATACTGGCGGAAACGCTTCACAGCAAAAACGATGGCCAGACCCTCCTTATCCAACTGCGAATAACCTTTCTCTGCCGCTGACAAGGTCCGTGAAGCAAAGCCAATAGGCTTCTCTGCACCGTACTCCATTATATGTGAAAGCACCGCCCCCACTCCATAGGGCGACGCATCACACGAAAGAACAATTTCTCTGTCTGGATCATAGTGCACAAGTAACTTCTCTGAATTGAGGAGCTCTTTTACTTGCTTGAAAGCATCCTCCTGCTCCACCTCCCACTGGCACCTAGTGTCCTTGTGCAGCAGCTTGTAGAGTGGGGCCAATACACTTGAGAGTTCAGGGAGAAACTTCCCATAATAATTAACCAGGCCCAGGAAAGATTGGAGCTCATGGACACTCTTGGGGCTTGGGGCCTCTTTAATAGCCCTCACCTTGTCCTCCAGTGGCAAGAGCCCCTCCGCTGTGATCTTGTGTCCCAAGTAGGTCACACTCGGGGACAGGAACACACATTTTCCCCTCTTCAGCCTCAGCCCGGCGTCAGCTAACCTTTTCAGCACCTGCTCTAGGTTAGCCAGATGTTCCTCCTCTGTGGCCCCGGTGATCAGAATATCATCTAAATACACCGCCACATGCGGAATCCCCTGCAGCAAGGTGTCCATCGTCCTCTGGAAGATGGCGGGGCTGGACGCCACTCCAAACACCAGCCGGTTGTACTTGAACAAGCCCTTGTGAGTATTGACCGTGACATACTCCTTTGACTCCTCATCAAGTAACAGCTGCTGGTAAGCGTGGCTCATATCCAGCTTGGTGAACCGCTTACCCCCTGCCAGTGATGCAAATAGGTCATCGACCCGTGGTAATGGGTACTCCTCCAGCTTTGAGACCCGGTTCACAGTGAGCTTATAGTCCCCATATATCCGTACCGTCTTGTCTTCTTTCAGCACAGGAACAATGGGCGCCGCCCACTTTGAGAACTTGACTGGTTATATAATGCCCAGCCTCTGCAACCGCTCCAGCTCCTCCTCCACCTTACTCTTCATGGCATAGGGGACTGGGCGGGGCTTGAAAAACCGTGGGGAGGCCTCTGGGTCGACATGCAGTGTTACTGTCACCCCCTCTAGGGTACCCAGCTCCTCCTTGAAAACATCCTTGTATCTCTCTAGAATGTCCTCCGTTGAGTCTGTCCTGCCAGCATACTTAATCACATGCCAGTTTAGTTTGAGCTTACGCAGCCAATCACGACCCAACAAACTGGGCCCGCTCCCCTTGGCTACCACCAGCCCGGCGCGGGCTATCTGGCCCTCATACAAAATGTCCACATATAGGACCCCAACATGAGGAATGGGATGTCCTGTATAGGTCCTGAGTTTGAGCTTTGACGGCCTGATGGGAGGTAGGTTAGACCCCCACGTCTCTCTGTAGGTCTCCTAGCTGATGACCGATGCTGACGCCCCTGAGTCAATCTCAAACGTTATGTCCTGCCCTCCGACAGCAACTGTGGCACAGTAAGGCTCTGGTGGCTCCTCATCTGTTTCAACTCCAAACATGTTGTAGGAGCATGTTTCCTCCTCTTCAACGTAGGAGCAGGTTTCCTCCCCCTCAACCTCTTCCTCTAGGTGATGTGTGGCTCTTTGAGCCTGCTGAGCCCTTCCTTCCCAGGGTTTACCTTTCCCCATTGAACTCCTACATTTCTTTGACAGGTGTCCCCTCTTTTGGCATGAGTGGCAGACAGCCACCTTAAATTTACAGTCATTTGCATAATGTGGCCCTCCGCACCGGAAACATTCAACTCGTTTGGCCCGTGCACTTGTGTCCTGTTTAACAGACCCTTTTCCAGTGTCTCTCCTGACCTGGTGCACTGCCACCGTCTGTGAACTTCCATTTCCCTTCTGAATGTCCAGGGCTTTCTTGAACGTCAGGGGTGGCGTTTCCCCCAGCAGGCGGCGCTGTATGGCGTCATGGTTGATGCCGCAAACCAGTCTGTCACGCAGCATATCGTCCAGCACTGCCCCAAAATCACAGTGCTCAGAGAGCTGACGCAGCTCAGTTACAAAGTTAGCTACAGTCTGACCTGGTTTCCTGAAGAAACTACTCCGTCCAGTACACGCTTCCTTCCACAAACTCCCCAATAGTCCCAAACGTAGCCATCTCAACCCGTGGACCCACCTCGTCTCCGCTGTTCATGAACTTGTGTTGTTAACCACCTAGCTTGTTAGCACACTGCAACTAAGCCAGCTCAAACACCCACAAAAACACGCAAAAAAACGGCCAACAAACACGCTTCCAGTTGAATCCTCCAGAAATATGTGGTAACTTCTGTCTGGCAAAGACCACTCACATACTTAACTTTAGTTAACTGTTTAATAGTTAGAAACAGAATACACGTTATGCACCGTTTGCCTGCGGCTCTGTCTAGGCTGCGTTTCTATGCATATATCAGAATGCCCTAGGCAATCCATTATTAACTCCAAACCCACTAGGGGGCACTATTGCATAGCATAAACAATCCCCTTATAGAAAACTCACATTATAACAACACCCTTTTCAGCAATAGTGCTAATATATATGGAGCATACAGTGGCAAGAAACAGTATGTGAACCCTTTGGAATTACTTGGTTTTCTGCATTAATTGGTCATAAAATGTAATCTGATCTACATCTAAGTCCCAAGTATAGACAAACTCAATGTGCTTAACCTAATACCACACAAACAATTATAATATTTCATGTCTTTATTGGACACATCCTTTGAACATTCACAGTGCTGGTGGAAAAAGTAAGTGAACCCTTGGATTTAATAACTGATTGAACCTCCTTTGGCAGCAATAACCTCCAACAAGCGTTTCCGGTAGCTGCTGATCAGACCTGCACAACGTTCAGGAGGAATTTTGGACCATTCTTCCTTACAGAACTGCTTCAGCTCAGCCATATTCTTAGGTGTGAACAGCTCTCTTGAGGTCATTCCACAGCATCTCTATTGGATTCAGGTCTGGACTCTGACTGGGAGACTTTTCTTTTTTTGAAGCCATTCTGTAGTAGATTTACTTTGATGTTTAGGGTCATTGTCCTGCTGCATCACCCAACTTCTACTGAGCTTCAGCTGGCGGACAGCCACCCTGACATTATTCTGTCGGATACCTTGATAAACTTGAGAATTCATTTTCCCCTCGATGATGGCAAGCGGTCCAGGCCCCGAAGCAGCAAAGCAGCCCAAAATCATGATGCTCCCTCCACCGTACTTCACCGTTGGGATGATGTTTTCATGTTGGTATGCAGTGCCCTTTTTACGCCATACGTAGCACTGCGTGTTCTTCCCGAACAATTCAACCTCGGTTTCATCAGTCCACAAAACATTTTCCCAGTAGCGTTGTGGAGTGTCAAGGTACTCTTTGGCAAACTTCAGGCGTGCAGTGATGTTTTTTTTGGAAAGCAGCGGCTTCCTCCGTGGTGTCCTGCCATGGACACCATGCCTGTTCAATGATTTGCGTATGGTAGACTCATGAACAGAGATGTTAACCAGTTCCAATGATTCCCTCAAGCCTTTAGCTGTTACTCTAGGATTCTTTTTTACCTCACTGAGCATTCTGCGTTGTGCCTTTGGAGTCAACTTGGTGGGGCGCCCACTTCTAGGGAGAGTAGCCACAGTACTAAATTGTCTCCATTTGTAGACAATTTGTCTAACTGTGGACTGGTGAATACCTAAAGTCTTGGAGATTACTTTGTAACCCTTTCAAAGTAAATGGCTTGTAGAAAATGGCTTGTCGTGAAAAATAAAATGACATTTAAGGCCCAATATCTTTGAAATTAGATAAGAATGGTTTTTGACAGCATATTTGAACACTCCCAACATACCAAATATGAAATGATTTGGGAGTTTCCTTGTAGAATTATGGCTATTTTGAGCAACTCTGCACTTTTTAAGTGATGGCCCCCTAAATTCTAGAAGGTTCTTACACAAAAACGAAAAACGAGTATGAAGCTGAAACAAATAGAAAATCTGAAATTGAACAGATGCCGCGGTGCACTTCATTTGAATTGACATTTGGAGTGGGCCTGTTCTATTTTCTCACACTGGACTCCTTTTTGGTTGAAGGGGTTTGTGCTCGTACTCACCCCAATATCTCTAGTTTACAGTGTGGGTCCTCCAGTCCAGCAGAAAGTGCTCTCACTCCTGAATCCTGCAGGTTGTTGCCTCTGAGCTGTAGGTCTCTCAGCTCTGAGTGAGGAGAACGCAGGACTGAGGCCAGAACATCACAGCTGCCCTCGGTGAGTTTACAATGAATCAGCCTGCAGGGAAATCACACACGCAAGCACACATGCATGCACACACACGCACACACACACACACACACACACACACACACACACACACACACAAACTCCATATTCAGTCCTGTCCACAGTCTGGGTTCTCCATCACAGTTTACAATGCAATTCATGTATTCTGATGTTAAATAAATTCACAGATTAGTATACTTTCACGTTAAATTTATGTTTGTACTGATGAGCTAATATTAACAGCATCCACGTCTCTATAAACTTACATTTCCCTTAGGATATACCAGCCTTTCTTCAACTGGTCACCAGGAGACTGAGGCATTAGGACCTACTCAAGTTTTAATTTGGCGTAAAATCAAAGACCAAAAATATTTTTTTTTATTTGTTAAAGATAGCCCTCCAGATGACTTTTTGCATGTAAGTTTGTTTAATAGTTTTATTTATTTTTGCCTTATTTATCTTTGTTGGTTTCTTTGACTTTGGGGATCCTCTTTTGCAGGTGTGGATTTCGGTATGGGTGACATGGGCAGCCTGCCAGCCGATAGTCCCCCGGCCACCCCCAAACCCCACATAGGGTAACATGAACTTTTAACATACAGTGGTGTGAAAAAGTGTTTGCCCCCTTCCTGATTTCTTATTTTTTTGCATGTTTGTCACACTTAAATGTTTCAGATCAAACTAATTTAAATATTAGTCAAAGACATTACATTACATTACATTATTGGCATTTGGCAGACGCTCTTATCCAGAGCGACGTACAACAAAGTGCATACCCATAACCAGGGATAAGTTCGCTGAAAGACCCTAGAGGGAAGTACAATTTCAACTGCTACCTGTACGACAAAGATAAGGACAAGGGCCATTTTTTTTTTTTTTTTTTTTTGAACAAACAAACAAACAAACAGAGCAAAAGTGAACAAAGTTAACTATCCAAACACTGCTTACCTAGCCAACTAAAAATACCGATACACAAAGCAAGTCACAGAGACAACAATTAAGGTTCACAGGGAGGTAGGGAGGGATGGGGAGAGGTGCTGCTTGAAGAGGTGTGTCTTCAGCTTGCGCTTGAAGGTGGGGAGAGATTCTATAGTTCTGACCTCAACGGGAGTTCGTTCCACCACCGTGGGGCCAGAACAGACAGTAGTCGTGAGCGTGAGGTGGAGGTTCTGAGAGGGGGAGGTGCCAAGCGGCCTGTGGAGGCTGAACGAAGAGGTCTGGCAGGGGTGTAGGGTCTGATGATTTTTTTGCAGATAAGCTGGGGAAGACCCCTTAACTGCTTGGAAGGCTAGCACCAATGTTTTGAATTTGATGCGAGCCATGACAGGCAGCCAGTGGAGGGAAGTAAGCAGGGGGGTGACGTGTGAGTATTTGGGAAGGTTGAAGACCAGACGAGCTGCTGCATTCTGGATGAGTTGGAGGGGTCTGATGGCGGACGCTGGGAGGCCAGCCAAGAGGGAATTGAAGTAGTCCAGGCGGGACAGAACCATCGCTTGGACCAGGAGCTGGGTCGAGTAGGGGGTGAGAAAGGGGCAGATTCTCCGTATGTTGTATAGGAAGAACCTGCAAGACCGGGTCACCGCCGCAATGTTCTCGGAAAGGGACAGTCTGCTGTCCATCACCACGCCGAGGTTCCTTGCACTGGGTGACGGTGTGAGTGTAGTATCCCCAAGGGAAATGGAGAGATCCAGATGGGGAGAGGTATTAGCAGGGATGAATATCATTTCAGTTTTACCTGGGTTGAGCTTTAGATGGTGGTTGTCCATCCAGCTCTGGATGTCCCTCAGGCAAGCAGAGATACGGGCTGAAACCTGCGTATCAGACGGCGGGAACGAGACAAAGAGTTGGGTATCGTCCGCGTAGCAGTGGTAGGATAGCCCATGTGCAGTGATCACAGGGCCAAGGGAGCGAGTGTAAAGAGAAAAAAGAAGTGGGCCAAGGACTGAGCCCTGGGGAACTCCTGTGGCGAGGGGCCGAGGTGTCGATACCGAACCAGCCCAGGCAACCTGGAAGGAGCGACCAGAGAGGTAGGACTCAATCCAGTCCAGGGCTGTGCCACAGATGCCCGTTGCTGACAGGGCAGACAGGAGGATGGAGTGATCCACAGTGTCGAAGGCAGCAGAGAGATCTAGAAGAATGAGGACAGAGGAGAGGGAGGCTGCTCGTGCGGCATGGAGTGACTCACTGACGGAGAGGAGCGCAGTCTCTGTCGAGTGGCCCGATCTGAAGCCAGACTGATGGGGGTCTAGCAGGTTGTTGTTAGAAAAGAAAGAAGAAAGTTGAGTAGAAGCGGCTCGTTCTACAGTTTTAGAAAGGAAAGGAAGAAGAGATACCGGGCGGTAGTTCTGGATGATGGAGGGATCCAGGGTAGGCTTTTTTAGCAGCGGAGTGATGTGGGCCCTCTTGGAGGATGCCGGAAAACAGCCGGAAGACAGGGAGGAGTTGACAAGGGAGGTGACAAATGGGAGAATGTCAGGTGTGATAGTTTGGAGAAGAGAAGAGGGGATAGGGTCAAGGGCACATGTTGTAGGGCGGTGGCAGAGCAGGAGTTGAGAAACATCAGAGTCTGTAAGGGGGGAGAAAGTGGAAAAGGAAGGGATGGGCCTAGAGGGGGGGAAGGGCACAGTGAGGGGGGCGGTGGTTGTAAAGGATCTGCGGATGACTGTGACCTTCTCATCGAAGAAATCAGCAAAGTCATCAGCAGCGAAGGAGGACTGAGGAGGAGGAGGCGGTGCGTTGAGGAGAGAGGAGAAAATGGAGAAAAGTTTCCGGGGGTTAGAAGCGGAGTTCTGAATTTGTGTTTGATAGTATTTTGCTTTGGCGGCAGTGACATCGGAAGAGAATGCCGCCAGGAGAGACTGGTAAGTCATGAGGTCTGAAGCGTCTCTGGATTTCCCCCACTTCCTCTCCGCTGCGCGGAGGCTGGCCCTGGAGGTACGGAGGGTGTCAGATATCCAAGGACTGGGAGGGGATGTGCGAGGTGGCTTTGAGACAGGGGGACAGAGAGAGTCAAAGGCGGAGGAGAGAGATGAAAGGAGGGTGGCAGATGTCAGAGGGGAGTTCGGAGAAGGATTCGAGAGGGGGGAGTGAGGCGGTGACCGTGGTGGCAAAGGAAGAGGGTGAGAGTGAGTGGAGGTTACGGCAGGCTGAGGAAGTGTGGGTGGGAGGAGGGGGAGGAGGATGGGGAGGAAGAGGGAGGGAGAATGAGATGAAGTGGTGATCAGATGTATGCAGAGGGGTAACCGTGAAATCGGAGCATGAGCAGTTCCTCACAAAGACAAGGTCTAGGACATTGCCCGCCTTGTGGGTTGGAGGAGAATGTTGCAGGGAGAGGCCGAAGGAGTGGATTAGCGGTAGGAAGGCAGCAGACTGGGAGGCTTCTAGGTGGATGTTGAAGTCTCCAAGGAGAATCAGTGGGGTGCCATCCTCAGGGAAGGAGCTGAGAAGGGTGTCTAGCTCATCAAGGAAGTTTCCCAGGGGCCCTGGAGGACGGTAGATAACTGCAATGAAAAGGTTAGTAGGGTAGGATACTGCAACAGAATGGAATTCAAAAGTGGATATGGACAGGTCAGAGAGGGGGAGAACAGAGAATTTCCATGAGGGGGAAATTAAAAGACCAGTACCACCGCCACGGCCGGAAGGCCGGGGAGTGTGCGAGAAGGAGAAGGAGGATGAGAGGGCAGCGGGAGTGGCGGTGTTGTCAGGTGTGATCCAGGTCTCCGTGAGGGCAAGGAATTGTAGGGACTGGAGGGAGGCATAGGCAGGGATGAAGTCAGCCTTCCGAGTGGCAGACTGGCAGTTCCATAGTCCCCCTGTGACAGCAAAGTCCTCACAGAGGGTCAGCGGGGGGTAGCTGAGGTTGGAGGGGTTCTGACGCCGTGGAGGCCCACGTCGCAGGGGGTGTCTTCGAGGGAGAGACTGGGATGGGGTGAAACATAACATCACAAACTGGGACGGAGCGACGCTCGCCTACAATTGCTCACAAGCAATACCAAATCAAAGCTAATCTACTGATAAATTCCACAGCTATTTAAGTTATTTAAGACAAATGTTCAATCACTCTACAGATATGCAACCAGTAGAAGTGATTAACAGGTAATAGACAAACAACCTGGCTCAAGCCCTAACCCTTGATGTTCAAATGAGCAATTTTAAAAAATCAACGTTACCGCGTCTAGAGGAAAACCCGCAGCGATACTAAACACCTGGTCAGAATGATGAGGGAGGGGGAGGGGGTGAATCTATCAAATAATGCACCTCTAACTTTGTACAGCAATCAGTCACATAGTAAATGCTGCCAAATAATAATAATAATCATTCTTAATACTGTGAATATTTAGTTTCACAATTGTTGAATTTTTTCTGGATTGTTATGTGCATTCGCCATACTCTCCAGCGGGTTTTTCTGTCTGACTTTTTTCGACTTCTGTTTTGTGGATTATCCTTCTGTTCTCATTTGACCTGCTGTGTATGGGCGCCCTTCGATTTACCGGTTTGTGATTTTGGTTTTTGATTCTGTTTATCCGTCTGTTTGGACTGCCTGATTGTTTTCAACCCTCTCCATGTGACCATGACCATTCTTTGGATTACCTGTGTTTCTGTTTGCCTGGATACCAGACTTTTGCTAGGACTTTTTATTAGTAACTGCCTTGTCTTCATTATACCTGTTGCTGGTTCTCAAATGCAGGATCCATATTTCCCACAATCCCACAGGACAATTCCACGACGTCCACCCCGCATGACATCTAGCTCGGTTCATTCAATCCCGTAATGGCGGGAGCAATACACTTTCCCGTATAGGGATCCCCTCTTCTTCTCTTACCCTTCTTCCCATTCCTTCTTTTCGACGCACCCTTTTTGGGCATTCGCTTCAGCTCATCTCCCCCGAGACTCGGACAGAGGCTGAATGCAGCACAGCGCACTACCAGGTCTACGGTCACACCTAGTTACCTTGCGGTAACTTAGTCGCCTGTAGCGAGTGGAAACTGGTGTACATGGAACGCTACATTAGTTTACTCCTGCAAAGCACAGCAACAAACTTTTCCACCCGGAAAAAGGACCAGAAAACATTTTTTTCCAGAACCGAACAGACACATAGACATAGAGCCGAGTTAAAGCAGTCTTTCAAAGAACTTCCAACCTTCAGGTTATCGGTATGTTTTAATCATTGATATTGGTTATTTTTGTAACGGCGGGGAGGACAGAGGAACCAGAAGCAGACACAGGGGTGTGGAAAAAATGGCAGGTTGTAAAACCCCACGCTAACCCAATGACGGAATTTAGCAGGGGCCGAAGAGGGTTTTGCGTGCTTGTCCTTCTGGTGTTGCTGGGAGAACATTAGTAGGGTTAATTATTATCCGCCGTACAAGAACAGAGCACAATTATGTTTAAGAATATACTGGGTCCGTTGCCATGGGTCGGATATGGATTGACCTGCCCCATATCCCGCTTACAGCTGGCCAGAAACGGATCAGTACAATTCTTAATATTCTCCGTTCTCCGTTGTACGCTTAGTGGTTACTATAGTTTTAAGCGTTTATCTGACTCCATTTAAGATATAATTTAGAAATTTACGCGGACCTCGGGAGTGATTACACTCAACTCGTACCTGCGCCACCATTACTCAATAGATACTCCCGGGATTAGCATTACTGCTGAAATCTCAGTTCGGTGGAGAACTCAGAGGCGGAGGGTCCAGTCAACACAATACATGCAAACCTGCCATGATAGTTGCGAGCCCAGGTCGGGGTAGGATTGTCTGGGCTCCTTAGAGCTAATTTGGCAGGAACCAGCGCCGTAACGCCCATGGGTTCCCTTTGCACCAGATTATAAGAGCCGTGCGTCCCCCGACCCTTTAACGGACAGAAACTTGCTGGCCTCACAGCTTAGAACTATCACAGATGCACCACACCGCCGATTGGTCGGTCTTTAGCCACCATTTCCCCCTGAGTATTCAGTTGTAATTTAGGCTGAAAAGGTACAAGATGAATTAGAGTCATGGAGATCACGCAAGTTACAAACAAAATAGTTTATTCGCAGACAGGTAGGTTATTAGCTTTAAAATATCACAATCAATTACAAAATACACAAATTAAGAATAGCGATAGAGTAAATAATCATACCTAGCCTGCTTTGACTACACACAAACAAAGAGTATAGAATATGCCATGTATAGGAAGCCGATTACGATCTTCCGCTGCTACACCTACATACATACATACTTACATACACAAGACATGTTGTGTGGGAAGTTGAATACGATCTTCCTGATACTTACATACACGTACAATATGCTGTGTGGGAAGTCAAATACGATCTTCCCAGATTGGTCTGTCTCCCTTGCTTTTATGCCAAATCATACGTTTGAAACCAGGTGACAGTGCCATAAATCAACCTGGAGGGGTGGTCAAATCTGGAATTTAGACCCCCACCATTGGGGGTTGTTGAGTAGGGAAAATGAGATGATTACCAAGAGAGGACATGCAGGTTTTCCCTTGAGTTATTGAAACTATGGTTTATTAAACTCCATTTGGTATGAAATGTATCTCATCCGATTCCTTGATTTTACCAGATCACATCCATACCAAACAGATTACCCTTATGTCTTATTATGTTGCAGTTATCATGAAACTTCCCTCCTGATTATCCATTTTACATGCAATCCCTGTTACCATTACATAAGACTTAATGCAATAATACAAGGATCACATGGGCAATGTTTTCAAGGTTTTACCGGGTCTCTTTACTATCTTAATAGCAGTTTCGAATATTTAATCTAGGAGAACAGTCACCGGTGTAATGGCAGCAGTGCCCAAATGAGGGCACTGTGGCACTGTCCGGAGTCTTCCCCCTGGGAAGTGACCAGGTACGGGGTCACAGGGAGGTCACCAATGTTCTGGAGGATTCTTTTCCCATGACCCAACTGCCCTTGGACCACTCATACATCTTAAGGTAGTCTAAACAACATTGAAACCCCAGCTCCCAGGCCCCTCACAAATGGCAGCCCTTCCTGACGTTAACAGGCCACCCCATCATATCTATGAATACTGTGGTTGGGAGTTTTCATGATAACTACATTATGCTGTAAATATGTATTTGTGCCTCTCATGGTAATATACCTTTTGGATAAACCTGATTTGGGTGAATGAAAGGAAAGGAGACACCCCAGATTGTTTGGTTTCTTCTCCTTATCTCTGAAATCCAGGCCTTAGTTCTTGACCCTAAAAGTGAGTCACCCATCTATAATTTACAGCCAGGCCCACCAGGCAGGGGGCTAAAACACATGGCTTCTACAGAGACAGCTTTTGCCCAGTTTCCCCTCAGCTCCTGAATGGTTATGCTATCAAAGGTAGACCGTTACAAAAACTAGACCATTACACCAGTCGCACTGAACCAATCAGAATAACACCAAACATTACTATATTCTGACCTGGGATTATCATGAAACATCTTTAGGCCATCTCCACTATTCCTGTGCTCTAACCTATAAGGAATGTGAGAAAAGGGGGCCCCCAGGGCCCAAGAAGGCGCCTCTAAGAATCCTTCTCTAGCTCTCCCCCACAGGCATGTGTGCCAACGGTGGGGGCTAACAATGTATGCTCCAGGAGGGGGACAACTGAAAAGGACAGGTACAAATACACAGGGGAATGAGACAAACTAGGCGGGGCATGGTATTGAGGGCAGTCTAACAAATAAACATCAGGTGAGACACATGAAAGGGTAATAGGACAATAACGAGGGGGAAAGGAAAACGCGGACTGGATTCACAAAGACACACATGTAATACAAACAGCTTCCGGACTAGAGAGTAGACAATTGCAGAGAATCAGGAGATGCAGAGATACAGAGAGACAGGTACGAATACTTTGCTGAAACTAAGCAAGTAATCAGTGATAGAATAGGGAGGCGGAGTTACAGAACAGAATTGAAACTGGAGATGCGTTAGTAAGTTAGTTAAGTGATTTAAATTACAAATACCCAAAACTAGTGACTGTTAGTTTGTTAGTTTGACAAACATATTAGTGTGTTAGTATAATTAGTCCTGTACAAATTCTATGTTAGTTGGGATTAGGAACTACCGTAAACACCCGAATAGTGGGGCACGCAGACAAGGGAGTGACTGGGCTAGTAAACATTCAGACTCAGACATCACAGGGGAAGACGAGTGCAAAGACTAATGAATATAAACAGAGCACCCGTGCGAGGACCCTACACGACCCCCACCTGTCTGATCTGCAGTAAAGTCAATAAAGACTTCAGTGGTCTCTCTATTGGGTTTGTTGTTCTGGTGCCTGACAGAACTAAAGTAAAACATGCTAAGCGTCTTATACATATGACAGACATATCAGGTTTAGGAATATCTGCGTTTGCATAGCAGAATGAACAGACATGCATAATTACAGGATTTGAACTTGCTATAGATAAACCTATAATTGTACTGGCAAACAGGGCTCTGGTTAACCTCATTTTGTAATAAAGTTCCATTGTACATGTGAGGCAGTTTGGTTAGAAAGCATTAGGGTGAGTAATCCTTTTTGGAGAGCTTGTTGGACACTTTGGGTACGTGTTTAAGTTTGATCAAAATGCCCTTATTGAAAACCAGGAATGATAAAGTTTGATTTAAATACTTTCATTAAAACTGTGAAATGGTTAGAATAGAGAATCATGTGCAAAAATACCCTTTCCTAAATGTTACTACAGTGGGAGCAATAATTATTTGATCCCTTGCTGATTTTGTAGGTTTGCCCACTTACAAAGAATGGAACTGTGTAGAATTTTAATCATAGGTACATTTTAACATTGAGAGACAGAATATCACAAAATAATCCACAATAACAACAACAGAAATTTATTATCGTATTTTTGCATGAAATAAGTATTTAATCCCCTACCAATCAGCAATAATTCTGGCTCCCACAGACCAGTTAGTTTTCCATTAAGAAGCACTCCTAATCTCAACTCATTACCCAAAACACCTGTGTCATTATGTAGCTGTATAAAAGACACCTGTCCACACAATCAATCAGATTCCAACGTTTCCACCATGGCCAAGACAAAGGAGCTGTCTAAGGACATCAGGGACAAAATTGTAGACCTGCACAAGGCTGGGATGGGCTACAAGAAAATAAGCAAGCAGCTTGGTGAGAAGTTAACAACTGTTGGAGCAATTATTAGAAAATGGAAGAAACACAAAGTCACCGCCAATCTCCCTCGGTCACCTTGTGGGATATCAATGATCATGAGAAAGGTCAGGGATCAGCCCAGTACTACACAGTAGTACACAGTGTTAATGACCTGAAGGTAGTTGGGGCCACAGTCACGAAGAGAACCATCAGTAACACACTACACCGTGAAGGATTATAATCCTGCTGCGCGCGCAAGGTTCCTCTGTTGAAGAAGGCACATGTACAGGCCCGTCTGAAGTTTGCCAAAGAACACCTGGATGATCCAGAGGAGGCTTGGGAGAAGGTGATGTGGTCAGATGAGACCAAAATACAGCTATTTGGCATCAACTCGACTCGCCGTGTTTGGAGGAAGAGAAATGCTGAGTAAAACCCCAAGAATACCATCCCCACTGTGAAGCATGGAGGTGGAAACCTTATGCTTTGGGGTGTTTCTCAGCTAAGGGGACAGGACATGAATGGGGCCATGTACCAGGAAATTTTGGGCGACAACCTCCTTCCCTCAGTGAGAGCACTGAAAATGGGTCTTCCAACATGACAATGACCCAAAACATACGGCCAAGGCAACAAAGGAGTGACTCTAAAAGAAGCATATTAAGGTCCTGGAGTGGCCTAGCCAGTCTCCAGACCTAAATCCCATCGAAAATCTGTGGAGGGAGCTGAAGCTTCGACTTGCCAAGCGACAGCCTCGGAACCTTAAGGATTTGGAGAGGATCTGCAAAGAGGAGTGGACCAAAATCCCTCCCAAGATCTGTGCAAACCTGGTGAAAAACTACAACAAACGTCTGATCTCTGTACTTGCCAACAAAGGTTTCTCCACCAAGTATTAAGAAATATTGTTCTATGGATCAAATACTTATTTCATGTGAAAATATGATATTAAATTTATAAAATGTATATGATGTTGTTATTGTGGATTATTTTGTGATATTCTGTCTCTCAATGTTAATATGTACCTATGATTAAAATTCTACACAGTTCCATTCTTTGTAAGTGGGCAAACCTACAAAAAAATTATTGCTCCCACTGTATTTCAATTAGGGCTGTCAAAATAACGCGTTAATTTCGATTAATTAATTATAGAGTAAATAAGGCGTTAAAAAAATTAACGCAATTAATTATGCGCTGTGATGCCCTTGACCCCGTACGTCACTGGCCAGTAGCTTTGCAAACAAGATGGAGGCTGATGAGAACACGTTGCTTGGCGTATTGAATGGGAAATATACATTCAAAAAACGGCCGGATGGAACTGTTGACAGGAGTATGGTTCTGTGCAATGTGTGCAGCAAGGAATTCGCGTACCATCGGAGTAACTCGAGCCTAAAATATCACCTCAACGCAAAACACATAGCAGTGAGCCCGGTGGAAAAACGGGAGTTTTGACAACAAATTATGGAAAATCAAGTTACATCTTGCAAAAATCTTTACGTCTTTCAACTCAACCTGACACATTCATGAGGTCCGGGTCTAGTTTTGAAGTGTTGCAGAGGCAAGAAATCGCTGCAGAAGTTGAATTTGGCGGGGCCGAGGGAGGATGCTCTTCCCCGGGCACTGGGTCTTGTAGCTCCATCGGAGCTCGCTACGAGAGGGTCGGCACAGAGGAGGAACGCGCGGGGTCCTCCTCTGCCGCCGACCCTCTTGTAGCGAGCTCCGGTGGAGCCCCATAAGACCGGCTGCCTGGGTAAGAGCGTCCTCCCCCGGCCCCGCCTGCCGCCGGCGGGGATGCGTGCATTTATCTGCAACTTCTGCAGCGATTTCTTGCCTCTGCAACACTTCAAAACTAGACCCGGACCTCATGGATGAGTCTTGGGGTCAGGTTGAGTTGAAAGACGTAAAGATTTTTCACAAGATGTAATTTGATTTTCCATAATTTGTCGTCAAACTCCCATATAACCCAATGGGTTTTCTTGCTTCCTGGATACAGGACCCAGGATGCATTGCGATAAGGGGAACGGTCTATTGCATAGGGATTAGGTCATATCTTAGTTTCAATATTATGGCCGTTTGTGAAATAAAAGATGTGAAATAAAATATGTTGATCTTTTAAAGTAAATAATGTCTATTATGTTCATTTATTCACTCATCTACTACAATCCATTTGCATTCAAACATTTTTACAACATTTTTTTGCTTCTCACGGCAAATATCATTATGTGCGATTAATTTCGATTAATTAGATTAATTAATTACAAAGCCTGTAATTAATTCGATTAATTTTTTTAATCGATTGACAGCACTAATTTCAATATATAGTATATTTCACTACAATGATAAGCCATAATGTTTGAAGAGTCATTATTAATTATGTTAAAATTAATAAGTCAGTCATCTTGAGCAATTAGAACTGTGTGTCTGTTAAAACACATTGAGCTGCAAAGTATAGTTTGTTTCATGAAAGTGCAGAGAACACTTAATCAGGTGTTTAAAAACCATGGCATTGGATACGGCCTGTTTTGACTAAGTGATGCAGGTCAAGTAATGTGGGTCTTTGCAGAGAAATGTTTTGATCACCAGCCCAATTTGCCTGCATCATTATATAGTTATGAACCCGCTTTTCCTGAACAGGGTCGCAGGGGGCTGGAGCCTATCCCAGCATACATTGGGCGAAAGGCAGGAATAAACCCTGGACAGGTCGCCAGTCCATCGCAGGGCACACACACCATTCACTCGCACACTCATACCTATGGGCAATTTAGACTCTCCAGTCAACCTGACCTGCATGTCTTTGGACTGTGGGAGGAAACTGGAGTACCCGGAGGAAACCCACGCAAACACATGCAAACTCCACACAGAGAGGCCCCAGCCATCCGGGATTCAAACCCAGGACCTCCTTGCTGTGGGGCAGCAGTGCTACCCACTGCACCATCCGTGCCGCCCTAATTGGTTTCCACTCGTGATTTTAATTATAACTACACCCCTTGCAGTAGATATTATGAAATACACATTTAATAATTCCCCCAACTGGTATATTTTTTAATATCGTCATTTTCAAGTATTCAGTTTTGTGATCGTTATCACATTATCGGAATCAACCTATATTTTGGGCTTTGTTTTGTTTGTGGTTATTACGCGGCATCACAGCTGTAGCCAGCAAGCAACACATTGAATGTCTAAATATTCAGTGTAATCTGTCAGTTCCTGCAAACCAGCGTTTTGCTTAAAGTAACTTCTACAAGTACGCTCACTTATTACTGAGTCATAGATTCAGATATTGTCAACAGTCCATATAATGGAACCCATTTCTTTTGTACAATTTTTGTATTGTCTACTCAAAGACCTACCTCCCAGCTATTTAGGCTTCCTAAATAAATGAACTTTAATGATTGTAGTGCAGGAGTCCTCATTACAATGTAGAGAAATTCATAGCCAAGTACATGCCAATTTTTATATACGGTTACAAATACGTTTACACCCTAAGCAGGTCGATAATAGATATGCAGCTGCTTTTTGGGCATAGTGCAACACAGTAAAAGGGTTATAGCACAGCTTCCGTGGTTTGCATGAGTAGGGACCAAAAAAACACGTAATGTCAATTTCACACAGCTAACATGCCAGGTGCATGATAAAGTCTCTCCTACTCTGTCTTGTTAAGACATTGTTTGAATAGCAGCCAGATTGATAATGTTGCAAAAACAAAAACAAAAAAGCCACCCAGTTAACAAGTGGCTGCTTTTATTGTGTTGGCTACAGTCAGCTTCGTCCGGGTTTAACTCAGCAGTTATTAGACTTCATGAAATTGATCTTTGTCGGAAATCTAATTTAATTAAAATTTAATTTAATAAAGAAATGTTCTATGGGTGGATGAGTTTTACCCCCCCCCCCCAAAAAAAAAAAAATAATGCACTTCTGATGACAACTATGTTTAGAACAGCATTTCCTGTGTATTTTGCTAGTTTCTGGATGTGATGCTCTGACTTATGGTAGAACCTATGCACTTGTAAATCGCTTTGGATTAAAAGCGTCTGCCAAATGACTAAAATGTAAATGTAAATGTAAAGGAGACAAGAACAACTGACTGATGCAGACGTAAGTTCATGTTAGCACATTATCTTTTAGGAGTGCTTATTAGAATTATGCATAGCAAGCTATCGTCAAACCAAGCTTACAGAAGCGGATCTATTAGCCTACCTCTTGAGTTTAGATAAATAGGGTGTCGCGAACACAATATCGGAACCAAGTGCAGACTCAGAACTCATAGTAAAGCAAACTTTATTAACAAGGTCACACGGCCTTGGTTCAAAAGCTAGCAAGCGGGAACAACACAGGATGAGCAAATCATCGAGAAGGGACAGACCAGGGTCAGAATCCAGGCAGACAAGGTAACGGAGAGATACATACAAGGGTCCAAAGAGCAGTGATAATCGTTAATAATTAAATTTTATTCATGGACCTCTCTGTATTTGGCTGCATTCATCCTTCCCTGAATTCTGACCTTCTATAATTCAAAGGCAGACTTTGCCATCTCGATGCAGCCAAGCTGTTTCTCATTTAAAAATGCTTTTTGTATCAGCTGACCACTCTGTTTCTCTGTTCTCTTTCCTGAAGTTGTATTTGTTTGTAAATGTATGGTGCAGGGTGGAGCTGGTCCAGACTGCAATTTAAGGCCCGTATTAGCCTACAATGTATTCAGAACTACTAGTATTACAGAAATGTGGATGTTGTTAACATTAGCTCATCAGTATAAACATTAACTTAACATTCAGTAAACAAATACGTTAGCTAGCCAAATAGGTTAGCTAGCCGACGTTAGCTGTCCGGGATGTGAGTTCTGTCTGTTTGTTTTCGTGTTTATTCTTGTTGTTTTATTATTATTATTCAGGATCTTTCATATCTGGTTTATTGTTTCCATTAAAGTTATTGCATTTGTGATCCCCTGTGATATCTGTGTCTGAATGTTTCTTAGCCCCGAGTCACTCCCCTGTCTGTGTGCCTCACTATTCGGGTGGTTTCGGTAGTTTCCAGGTTTTCAATGTTTCTTCCTGCCTCGCATTCCTTACTTCCGGCTTCTCTCGCTTGTTAAAGTTGTAAAGCATGATTCTTACTAACTACTACTAATTTAGATATTGTACAGTATTAATCATATTAATTCACTTACTGTCTGTCTAACTAACAAACTAGCAGTCAGTTAAATTGGGTAGTTTAGATTTAATCATGTAACTAACTCACGTTATCTTCTAGTTTCCATGCTGTTCTATAACTCCGCCTTCCTATGCTATCCCTGATTACTTGCTTAGTTTCAGCAAAATGTTTGCACCTGTTTCTTACTATCACTAAGTCTCCAACTCTATGCAATTACAATAATATTATTGTATTATTGTATTATATATTTATTATTGTATTGTTTTTGATTATTTGTTTTGTTTTTTCGACTCAGATTTTTGCCTCAGCCCTTTTTGTTTTTCTGATTCCCTGGACCTTTGCTTGTTTTATTCAACTATTCTTTTGCTTTCTGTTTTTGGCATTGTCTGTTGACCTCTGGGCTCTGAACTTGGACTGAATGAATAACGTTTTTGGATAATCCCTTGGTCTGCTTTTGGGTCCTCAGTACCATACATAACACAGGGTGCACCTGCCTACTTATTTATTAGGCTACGTGTTTATTAGGGTGAACGTTGGACTTGGACATGGAAACATTGAAATTCTAATTTGTTGAATAAACATATTTTTGGCTTATTTATATTTTGAATGTGACCCATTCATTGCACACTAGTTAGATTACACATGTTGCGCATGTTACGACTTTGAACGTCACTGCAAAGACGGCACATTTCCACTGCAGACGGCACATAAGTAAAATCAGAGACGTTATAAAACTGGTTCATTTAGATTTTAAGACTGCTTTTGAAACGGGATATCCATATTTACTTTGAGAATTATAATAGCTGCTGATGTTGCCTTTTGTTTGCCTCACAAAACGTTCAATCGCTGATGCCATTAATGGAATGTAAAACCGTGGTCAAAGTTTTGCAGAGTTGCCCAGAACCAGAAGTATCCCAGAAGTGATCCAAAAGTAATCATTTGAAATTGCACCTTTTTCAGTCATCTAAAATATTACTTTCCAACTTATTTTCACTAATATAATTATACTCAGTGCCAGAGTAATCTACCCAACACTGCTTACCTTTGTGTAAGTGTGGTTCTAAATAAAATTAGTTCTGGGGTGAAAATCCCCATGTAAAGTAGTCAAGCACCTTAAAGTCCAAAACCTTCACTAATTGTCTGCTGGGTCACAGTTGCATAGACCAAGTGTCATCAAGTTGTCTGGTGACCAAGTGTGTAATACTATTGATTGATTGATAGCGTCATCCCCACCCCTGTTCATAAACAAATCAAAAGGGTCCTAGTAAAGATTTTGCCTTTAAACAGGGACACCATAACCCTCTCCAAGCACGTTATAAGGTTAGTGCCACAGACCTAAAGCAATTATTCACTGTGGGACATGTTTTTTTAGGTACAGGAATAATAATAAGTTGTTTTTTTTGGCACAGGGTGGGGATGGTGTGATTCAGGTGACCTTTGAAATATCAGGCACCATTCCGATGTTAACATCCTAAAAACAAGTGCAGTTGTTATCTGGCCCTTCGGCTTTCTAAAAAGTGACTGAAACTTATGAGGCTTAATGACAGACTGCCAACTGCACCTCTTTACACTCAGCAGAAGAGTCCTGTTCTGTAGGTGGGAAATATGTGTACTGTGATCAGAGGTGGGAAATCTACCCTGTTACATTTACTTAAGTTAGTTTTTTAATAAATTGTAAGTTCTTAGAGTCATTTTACAGGAGGATACTTTTTGCTTTTACTCGAGTATATTTGTAAAGGAAACTTTTACTCTGTTACATTTGGCAATTTTCTTGCGTTTTTCTTTTTTTTTCACAGCACTACTCACTCCAGGCTGCAAAGAAGAGTTAATATATTTAAGCAATGACTCATTGCATTGGCTCAGTCTGCAAAAAAGAGTGAATCCAGCATAGTATAATTATATTACCTGTATAGTACAGCCCATAATGAAGTTCCAAACAGTTTATTTTGGTAAGCCTACTGTTTGGACTATGTCGCTGACAGTTTTCTTTCTGATTTCTCAGCCTCATAATTCAAATTTATTTCAGGCTGCAAAGAAGAGTTCATATACTTAAGCAAGTAGTACTCACGCCAGTTTCTGTAGATTACAGTTTGGACTTGTCAGGCCAGCGCAGAGCCGCTCCACTGCTGAAATGCTCAGTGTATTGCAGCTGAGGTCCAGATCTTTCAGGGGTGAGTTTGATGACTGGAGAGCTGAGGCCACAATATCACAGGACTTCTCTGTGAGGTTGCAGTCCCTCAGTCTGCAAAAAAAGAGTGAATACAGCATAGTACAATAATATTATCTGTATAGTACAGCCCATAATGAAGTTCCAGACAGTTTATTTTGGTAAGCCTAATGGTTGGACTATTTAAAAAAAAAAGATTTCTCAGCCTCATAATTTAAATATATATATATATATATTGTAGTTATAGTTGTTATAGTCATTATAGTGAATGTGGTTATATTGCATTGGCACTTCCATTCAATATAGCACATTTTGAACTTCAATATCTAGCCCGTTTCAAAATCTCTCAATGCCATTTCGCAGGTCTACTACAATGGCAGTGGGCTCGCCAGCTACTGATTTTGGCCATCATATTTGCACCAGTTCTGTGTTATGGATACTCTTACGGATGGTGCAGTGGGTAGCACTGCCGCCTCACAGCAAGGAGGTTCTGGGTTTGAATCCCCGTCGGCCAGGGCCTCTCTGTGCGGAGTTTGCATGTTCTCCCTGTGTCTGCGTGGGTTTCCTCCGGGTACTCCGGTTTCCTCCCACAGTCCAAAGACATGCAGGTTAGGCTGATTGGAGAGTCTAAATTGCCCGTGGGTATGAGTGTGTGAGTGAATGGTGTGTGTGCCCTGCGATGGACTGGCGACCTGTCCAGGGTGTATTCCTGCCTTTCGCCCAATGTATGCTGGGATAGGCTCCAGCCCCCCTGCGACCCTGTTCAGGATAAGCGGGTTAAGATAATGGATGGATAGATGGATGTCTGGTTTTCTGTTTAGAACGTTGATCAATTTTCAGTTGCCGATTTCTAGTAAGTCTGATTATTTAAAAGACACCCTTTGCCCTTGATTTCAACTTTTTGCCTTACCCTTTTGTTATTTGGTTTTTGACTTTTTCCTTCTGCCGTCGTCAACTTTGTTCTTGCCTAGTCCTTTGTACCTCAGCTTTTGATTTCACAGATTTTTTGACCCCAGCTTTGTTTATTGATTATTCTTTAGCATCTCGATTGTTGATATCTTATTTGCATCTAGATTGTTGATCTCTGATTACCTGGCTTGATATTGGACATTTTTTCATACTGTTTGGACTATGTCGCTGACAGTTTTTAAAAATGATTTCTCAGCCTTATAATTAAAAAAAAAAAAAAAAAAAAAAAAAAAATATATATATATATATATATATATATACAGTCTTGTATAGATATATTGTGTATATCTTTGTGTCGATGTCCCAATATTTATGGACCTGACTGTATATATATTTTTTTTTTTAATTAATAAAAATAAATTTTTTAATTAATCAATTTTTTAAAAATTATGGAACAATCACTATAATGGAACAATAAAGAAGACAATATATATATATTGTCTTCTTTATTGTTCCATTATAGTGATTGTGGTTATATTGCATTGGTACATCTATTCAATATAGCACATTTTGAACCTCAATATCTATCCTGCTTCAAAATATCTCACTGCCATTTCACAGGTCTATTACAATGGCAGTGGGCTCGCCAGCTGCTGATTTTGGCCATCGTATTTGCGCCATTCCTGTGTTATGGAAAAAACATTCAGACTTTTTTTTTGCACAAAAATAACTTAAATCCAACAGATACCAAAACATGACCACTCTTTCTGTGGGAAATTCTGATTTTGTTCTAATTCCATGACTGTACATTTTATTAAATTGATTTAATTTGAATTATTTAATTTGACAATTTTCCTTAGACTTAACATGGTGAAACACAATGTTATCTTAAATGTGGCTCATTGAATGTTCTAAAAAAAAGTTAAAAAGCTTATGTTCAGAAATGGTATCGCATGCAGGTTGTCACTAGAGATGGCACAGACAGGCTAACAGCAGCCATTCTTATGTGCCTGTCCAAAGTGGAAAGCAAGCACTCAAAAGGTGGTCAAATATGGTCAAGCAAGGGTGGCCAAAAAGAGACCAGCTTGGTCGGCGTACATAAACAGAAAATCGGTACTATTGAAGAGTTTATTAGGCTAGTCATAAACACTAACAAAGTGAGTTCCGAGGCGAGACACTAGCTACATGGAAAAATGGCAGTGAAAGTGTTAAGCTAGCAACTAGCCTATAGTTATGCTTTTAAAAGTGGTTATGCCTGGCTGATCTAGAATATTGCTCATTACACATGAGATAACATGCAATCTCGCAAGCAAGATTGAACTTAATATGCAAATACCATGTTGATGGCATACAGTTGGTGTCTCCTTAAGATTTCACTGCAGAAATGCATTCCTGACAGCAGAAGCAGGCTTGTAAGACTAGATTTTCTTTACAGTTTTTCTCAATAGCTTTGACCCATTTCATACATACTGCACAACTTTATGGTTCACATCGAAAAGCTTGGACCTCACTCAAAATCTTTTACTCATGTTTGAAAATTAAATCATTGTTTCAATTAATTAGTCATCAAAATACTAATTTAAGTCCCTTTATCACTGTTTTAAATCAAAACTGTCAACATGGTTAGACATATTGTCATTATTTTTAAATTCCCCAGCACAGAAGGTTTCTCGTACTCACAAGAAACTTTAAGCTTTTTTATTTATTTTTTTGCAATGTCCCTTTTCGGGCTCCATAGTAATGGCAGGATTCAGAACTAATTTAATAGTGCTGATTAAGGTTCAGTTTAAGATGGTAAGAATCTTTATAGATATGTGACTCGATGCCGCAAAGGCTGTACCATTGCGCAGTTCTGAACTTTACAGAATGCAGAAAAAACTGTCAGATAAAATTTGGTCAAAAGTTTGATAAGTGCAGATCAAGAATCTTGAAATACTCAGCTATCATTCAGCTATAAATCAATTATGTATCCAATTGTGCAAATATGAAAACAAAAATAAGATATAAAGTCTGGTCGCTTTTCCTGTCAGTCTTCCACATTCTTCTTTGTTGGTGGAACAACTGTAGTCTACGCAAATAAATGCAAATGAAGAGGTGATTATGACAGGCCCTTTTGGCTTGCTGCATTAACACTGTAGAAAAGCCAAATTCACTTTGGTTCTCCACAAAAGTATTGGGTTTGCATATGTTCCCACCCATCAACAACATGCAGATAAAATGAGGCTATTCATATAAAATCAAGAGGGAGGGTAATAGATCCGTTTCTATAAGCTAGACAAATGTGGTACGGTTTGAAGATAGCTGGCTCTGCGCTATGAAAGTATAGATTAATAAGTGCTACTAAAACATAATGTGCTTATGTTAAATTATATCTGCATCAGTCTATATGTTCTTCTTTTCTTTAAAACTCATCCACAGAAACGGTGTCCAATTTTAATTATATTTGTCAGGTTTCTGTTATCTGTTTTTTTTAAGTTTGTTTATTGTTGTTTATTGTATGGGTGGCCTGTAGTGTAGTGGTTAAGGTAAAGGACTGGGACACACATGGTTGATGGTTCTAATCCCTGCTGTAGCCACAATAAGATCCGCAGAGCCGTTGGGCCCTTGAGCAAGGCCCTTAACCCTGCATTGCTCCAGGGGAGGATTGTCTCCTGCTTAGTCTCATCAATTGTACGTCGCTCTGGATAAGAGCGTCTGCCAAATGCCATTAATGTAATGTAATGTTACCCTCTGTGCTCACCATAGTCTGTCAGTTCATTAATTCCCTGTCATTTGTTTAACCTGTCTCGCACTTCCTGATTGTTTTGCACACCTGATTGTTACCTGTGTATTTAAACCCCTCTGTTTGTCTCACTCGTTGTCTCCAGCGTTATTTTATTTTATTGCCTGATCTCCCCTTTTGCTTATGACTTCTGCTTTTTGGATTACCCATCTGTTCTGATTTGACCTGCTGCTGAACAATCTGGCCAAATATGAACACAGCAAGTCCAACCCCAACCCTGGAGACACTGAGACTGCAGGGACAATGCCTTGGAGTGAACAACAATGAACTTCTTTCCCTGAACCAGGAATTTGGCCCATCTTCACCACCAGATGGCCACATTGGTTAACTCCCTGGCCGACGCTGAAGTCCCACAATGACTCTTATGATTGTGTGATCAACGTGCTTCCCGGCACCACTCCACCTAGAGGTTGTCTGTTCTCCCTGTCTGCTCTTGAGACCCAAAGCCATGGAGAACTACATAAACGAGTCCCTGGCTGCCAGTCTGATCTGTCCCTCCTCTTCTCCAGCCGGGGCTGGCTTCTTATTCGTGGAGAAGAAGGACAAGTCCCTCTGCCCCCGCATCAACTACCATGGACTGAACAATATCACCGTCAAGAACCGTTACCCCATTCCGCTGGTCTCTTCTGCCTTCTTGTCACTGCAGGGCTGCCAGTTCATTACCAAGCTGGACCTCTGCAACGCCTACCACGTTGTCCGCATCCGTGAGGGGCCTTCAACACCCCCAGTGACCACTATGTGTAGCTGGTCATACCTTTCAGACTCAGTAACGCCCCCGCTGTCTTCCAGAACTTCATTAACAACATCCTCCAGGAATCATGATATCCAAGTTTGTGTTTGTTTACCTAGATGACATTCTCATCTTCTCTGCCTCTCTGGAGGAACACATCAGTCACGTCTGCCAAGTCCTCCATCATCTCCTGGAGAACTGGCTATTCGTCAAAGCCGAGAAGTGTGAGTTCCACCACTCCACCGTCCAGTTCCTTGGCTTGGTTGTCTCCAGGGGCAGATGGAAATTAACCCTGAAAAGAACTCCACAGTGGCTAATTAGCCCCCCCCCCCGGGGGCTGAAGAAGCGATTCTCCTCGGCTCCTGTCCTGACTATGCTTGACCCAGAGAAGCAGTTCACTCTCAAGGTGGACGGCTCCAATGCGGGGTCCATCCCTGTGCCTACAAGGTACATCCCTGTGTCTTCCTCTCACTGTCTCTCACCAAGATAAATTACAGCATTGGCGACCATGAGCCCCTGGTGACGAGCTGGCATTTGAAGAGTGGCCCCACCTGCTGGAAGGAACTACCATCCTGTTCATTGTCTAGCCTGACTACTGCAACCTGGAGTATCTGAGGTCGGCCCAAAATCATAACCCCTGCCAGGCCCGGTGGACCCTGTTTTTCCACTTTCCACTTTCACCTCACCTACCAGCCAGTTTCCAAGAATGTTAAGGCTGATGAAAGTCCTTAGTGTTTTCGTTGAAGAAGCTGACTAGCCTACACAAGAGAAGCAGCCACTCTTAACTGGGTGCGGTTTCTTTTCTACAACATCATCAGCCTGGTCGCTATTCAAGCTGTATTAGCAAGTCAGAGAGTAGGGGACACTTGATCATGGACCTGGTATGTGACCTGAGTGAAATTTACCTGGTGTGTTTGTTCGGTCCCTGATCATGCAAACCACGAAAGCTGTGCATTCTCTGCAGAGGCGGCACTACAGGACAGGCAAAGCAGGCAATTGCCTGGAGCCACAAACTTTGGAGGGCCCCCACGAAGGCTGATCACAATAGTCCTATGGCAATGACAATCTAAACATTTAAACATCCGATGGGCAGGCAGCGCAGTGTGTACACCACTTGAAGGGGAGCTTTGAGGGGGCCCCGAAGGATGACCACATTAGTCCTACTACAATGACAATACAAAATGGGAACTCCATTACAATATCAAGTGTAGTGTGTAGCCTACTCTGGAAACCCCCCTAGATGGGGCCCCATGAATTCTGTTTGAATAAAGGTTCAAAGTGACGAAGGATTTATCGTAGTGGTTCTGAAAAGCAAAATCAACGAAACTAGGAAAAGAGGAACCAGGACCGTGGTAATTAGTTAGCTACATTAGTTGAGTAACTTAAGTTATCTAACCAGCTCGTACCTGGTCGATAGGTAGCTAGCCAAGAATTTAAGGTGGATGGTGGAAGTACTGTGGCCCGCTTGTAATTAAGATGATTGGCTCAGACTTCCTGTGGCTTGGGGCAAGTGTGAGGCAGAGGATGGTGGTCTCCCAGTTTTATATGTGGAACTTTCTCTTGGCACTGCAGTATGTCGTTTTGCCGTGACATGCTGTTTCCAAGGCTTTTTGCGTTTCTTTGTGTCACTTTATTCTAAATGCAGGGTTTTCGTTCTCATAATAGTTTGGTGTCAATATTATCATTCTCCTCCAACTTCACCAGCTTAGGCTCCGGACAGACAGTAGGCCTTGATGAATGTGGGGGTGCCAGAGAGCACTCCCACAATAGAGCTGGGGATCCTCTTACTGCCTCCACATCCAGCTGTAGCTGGTTGAGCTGATGGCTCATCACTTTGAGATCCTGCTCAGTCTTGGCCATCACCTTCCATTGGCTTTCATCATGATCTCTCTGTAGGTCCAAGAAGGACTGGAATATCCGGGAGAACTCAGCCAATGCCGGCTCTGCAGACGTGTGCAGGCCTGCTGGTGGTGGAAAGTTCTCTGCATTAACTCCAGCTGCATTGTCCCTGAGTGGTGGCCTGCTGCTTCCCTTGCTGCCCGGACTTGGGCATCCCAATTCTGACACCAAATATATGGGTTTTCCCATTTCCCGAGCGTGGGTCTCATCTATATATCTATAGTATGTGTACATCAAAGCGCCTGTTTCAAAGTGCAGTGGAAGAAGTTCTGCAAGTAAGTGTACCTGCCATTTTACTATAAATAAAATAAATAAACTGCCTTTACTTTGGGACTAGTCTGACGAACATGTTTGTCCATTTGCATTTGCTGGTATATTTATCTATTGCAAAACTATTGCATTTTCCCAACCCAGGCGACTGCGTTTACCAGACTTTTATTGCTGAACAATGCGACGCACAAACCTAACAGGTTCAGCCATGATTCTGCCTCATATGTAACCAAACACAAAAAATAACAATTCCACAATCAACATATACATAAAATTTTCCATTTTACACTGTAGTTGGGAGGATAACAGGTCCACAGGTGAGATGGAAATTGTGCGCACTTCCTGATTCCTGCATTTCCCCTGTCCCACAGTCAATGGCAGCATGGCTACATTGTGACACATTTTAATGTTTATAATGCTTGGTTTACCCTTGAATCTTTATCTGTTTAATCTTAACATTAATGAAAAACCAAAACTGTCAATATAAAACAATATGTGTACATGCGTGAACAGTTTTACAAGGAACACTTTTGGCTGAGCCTGCCAATTCGTATCAGCACCACTATCCATCTTGCCATCAAATAGAAAATTTCAGTCTTTGTAGTAATAATAGCCAACGAGGGAGTTTCTAAAAATGAAAACAAATGAGAGAGCTGTGTAGGCTACTGTGTTTGTGTGTGTGTGTGTATGTGTGACTGTATGCAAGGCCCAAGCTGAGGTAGGCTAGCATTCAGCTTCATTTAGCCTACTGTAAAATCTCTCCGGCGAACAGCCTGCTTGTGAAATGAATGGTGCGCGGCTAACAAATGATAACTGTCAGCAACTGATAAACAATGCACAAACTGTATGTATGACTTACATTGATGCTATAACAAAATACTAGTTAAGTAGTTATATCCTGAATCTTCAATCGGAACAAGTTTACATAACACTCTCTAGGCATATACAAGAGAGAAGTGAGGAAAATGGCTGCAGGCAGTCATTTTTGCTCCAAGGGGGAGGAACCAGGAAGAAACTGGCCAATCACAAAACAGTGTTAACTATATGTTACGCATTCATCAGTGATGTGCAGCTACTGCAGCCAATGTAAAAAAGAAATAAGTCAATAATCATTACGTCTACTCGTCAGAAATTAGTACTCTGCTCACCCCTAATAACCACATCAGGTAGGTTGGTGCAATGATCATTGCTTGTTATTGTTAATAGTGTAACTTAATATTGTATTGTAATTTTGATATATCAGATTAGTCTACTAATTAACAAATTAATTAATTGCTTTTGACAATTGGTAAGTCTCAAATTAAAATCAAATAAAGTTAATAGGGGAGGGGGCTACGGTGGCACAACAGGCCAAGATGCAGTGGACTTGCGACTGCAGTTCACTGCAGTTGCACACCGGGGACCGGGGTTCAATTCCCAGTCCTGCCAAAAGCCAAGTATGGCCAGCTCACATGGAGCAGCATAATTGGCTCACTGCTCCAGAGAGAGGGACTTGGCAGGGTTAGCACCTCGGGCGCCCTGGAATCACGGAAGACAAGCATGAGACGAGTCACTCTCCTTCAGGCCGCATAAGGATGGGGTGCGGGCAGTGTATCTAATACTAGCTCTAATTGAATCAGATCGGGTACAATTGGCTACCAAATTGGGAGAAAAAAGGAAAAAATTAGGAGTTATTGCATTTGATGCTGCTTATGTTCTGGATTCAGAACATTAAATGAGGGCACCAGCTTGATTCAAAAATATATATACAGTATGCGTTTATGAATGTTTTCCAAAATGTTTCTTGCTCAATAATTTTATTTCATTTTATTGTGATTAGATATTGATAATGTGAAAATACGCTGTCAATCACCAACATAATTCATGACGTAATACTCACATGGCCTTCCTGCAGGTCCTGACCACTGGTATCAGCCTCTGACGACCTGCTTCTGATGTGTTGTAGGCCTTCAAGTCAAACTCATCCAGGATCTCCTCTGACATCAGTAGCACAAAGGCTAGAGCTGAAACTTGGTCTGGTTTCAACTGTTTTTGAGAAAGTTTTCCCAATCTCAGGGAATTCTGGATTTCCTCCACAAGAGAGTTGTCGTTCAGTTCATTCAGACAGTGGAACAGATTGATAACCCTCTCTGCTGAGTATTCCTTTCTGATCTTCTGCTTAATGTACTGGACTGTTTTCTTAGTGCTCTCTGATCTGCTTTCTGTCGGTGTCCATAGTCTTGGAGGGCAAGACTTCCACTTGTCTTTGCTTCCTGCCTGTGTCAGTTGTTCTCCAAAGAGACTTTGAACGGTGTCCAGAGAGAAGCCAAGAAGGAATCGGAGGAAAAGGTCAAAGTGTCCATTTGTACTGTCTAAGGCCTGATCCACTGCCATTCTGTGTAACTCAGACAGCTGCACTTGGCCAATGTGAAATTGAGCTCTGAGTACATTTCTGTTCTCATTTACACATGAATGAAATACAAACAAGGCAGCCAGATACTCCTGAATGGTCAGATGCACAAAGCAGTAGACATTCTCCCGATGTAAGCCACGGTGAAATTTAAAGATCCCTGTGCATACACCAGAGTACACTGAAGCTTCGCTGACATCAATGCCACTCCTTCTCAGGTCCTTCTCATAGAATATCAGATTGCCCTTTTTCAGCTGTAGAAAGGCCAGCTTCCCCAGTTTCAGGATGATTTCTGTATCTGACTCTGACAATTTCTCTGGGTTTGGCTCATTGGAGCCATGATATTTCTCATGCTTCATACAGGTCTGAATGAGCAGGAAGTGCGTGTACATTTCAGTCAGAGTTTTGGGCACATCTCCACTCTCAGTTTCATCCAACATTGTCTCCAGAACAGTAGCAGAAATGCAGCAGAAGACTGGTATGTGGCACATGATATAGAGACTCCTGGATGACTTCAAGTGTGAGATAATTCTGCTGGCCTGATTCTGATCGCTGACTCTCTTCCTGAAGTACTCCTCCTTCTGTGGGTCATTGAACCCATGTACCTCTGTCACTCGGTGGATGTATTTCTGTGGAATTTGACTGACTGCTGCTGGCCGGGAGGTGATCCAGACGAGAGCAGAGGAAAGCAATTCCCCCTCAATAAGATTTGTCAGTAGCTTCTGCACTAAGGCTGGTTTTTCCACATCACGCCAAATTCCACTATTGAACTTTAGAGGAAGTCGACACTCATCTAGACCATCAAAAATGAACAAAACCTTTACCTTACGATCAATGATTTTGATCTCTTCTGGGGAAAGATTATTCAGGAAAGTAAGTTCTGGAAAGTAATCCTGGAGAAGTTCCACCAGACTAAATTCTCTCTTCTTCAAATTAAGATCACGGAAAGGAAGAGGGAAGACAAAATCAATGTCCCCATTGGCTTTTCCTTCTGCCCAGTCCAGAATGAACTTGTGAACAGAGACAGTTTTCCCAATGCCAGCGATGCCCTTTGTAAGCACAGTTCTGATGCGTTTCTTTTGGCCAGGTAAAGGCTTAAAGATGTCATTGCAGAGGATTGGAGTCTCCTGGGTGGTTTGTCTCTTGGATGCTGTCTCAATCTGTCTAACCTCGTGCTCATTATTGACCCCCCCATTTCCCCCCTCTGTGATGTAGAGTTCTGTATAGATCTCATTGAGGAGGGTGTGTTCTGCTGAACTTTGAAATATGTTGTCACAAAGATTCTTCAGATGCTCTTTCAGGTTATGTTGGTCTTTTATGATGGATTCTCCTGAGAAGAGGAAAATCAATGTGAAACCTTTCATTAATCAATCAGTAAAACAAGTTTGATTAAGCACATTTCCTACAACAGGTGCAATTAAATGTGCTGTACATAAACAGACAGAAACACACAGGGTGATTGAAAGACACAAATAAAAAACATCTTCCTTGTCATGTTTCATGTTTGTCACGCCATGTTTCATGTTAAGTTATTGTCTTAGTTATGTTATTGTCATGTCACGTATTATGCTAGTCTAGTCTCGCCATGTTTTTATGTTTTATTTATTGTAACTTTTCATTTTCTTGTCTTGTTATGCTTTAGTTCTTGTTACCATTTATTTCTTAGTCTTGCCATTTGTCATAATTTCGCAAACTTGTTATGTCATGATTTGTGTTTGTTTCATATTATGTGGTTCTGTTCATTGTTTAGCATACACTTTTTCGTGTCTTTCTGCAAACCTTGCATTTCTGCTTTCTCTCTCTCCCTTTCTGTCACTCACACCTTAATTGTTTCAATTTCCCTTGTCTTCTTACTAATCTACTAACTTTAGATCAGGATTGGGTAATACTAACATTCTAACCATGTGTTCATGTTACCTTACGTTTCTTATGCATGACATTTACTAATTTACTAACGCTAGGGCAGGATAGGTTTATTACTAACAATGACTAATTACCTTGTTAACTTGTCAATCCTCCACACATGATTTCCATTCTCATGCTGCTCTCAAGCTAATTGTCTGCACCTGTCTACACCCGCATATAAACTCAGTTCCATGTCTTGTTTTTGCGTAATTGTTCACCCCCTGTTCGTTAGTGCACCGCTTTAGCGGTTTTGTCAAGCCATTTGTCTACCTGTTACGATCCAAGCCTGTTTATTGACCAAAGATTATTGACTTCAGTTTTGTTGACCATTGCCTGCCTGTACCACGCCTTTGCCTGCTGTCTTTGTGCTTTTGCCCCGTGGACTTCGGTCTTGACTCTTGCGCTGTCATCGACCCTTAGCCTGCCTACCGGCTGCCTGTACTTCTGCCCCGCTGACAGCTTTCCTGGCTACCTGACTTTTTGCATGGTGTACTGATTACGAGACTGCCTTCTCCCTCGGTACTGCACTTTGGTTTTGACTGGATTTTAAAGATATCGACAGGCATTCAAATACCTCAAGTTTTTCCAAAACTGCACCCAGATGTCCTCAAGTGTCCCGAAATCTCCCCAAATACAAAACATCAGCATATATTTTTGTCCAGAGACATTAATGATCAGAAAAGCTTGTTTTATGTGAAAACGGATTTTTTGATATAAAATGTAAAGAAACCTTCAGGTGTGTTTTATTCACATATATGAGAGTATGTTTTTACAAAACTCTGCAAAGTGTTAAAAAAAGGATTACTCAACCTAATTTGGAATGGCCATGTCCTATTGTTCACTTTCCCAACTTCCCAACTTCCCATTCGTCATTATTCTAGCTAGAAGATATTTTTTATCTTGTAAAATTCAAGGTTTCAAACGCGTCTTAAATTGGTTTCATATTCCCAACTTCTTATTCTTAATTCCCGGTCCACCTTAAATCTTTTACTGCTCTCAACTGCCTGTTCGCAATTTAGCAGCAAAATCTTTCACAGCAAAGCTGAAATCGTCTTGGGCCACACATTACAGAAACATCACGCAATTTAGCTAAAATAGCCAACTTATCTATATTGATAGCCAAAAAGGAGAAGATTATAGCTAATTGACAGCTGTCCGTTTACAAACAACCATTTCTGGATGTCACATAGCTAGTAACGTTAGCAATCTACCAAAACATTAGAGAGCTTATCTCAATGTAACATTACTGTACTTCATAAAACCATTCACTGTTATAGCAGATGTCATTTCACAATTTCTAAATGCAAATAGATTTACTGGCATGAGAAATAAATATTATGAAAAAATTGTAAAAACATTTCACTCATATCCCACTGCTTGCCTTTGGTCTAACTGCAGGCAGAGTATTAATTTAGAACCGTAATTAGGCTTGACCTGGACTACCTGCCAATCATTGAAGGATTATACAAATGTAATCACCACCTAGCGTCCAATCAGAATCAAGTATTCACCCAGACCACGGTATAAGGTTCCATAAATATGCCTGTATCTAATGATTTGCAAAACAAAATTCCATTCCAAACCAGAATTAGATATATGTTGGTTGGCTGAGGAATAAAAGTAAGCAAAAAATTGGTATGAGCATGGCTTGTTGTGCAAATAGGAGGCTGAAAAGAATCAAAACTGCTGTTCTCGCTAGTGGAGATAATAATGCAATAATTTCAGATGTTGACGACTCAGCCACAAGGAGGCAAAATGGATAGGGTGCACTTTCTATATCTGGTCAGCTTCATAATTATTGACATACACTTTATTTTATTTATTTTAACTTGTGTAGTGGGCTTTATTTATGATTCAATGGAATCAACCAAGTCAAACCCTGGTTTAATACTTTGTGCAAACACCCCAGGCAAAGATGACAGCCAAGAGTCTTTTCCTATAATTTGTGATAATGTTAGAGAATTTGAACAGATTTTTCACAATTCCTCTAAGCAGAACATTTCAGAATCATTGATATCCTTGGGATACGGCCTCTTCAGTTCAGACCTCAGGTTTTTCATTAAATTTAAGTCTGGAAATGTCATGGTGGGAGGTTATTCCCGTGGTGACCGCTAGAGGGCCTAGGATCATTGTTATCACCTGTTCCTCATTTGCATTAGGGGAATGACCTCCAAGCAGAGTATTTAAGGCCATTTTGTAGGAGCCTCAGTGCTTTTGTGTTACTGTGCGCTCTAACACCAAGCCGGTAAATGCACACGGTAGACTCGAGGTTTGAGTCAGGTACTGTGCAGGTGTGTGTTCACTTAAGCAAACTTACAAACAGTTATTCTAAAAGGTAGGAAGGTGTTTGGTGTGGTTTTACCGACGCCTTCCCTAAGGGTTTATTTTCATTTTTTTCGTGTGAGCCGGCGGTAGAGGGACGTTGTCCCCGGTAAATGTATTTTGGTTTGTGTTTATTCCTGAGCTGGGCCTCATGGTTTTTGTTTAGCCTATGCTGTTTTTGGCTAGGTTGTATTTTTATTTCATTGCCCCTGATTGGGCACTCTCTGTGCTTGTTATTCAGCACAGTTACTGGTCGGTACACTCGCCCTGTTTTCTAAGGGTTGTTTTATTTTCTTCAGCCATTTTGGGCTCCTTTTCGGTTTCCCTATTAAGAATCGCCTTCGGGTTTGTTTTTGTTTCTCCCCCCTGTTACGGGAGTTATTCTCATTTTTTGTCCCACTTATCCCTGTACTCCGCCCCTGGGATCTAGGAGGGGTTTTATTCAGTCGCAATTGGTCCTCCGCTCAAACCCCACCCTGATAGGAAACTGAGATGACCATTGTAGAACATGTTTTTTTTTCTTACTTAACCATTTCTATGTTAAGTTTTCCTGGTACTTTGCTCAATTCATTGTGCTATAGGGAGGTAAAGTGGAAGTCCAGCAAAATGGCATTTCCGGTATATTGATAACGGCTATGTTAGCGGACTTCATCATAGACGGCAACAACAACAACTTCAAAAAAGCAAATGAAACATTAAATCTTTCAACAAACTTAAAAATTACACAGCTCCGCAAAGTATCGCCATACATGATTTTGTTGCTTTTCAAACATTTTCATAATTACAAGTGTACGGTCAGATTAGTGTATGAAATGCAACAACAAAGATGATGTTATCCATCCTGGGATGGCCAGGCTCACGGAATGTACCAACATATACGCGCCCTTTGGGTTTTTTTTCCTCCAATTGTGCTTGACATCGGTTGCAGGTTTCCATTGATAGGCCACTGTTTACACAAATGTATCCTATTTGTAATCAAGTTTATAAATTACAATCATGCCATTTAAGTCAGATTTTTTTAATCGCTCGAGTCAGGACCATAAATGAATACAGACACACTATCGGTGGCATTAGGATGGTCTAATTGTGGAAATATTGACACTATGAAGGAAAAAGCATTATGGGAGGCTGAGTTTTAGCCTATCTTTGTGATCTGAAAACGAAGAACATTACTTTTTACAAACTGAATTCCCATCATATTTAGCATATAGCTATATATTTTAACCATGAAAAACATACTTTCACGTTACGTAATTTGCTTACACTTAGCTTTCACCACTCTATTAAATAGGAAGTATCGTATACATTTTACCTCCCTGTTGATCTCAAATAGTGACCCTGGACCACTGGCAGCAAAACATCTTCAAAACATCAATGACCCACCACCATATTTGACAGTAGATATGAGGCGCTTCTCCTTGTATGCATTCCATTTGCCAAAGATGTCGATGGTGTGTATGACCAAAACGTTCAATATTGGTCTCATCTGACCAATAGAGCACTCTCTTCTAGTGATAATTCCAGTTTGGCAAACTCAAGATACTTGGTTTTGTTTATTGTGCTCAGCAAGGTCTGTCTTTGTGCCACCCTACATATGTGTTGTTGTGTAGTTGGCATGCAGGTGCCATTTAATGTCTTATTTACACTTGGCCACCCAAAGACAAATCTCTGGAGTTCTTAAACTACGATCCTGGAGTTACTCATGGCCTTCCTCACCATCTTCCTTCCCTTGCATGGGGATAATATGCACTTGCGTCCTCTTGCAACCATTCCATATGTTTTTTTATTAATGCCCTTACTGTGCTAAGAAGTATTTTTTACAATTTACAGTCTCCCCAAAAAGAATTGGTTGAGAAATTTGTTTCTTAAATTTTATTAACTTTATTTTAAAATGTGTCTTAAATTTCATTACAATTGGTTACTGTGTGTATTTGCAGCATTCCTGTATGTGTTAAAAACTACAGTTTACAATTTGCGTGATTCTAGAGCAATTTACAACCAACGTGATTCTGCTATTGCTATTGTAGCTGAGTTTGTGCTGAAAACAAAGATATGAAACACTTTGGAATCACTGTATATAAAGTTGATGGGGGGCGACATGGCTCAGACAGTAAGAGCAGTCGTCTGGCAGTCGGAGCTGGAGTCCTGACGAGCTGGTCGGGGCCTTGCATGGCAGCCAATCGCCGTCGGTGTGTGAGTGTGTGTATGAATGGTTGAATGGAGAAGCATCAATTGTACAGCGCTTTGGATAAAGGCGCTATATAAATGCCTGCCATTTACCATTTGATTAAAATGACACAAATGTCAAAGCATGGCACAGTTACCAGTTTTCCTAATTTCACCCCCAGACCCCAGAGGGTAAACCAATCAATGTGGCAGGACATATCTGGGTAACATGAAACATGTCAGTCACATGTTCCAATACTTTTGCTCACAAAAAATTTGGGTCGTCTGATACAAAAGGTGTTATGTTCGAAGTTGTTTAACAAATCTGATGACGGATCTGTCATCTCATGTACATATTTTGACCTCAAACTCAATTGTGAGTAAACTTCCGTGTATAGCAAAAACAAAATGAATTGACCTTGCTGTTCCAATACTTTTTGAGGGGAATATGTATTTTTTGTCCTCATTACCCAACTTGTGATGGTCAATTAACATCTGTGTCTTCTGAATTGACAGTTCTTTGGCTTTTCCATGCTGATTGTTTACAAAGGGATTTTGCATGTTTCTCACCTAATTTGTATACTCCCGCTAAATTAATTATTATTGGCACCCCTAGCAATTATTGTGAATAAAATAAAAAAAGTGAAATTGGCAATACAATTTCACTTTTTTTATTTTATTCACAATAATTGCCAATAATTTAGGAAAAAATTGTATGACTAAACATTGAAACATCAGAGTATTGAAATCAAAGTGTATAGTTTTCCTGTATGTTTAAAAATGAAATATCGATCATTATCAATGTTGTTTATTATATGCCTTTTTTATTCATCTGTATTAAGGGTGCCAATAAGTTCTGGAGCCCCAATTAAGTGGGCTAAGCCCACAGAGCAAATATTAAGCCCTTTAGGTCATAGCCACAAGTCAGCTAATGACATAACTGCCCCATATGTTGAGCAGTATTATCAGCTTTCACAAGTAAGTGCACATATTTGTTAAATACATATGAATCTTTCAAGCCACCATGTGTTTTGATTTGGTCAATGCTTAAGGTTTGTTTTTGTTGGAATGTTTAATGGTGTCAGTAAACATTCCAAGTTTCATCTCTTCATGTCCAACCATCTGCAATTTAATAGCTATTGTGTGATAACCCACGCCCACAGGCAAGTCCATTGGCTTACTGTGGGCAGAGCGTTTAGTGTATAACCCTGGTTTGTATAACATTTAAAGATGTTCATGTGTAGATATTGTCCACCAATTTTGTGCACATTGTTCGAAGTATCAAGGAGGAAATAGATTCTTGGTGTTTTTTTGAAATGGAAGATGGCAGACTCATGATTCTTTGAGGCAAATTTCTTGCATGGGTCAATCAGCAGAAAATTTGTGGAGAACATACCCTCGAGGTCTCAAGTTTCATATGAAGCAGGCTAGGGGAATTAAGAAGTGAAAACTCTAAAAAATACTCTGCACAGTTGTCATCATTCAAGATGTCGGCCACATGTCTGGCACAAACCTGTATTTCTAACAAGTTCATTGAGCAATATAGCAATTGTCAAAAGTCTGGAACAAACCAGTGAACTTTTGTGATTTTTTGTCAATACAGCCACCAGGGATTATCACTTTGTCAAACCATTTTTGTTTTATTGGCTTTTTTATAATGAGCCACACCCACGTGAAATTGCATTGGCTTAATGCAGGAAGAATCTTTAACAAAGAAGCATTTACATTTCAAGATCTTCGTATGTACAACCTACATACCAGGTTTCAAGCAAATTTATACAAAATTGTGAATTTTTGTTTCTCTGGCACCGAGGAATCTGGGTTCTGGGAATTTTAATTCTGGCCCAACCAGTTGAAGAATTATTGGCCAAAACATGTTGTGGCATGTTATATCACCAAAAACTGTAAAATTCACAAGGGTTGCCATTTCACAATACCGCAAAGATTTGTGATGGTGATCACTAAGTGAGTTTAAGGGCTGCTGATTTCTCCATAACTTGGCTACCATCAGGCAATCAACTTGTCCTTATAGATTTTCATAGGACCTTTAGCCACATTTGTTTGCTATAGTGCCACCTATTGACCGATTTACATGAATACACTTAAGCAATAGGGCAGAGTTTTGTGGCTTGTTATACCACCACCATGAGGTCGATCGAGGTATGACTCGCAGGTTGTCCAAACTGTGCAAGGATCTACCTACCGCCTGGTTGGTTTTCATCAAAAATAACTGGACAGTTTGGCCAGAATTTACTAAAATGGAAATATAACAATAAAACCAGCGATTACAATAGAGTGCTCGGATTAAAAATGATTTACTTACTTGTTTCTTTCTTCAGCTTTCCTTGTAGGTTGTCTTTCTTTGGAAATTCATAAAAAGGAAAATTCAATAGCAGAAATCAAAAACAGAGCCTTATAGAACAGGGTTATTCAACTGGCAGCAAAAGGGCCAAATGACGCACCACAGACATACTCTTGACCTATGGAACACTGAGTATTAAAGGACTAACATGGTGGTTGGTCACACTTTCTAGGTTTGTATATGCAATTTGCACAACAGGGTATTGATGAAACACAAACATGATGAAAGTATGTCCGTTCTTTAGTTTTGGAGCAGTAAGCGTTTTGAATGTGTCATATTATTTTCAACAAGGAAATTTAGGCTTAGAAAAATATGTTTGGAATGGCTGAATAATAAAAACATATGCACATTTGTTTTATTGTTGCTGAAAGACAACTGGCAAGTGTCGCATTCAACCACCAGGTAACTCCTTTAATATAAAAACATTATTATTCTTATTATTATTCTTATTATTATTATTATTATTATTCAGATACATCACAAAATGTTTCCACATCTGCATCTGTTCCATGTGAGTGTAATTTCCATGACAGTGATAAAATATGAAGTAATACTTGTCCACTTTTCTAATTTGTTTACACAAAATGTACAACAAGTGTATGGATGGTTTAGCACATTTGCAACCATTTAAAAATGGTCAGCAGAAAAAGCAATTGAATAACCATGAAAATTAGTCATGTAACAGGGTCATTTTTTCATCCAATAATTTTACATGAACTATTTTAAATGCCAATTTAGACAATATTTTATTCTCTGTAAACATTATTTTCTTATATAGTCCAGTACATAATAGAGAATATAACTGCCACCCTGGGCCGGTGAGACTTAAGGGGTTAAAATCCTTTTCAAATAAGTGTTCTAAAGATTTTAAAGAAAGAGTATTTGCTTCTCATTGGCCTCCACTGGCTTCCTATTGCCGCACGCATCCGATTCAAGGCCCTAGTGTTGGCATTTCAGGCTGCTAAGGGGACTGCCCCACATTACATACAATCCCTGATCACTCCCTACTCCCCAGCTAGACCACTCCGGTCTGCCAGCTCTGGTCGCCTTACGGTTCCCTCTCTACGGGCACCTGGCGGTCGAGCTGCACGTTCACGCCTGTTTTCCGTTCTGGTTCCTCAGTGGTGGAATGACTTGCCTACCACTGTCAGGACAGCAGAATCCCTCCCCCTATTTCGACGCAGACTCAAAACACACCTCCCTCCTGATTTACCCCGCCCCCCCCTTCTGATACCCCTATCCCTGTCTAACCCCCCCCCAAAAAAAAAAAAAAAAAAAAAAAATTGCACTTATGATGACGACTATATGTTTAGAACAGCAGTCCAGGTGTATTTTCCTAGTTCTGGATGTGATGCTTTGACTTGTGGTAGAACCTATGCACTTGTAAATTGCTTTGGATTAAAAGCGTCTGCCAAATGACTAAAATGTAAAAAATGTAATGTAAATGTAAGTACTTTCATACCTGTGTGCCTCCCAGCCCTGTCTCCTGCTCAGTTCCTGGGGTAATACCTGCCGGGACATAAACTGGCTTAACAAGCAGAAACATCTGCAGCTTTAACAGACACTTGTTGCACACTTATATACTAGCTTATCTACTTGAAATATAAACTAAAAAATGTGTAGAAATATAATCTAAGTGTGCTCTCAATCTCAAATTCAGGAAAGTATGCAGTACATGCACAATATCATTTGAAAGAACTTTGCCACTGTTTGTATGAAAGTGTGGATTATGTCGGGACAGAGCAATGCTTGCATTACATAAGTATATACAATTAAAAATCCGTTCTTACTTTTGTTCTCAGACTGGGAGTACACATTGACAGTTATCGATCCAACAGTAGATTGATTTATCACTGGTACTGCAGCAATGCCTCCACTTTGAGCTGTGATAGAGGTAGGGGGTGATCCCACATCAGTAAGGCTCTGCTTACTGTGGTCCATGGCACTGCCTCCACTCTGAGCTGTGATAGAGATAGGGGCTGATCCCACATCAGTAGATGTGGTCCTCACCTGTTGGAATTGAAAGCAGATCTTCATCAAGTAATTATGTGAAATATCCTTTAGATACCAGTACAATTCCTGCATATTACTGACCATCTTAGAGAAGGTACTTATTACCATTGTAGGGGCAATGGAAACTACATTTCCCATAAGGACACATGAAACACGTTGTTTTTGACTCGCCTCCAAGCTGGACACAAGCTACTGTAACCAATACTGTAGCACTGGAAACACACAGAGGGCAAAATAAATTTAGAAGCCCATATAAAACTTGGGATGTGAGGCCGAGATACGATCGCGCAGTTTAGCTCACTTCACAGTCACTGAGAACCGGGAAGAACTTCCAAACAACCTGGAACTTGGTACACGCCATGTGTATCACAACCAACAGCTAAACAAACTTTTGGCCCCCGACCAAAGCCACCAGACATTGCGTCGCCTAGGCTGAAGGATTCCAATTCCTCATTCACGGCTCCACGATTGCCCTCTCTCCAGGTCACCCACCACCTGCGACAGCTATGCGTGAATGGACTCAATAAGACAGGCCAAACATCCCAGGCATTAGCTACTGTTTAGTTTAGTCTTAATTGTCATTAAGCTGCTGTGAATGTGATATGAACAGTAGTTGATGACAGAAACATCGTGAGAGTTGTGAAGAAAAACTCCAAAACATCAGTCAGTGACATCACAAACAATCTCCATATGGCAGATGTGAAGGTATCTCAATCAACTGTTTGATGAAGACTAAGAGCAACAATATAGAGGCTGTATCACAAGATGCAACCACTCATCAACATTGGCTCAGGCAGTAAGAGCAGTCGTCTGACAGTTGGAGGGTTGCCTGTTCGATCCCACCCTGGGTGTGTCGAAGTGTCCCTGAGCAAGACACCTAACCCCCAAATGCTCCTGAGCCGTTGGTGTATGAATGTGTGTATGAATGAGTGAATGAGAAGCATCACTTGTACAGAGCTTTGGATAAAGGTCCTTTACAAATTCCATCCATTTACTATTCCTTAGTAGTCAGAATTGGCGAGATTACAGTTTGCAAAGAAGTAAAGAAATGAGCCACAAATGAGCCTCAGCGGTGCTAAGTGATGGAAAGGCCAAAGTGTGGCAAAAGAAGGGATTTGCTTCAAAACATACAAGCTCCTCTATGAAGCATGGTGGAGGTAGTGTTTGCATGGCTGCTTCTGGAGTGGCCTTGCTAATCTTTATGGATGATGTAATTCATGATGGTAGCAGCAGGATTAATTCAGAAGTCTACAAAAACATTATGTCTGCCACTTTTTTACGGAGACATGCGTCCAAACTAATTGGGAGGAACTTCATCATGCAGCAAGACAAAGATCCAAAACACATTGCCAGCACAACAAAGGACTTCATTAGGGAAAAAAAGTGGAAGGTTTTAGTCTGGCCAAGTCAATCACCAGACCTTAATAAAATTGAGCATGCATTTCACCTCCTGAAGAGGAGATTGAAGGGAAAAAACCCCTGAAATAAACAACAACTGAAAGAGTCTAGAGTATTGAAGTTGCATGTTGGTTGGACCGCAGTCATTGAGAATATGTAGTTTATATTTGGTAGTATACTCATTTTAACAGACGATATTCTGCAAATTACAGAAATGGGTAAGTGATTCCAATCCTCTTCAGTGGTTTTAAGAAGGGGAGTGAAGTAACTATAGCTTACCAAGCTTGAAGCCAGCCCCCAAAAGAGGTCAGATCTCCTCCCAGAAAAGCAAAAATAACAAAGTGTCCTGTTGGAAGGATGAAATCCAGCTGGAAACACTTTAAATTACCGGAGCCACTATATGGTGAGCAGAGGGGCAAAACAAAGTTACAGTCAGGATGGGCAAACAGGGTTGAGCACAATCTGAAAATTCCAGTTGTGGTTTGAAGGTGCTCTCTTGACCATAAGAAGTCCAAAATGACCTATTGTACCTATTAACTATTGAGATGGGCCAAAATAAAAATTGAAAAATAAATGGTTGATTTAGATACCTTCACCCCTGCCCTGAGGAGGTTGTTTGTGATGTCACTGACTGATGTTTTGGGGGTTTTTATTCACAGCTCTCATGTTTCTGTCATCAACTGCTGTTTGTCGACCTGTCCGATGTCTGTTTCTCAGTATGCCAGCGGTTCTAAATTGGACATTCTAAATTGTTGTACAAGTTATCCCCAATGGCGGCACGGATGGTGCAGTGGGTAGCACTGCCGCCTCACAGCAAGGAGGTCCTGAGTTCGAATCCCCGTCGGCCGGGGCCTCTCTGTGCGGAGTTTGCATGTTCTCCCCGTGTCTGCGTGGGTTTCCTCCGGGTACTCCGGTTTCCTCCCACAGTCCAAAGACATGCATGTTAGGCTGATTGGAGAGACTAAATTGCCCGTAGGTATGAGTGTGTGAGTGAATGGTGTGTGTGCCCTGCGATGGACTGGCGACCTGTCCAGGGTGTATTCCTGCCTTTCGCCCAATGTATGCTGGGATAGGCTCCAGCCCCCCTGCGACCCTGTTCAGGATAAGCGGGTTCAGATAATGGATGGATGGATGGAAGTTATCCCCAATGCTTGTGCAATGGCTCTGATTTATTTCCTTTCTATTCTTATTCAAAATGGCTTGCTTTTCTCCCAAAGGCAGCTCTCTGGTCAAGAGGGCAACAAACACATCTGGGCAACAAGAAACACTTGTCAGTCACGTTCCAATACTTGCTCACCTAAAAATGGGTTGCTCTGATACAACAGGTGATATGTTGTTTAACAAATCTAGATGAAAATACCAGGAAATAAAAGCTGAAATTCGGATCTGTCATTTCATGGACATCTTTTGACCTTAAACTCTGGAATTGGAATGGAGGAATTGACCTCGTTCTTCAATACTTTTGGAGGGGACTGCAGTAATCCAAAATTCCTTTAAAGGAAATACCTAATAGAATAGAATATTTATGTTATCTTTATGTTATAACGGGATGTACTTTTTCAAATCAACCAGTCGATAATGTTACCAATCTGATGCGATCTTGGCTCGTAACAGGAAAATGCCAAAAAATTGATTTATTAGTCCCATTACCATTGAAATCAATGGTATCTTGAAAACATTCAAAACTATTTCAGATGGTTTTCAAAATGTCAAAATTGACATTCAGTACCATTTCATATGACAACAAATGGTTTATGATAGAATTTGAGAAGTAGATTCATCCATTCATACACATACTCACACACTGACGGCGATTAGCTGCCATGCAAGGCCATGGGGGTTAGGTGTCTTGCTCAGGGACACTTCGACACAGCCCGGGCGGGGGATCGACCCGGCAACCCTCGCCCCCACATGCATAACGCTGGCATTTCCTCATAAAAATAAAAATAGAAATATTTTCGAAATTGCTATTTTCATGTTCAGCCAAGCCTCCTACATTACATGGATATCAAACTTTCTGCATTACCCTTTAGAATTCTTTTAAAAAATTTTTTTAGAAAGTGTTTGGTGAAGTCGGGTAAATCGGGCCACTTTTTGACTATTTCTCTTTGACATCATCAAAATAGTTGTGCACACAATGTACATCTTCTTATTTATTAAGCCAAATATGTTTCTTATTTATTAAGCAAAATATGTTTCTTATTTATTTATAAGTCTCGTGGTACCAGCTGTGGCAGTTTTCACAGCGTACCCAGTCTTCTGAGGCCTTGTGGTCACTGGGGTCACCATAGATATATTGGCAAGCCCTGTGGGGATACTAGCTTTCTTTGGCATTTCTCTTGCCCTTTGTTTTTTTGTGGCTACAGTAAATCCTCAAATTGTGTCCGGGATTCTATTTGAAGCCGGGCCTCGGATAATAGCCGGGGGCGTGGTCGATACGGACAAATAAAGGCCGGCCCCCAAATACAAGCCCAGTAGGGCTATCAGTCCATGAGCACTAGAAGACATTGTTTCAATTTAACTCAATTAAATAAAAGAGCTCTTCTTAATTTTTAATATTGTTGGTTGGTTTAATACTGTTGCCAATGAAAAGTCGTTGTCCTACACCATGGGTCTCCGACACGTTGCTCTCAAGCTACCAGTCGCTTGCCGCCCCCTTCTGAGTAGCTTGCCAAAGGCTGAAGCAGTATACATTTAAACACAATTGTTGCTGCGAGGCATTCCAGCCTACGAATTTTATAAAAAGTAAATCAGGCAAAATTAAAAATTAACTCAATTTAGGCTACTTGGCTACGCAATAAGGTTTCCATGTATTTACAGCACAGCACACGTTCAATGAATGAATGAAAGCGGCTGCCTTGGCTCGCAATAAACAGACGGGTGGAAATCCCGGCACTCTTTCAACTACATAAAACTTAACAGTGAACCATCAAATACCCCCCAGATTTCAGTGCCCACCAACATTTAGCAATAGAATCAAACAGTCCAAAAGTAAATTAAATCCCAAACAAAAGCGAAAATGTTTGATAGCCTCCAAACGAAACGCATGTCTCACAATAAAACGCACTTTAGGAAAAAAAGATCCTTAACTTGCTGTTATCTACGCTAATTTGTTTTATTGTTCATGAAGGCGTATCTAGCAAGTTGTTATTTTATGAAGACGCATCTGTTTTGGCTTTCATTAATGGTTTAGCTACTCAAGTTGCGTTTCTGAACGGTTACAGGAAGTGTTGAACAGTGTTGGCCCACTTTAAGTGTAGCCTTTTACTTTATTTCTAAGAATACAATTCTACAACAGAAGCCTAATAAGAAATAAAGGCCTGCCTCGAATACAAGCTTGCCCCAAATAAAGCCCTGTGCTTTGTGCAGCCTAAGTAAATAAAAGACCCCAGCCACAATTTGAGGATTTACAGTATGTATTCAAAGCCTTGCTCACTTGTGAGTCGGTGGCCTTGCACGTTTCCGGGTGGTCTTGTCACGTTTAGGTGCTGGGATTAAATCACAGAAATTGACCGGTTTCATAACAGACGTGGATGACGTGTATGAGGTGTGCAAGTGAAGTGGCTCCTTAGGCAGACCTGAGATGATGGGAGGCAGTGCTCTTTCGTTGTGGTGCTTGGGCAACAATTTCACTCGTCAATAGCATCTTTGTTCAGAGGGAACATCCCTGTCCCTCTGAATCCTGCCCGGGCATTACGGACAGTGGCTGCCACTGATGCCAGTGGTGCTTCAAGCTCCTGAACAGAGCTTTATCAGCAGGCTACAGAGCATGAGTGGTATGCAGAGGGAAGCAGAGGATATGCACATTCTTCTCCCTCATTAAATTTAAGAACGGCATATTATACGTGTGGCTGCTGTGCCCATCCAGCATGAGGAGATAGGGCCTGGGGTCATCTTACGGAAGTTGCTGGACAAACATGTAACTCCTTTCCAAAAGAGCTCAGAATTCATCCAGCTCCCTTCACTGTCACCTTGCCTTTAACATCACCATTGTGCGGCTGTATATTCGCTCTGCATTAAACACCGCTAGAATTGTGGTAGTCGCCTCTTTTTCTCCAGCAGTCCAGCAGTGATTTCAGTGCACGGCTGCCCAACTTCTCCCATCACCCGGGGGGAGCAGAATTGGACCCGCAGCCCCAACTCGTCACAGTTCCAAATATGTGACGGCATGTCGTTGTTCCCTAGTTCGGACAGGAGAGCTTCATATTGCTGAAAGCACTGGCTCACAACCTGCTGGTTTAGCCCTGCAGCTCTTGCAGTTGCAAGAGACTTTTTCCTCCTGATGCTGAGCGCTGAGTTTCTGTTCCAAACATTTCTGAAGCAGTAGTACCCAGCCTGGCCCTTTAATTCTGAAAAAACCCTTATATTGCTTTGCTGGGCATACTGGGGCGACATTGGCTCAGGAGGTAAGAGCAGTCGTCTGGCAGATGGAGGTTTGCTGGTTTGATCCCCCTGCCCTGGGTGTGTTGAAGTGTACCTGAGCAAGACACCTAACCCCGATTGCTCCTGATGAGCTGGTTGGTGCCTTGCATGGCAGCCAATCGGCGTTTACCATTTTACTGGAAGGCTGCACATCTTTTTTTGAAAGGGGGAACCCTCTCTGAGATAAGTGTGCAGCAAGCCATTTCTCAGTGTCTTCTGGGAAATTAGGTTTTCGACCAGAAGCATGGCTTGTGCCAACAATTTTGCCACTGATAAGGCGTTACGTGGTTCTCGACAGAAAGCGTGTCTCAGCTGACTCCCTATACTCCTTTAGTGCTCCTCTCATCCTCTCTTCTATCCACTGATTATACTGAAATGCTTTCTTTTCTCTTCCTTTCCTCCCTTCCTCTCTCTTCTCTGCTCATTTCTTCCTGCCATACTGCAATAATCAAGTATGCCTGTATATCTTCAAACTGATAAACTGCTCATTTGTGCAAGAAGTACACAGTGACCCATATGTAACCTGAGTTGAATAAAATAATGTGTATGCCCATATGTAACCTGAATTAAATACAATAATGTGTATGGAAAAGTACAGACTAACACACTCTTTGCTAAAGAGCAGTTTGCGGGGCGGGGGCGTCCTGAACTTTGTGCCCATAACATGCCCATTTCTGGAAAGCCTGGGCGATTGCCACAATGATGTCTGCACCTGTTTTTTGGAATGTTTTAGGAGGAATCAAGATAAGAACAGCTTACTGCCGTGGTGTCTTTTTCCTCGCAAAATTGAGATTGGAGATTGAGATTGGACTTTGAATTCTGTCATTTCCTAGACACGACAATACAAAAAAGACTAAAAGACTAAAAGCACTCATTACACAATGCTATATGACACTGCATGTATATAAAATAAATAACAACATGAAAGTTAAGCTACAAAGCGATAAAGTACTACACAGTATATCACTTTTAAATGATATGTAACTAGCTGTAAATAAAATGTAAATAACTTGTAGATATTCGTAAGTAGCTTGTGCTCATTTGTATATATATACTGTAACATTGCCCATAACAGAGATATGAACCGAAACATTTCCAGAGCAAATGAATTGAAACGGTGCTTGCGCTTGCACGAAGCTAACCTTAACCAAAAACAACATTCAAGATAGCACATATCAATACACAGGGACTAATAGGTTGCTAGCATTAGCTTGGCAAACATATAACGGAGGCCAGCGTTCACTTGCATAAACAACACAAAGTGCTCAAAACACATTAATATGCTACTTTAAATGACGTACTTACAACCAATACTTTCCAAGACACAATTGTACAAAGAAGTTGAAAGGTAGAACTGTGCAGCTAAAACGAAACAAAGGAAGCAATGACTCCTGTGACCTTTAGACGGGCGTCAACCGCAAATAAATAAATAAATAAATAAAATAAAGTTCTTATAGAACATGACAGTGTGTATAAGAGTCTTACTATGTCTGATTCAAATCAAAATGCCGGTAAGCTTTCTCACTTTCTGTCATTTCTTTGCAAATAAATATGAAAGTTAATTCAAGTATCGCTATCGCTATTTTACTGGGATCTGTTTCATCAGACAAATGTTAAAAAGGGCATTTTTCCCTAACAGTTGCAAGCCTGACATGAGGTGGTTTGGGGGGTGGTTTGCTTCACCACTCTCTGAAAAAGCATTGCCCCACCCAATTTAGCAATATGATACCAATAAAATCAGTTGCTGCATGTCAAATACTGTTGTGGCAACAGTTAGAGAATGTTTGCAGTCAATGCCTATTAAATCTTAAAATGTAAAGATGCCCAATTTACCTGATTTCACCCTATAGTCTCCCCAGAATACCTGTTATTTAAGTTGTAAAATTTTATTTGACTCAACATTCTTCACATTATTATTTTGGCTGTACCTCTCAGCCAAGTGGGTGCTATGATAATATGCATTAACATTCTTTAAAATAATTTTTTATCATTTATCTGAGGGATTTTGTTTTGTCATTTTGTGTCCAAATGTCAAAACCATAATGCTGGAATTGTCCAACTACAATGTTATTCTTCAACACATCCACAGGTGTTTTCATGTCTTAATAATACTTGTCCTATAAAAGTGTCAATATCTCAAAAACATTACTGCACACACAAAGTTGAAGACTTAAATCAAAGAAGAGGCTTGTACCATTCAGAAATATGAGAACTTTAATTTGAGATAAAACAGAAATCTTTGTCAGGACATGTACATAAGGTGTACACAACGATCAATTAAAATACAATAAAATTAGAAAAATCCATGCTGTGTAGTGTGTATTTCCCTGGTGCATATTGCACATATTGCAATCTGTAATGTAATCTGTAATCTGTAAAAATGTAATCAGACTTTTTTTGAGCTAAAGACAATGTAGACTGTCCCACGCACATCATGCTCATGGTGTTATTGGTACTGAAGGGAGGCGAAAACATTAGCACATAACAGTCAGCTAGTTGGAGAGGAAAATAGCTCCAGCAAAACGACTCAAAAGGTAGCCAACAGTTGGCAGTCATCAACTTGCAGGAAAACTTCTGTGTGACCATTGGCTAATGATAGAACACCACCCAGTAGCTTCCCTGATTACATGTGGAATAACTGGATGCTGGCTGTCATATACACGTCATTAAAATGAGTGAGTAAGCAGAGTTTGTGCCAGCATGAAACTTAACATAATATTTGAGCTGGGGGCCACTACAGCTGTGCGTTTGAGTAAACACTCTGATAAACAGTAAGCCATGTCCAAGAATTTTTGATTAAGGATAAATCTAATCCACAATGCACTGTTTCTAACATTGAAAGAACCAGATAGGCTTCAAAACTAACCTTCCAATAGGGTGGGTGAGGGTTTGTAATGGAAATCTTTCTGATCATGAACATTGCTTAGGCCTACTATAGATAAAAAATCTGTGTTTCAACTTTAAAATGTGTAATTTTGTGCTACTACCTTTTTCTTATTCTTAAAAGTGCCCTTTTCCCCTCAGATAAAATACTCGCTAGAAGTCTGTCCACATCCTGCCTCATGTTCCTCAGCTTGCTTTTAAAACAGCTCTGCCCTATATGACCCCTCGGTCCATGCACCCTCCCCACTTCACCCCTATCCTTCAATCTCCCCGGTCTTTCCACTGACTGAAGCAGTACAGAAGAAACACTGGTCCCTTTCTGAGGATTATTTAACAGGGAATTTCCTCCTGTGTCCTGTGGCTCCAATGTAGCCCCTCCTCCCCGCCCTGGTTGCTGGGCTCAGTCTACCCACCTGGCCTCCCATCAGTGACTCCCCAGTCACTTCTTCACTGGCCTCCTCATTGGAATTACCCTATCCCTGCTCCTGTCCTTATCCTTATGTGGACACGTCCACTTCAAGTGGTCTCTATCACTACACTCAAAACACTCAAACGAAACAGAACATCCAAAGTTTGCAATGTTAACCTTCTTCCTCCAAAAAGACAGAACATGTTTCAAATCTTACATCCCAGTGGAATGATCCTCATTGAAAGAGCAAATTATCCAAAATGAGCAAGTTCTAATTTGATCGACTCATTCTTTATGAACAGGGGAACATTTGAAATTATTACTTTTGTAGCCGGTGCCACAAGTGCGGTCACTGTGGAAAAAAAGTGCTCTATAAATGCAGTCCATTTACCAATCACAATTTAATTGGCCACCAAACTAACCTAAAAACACCACCATTGTATTCATATGTGAATCTGAATCAATGTTTTCACCTCAGCAATTACAAACTGCACATCTTCTACAGACACACCGCTCTCTGTAACACACCTCACCCCATGACAGAGAGGCACACTGCCTGACTGAGACAAAAAAACACACAAAAGCACCCCAAAAACTGTCCACCCGAATGGTAATTATTATCCATAAATATCATCAACATTAAACAAGTAATTAATAGTATAAATCGGTAGGAACATTTTTTTTGGACTTGCTTATTTCTGTGTTGGGACCAAACTTACTCTCTCCAGATACAATTTAGCACCCCGCCCAAGGGAGTCTCCGGCCAGCAACTATGCAGTGTTTGGAATATAATTTAATGTGTGTTGTGGTATTTTCCAGCTTCTGTATGAGGAATGGGCCAGCTATAGTGTGTTCTACAAATATCAGCCCATTGGCCTGATCAGGTGAGAGTGCACTGCTTTAGAGTCTGGCTAAACCAATCACACTGCTTTAGAGTCTGGCTAAACCAATCAGTCATACATGCTTATCTCCTAACTGTGAGTGTGCATGTTTATCTCCGACTAAGTGTCCTAAGAAATGTCATGTATAATTCCATTACTCCACCCACATTACAATCTAATATATTTTTATATTTTAGTCATTTAGCAGACACTTTTAATCCCAAGCACTTTACAAGTGCATAAGTTCTTCAACAAGTGATCAAATCCATAAATAGTGTAAGCCCCCCACTAACCCAATGACGAAGTTAGCTGTGTAGGGCAAAGGTATCTGCGTGTGTCCTTCAGGTGCTGTTTGGGAAGAGGTTGATGTTATTACCTAATTTAACCCATTCCGTAGAGAGGCTAGGTCAGTCAGGAAAATAATACCAAGTGACAATGGCAGTAGTACCACTCTGCCTTCCGCTTTTTACTGATATGGACTGACCCAGAATCCCCAGAATGGTGCACCTTACAGTTCCTATAAACTTCTACTCTGTTTCAATATAATTAACCCCAATTTAATAATATTTTAATTCCCTAAATTTGGACTTGATTGTTGTGGGAATCCTATACTGAGAAGAACTGAGCTGAACAATCCTCTGCTGGTACCATCGCATGTCACATCGCGCGTTATGTGCACGTCTCACAAACTGACTAGCTATCTGGAGTCATTACAGAGGTCGCAGGAATAGCTACTCTCGGGTATATCTGTTTACAGCCTAGGGACCCAAGCAGACCAACATAGCTACGGCTGTGCTCGACATGAATGAACTACCATGCGGAGGCGAGGGATTTACCATCATAGGTCTACGGGTGCTATACGCTGTGATACATTAAGCGTAAATAATCATCCTCCCTAGACCAGTTTGAGGGGGTAAACCAAGCATTCCCTGTATAACATTAAGTGTCAGGTAGGAAAACCAAACAGATCAAGTTTAACAATTTATTTTACCAGGTAGGTCACTTCTTCAAATTACAACCAAATCACAAAGTTACAAATCATAGTATATAATACAATTTTACACAGAGTACAATGTAAAAACATTGTCATGTCAGAGTTTGCGGCGGCACGGATGGTGCAGTGGGTAGCACTGCCGTAGGCATGAGTGTGTGAGTGAATGGTGTGTGTGCCCTGCGATCGACTGGCGATCTGTCCAGGGTGTATTCCTGCCTTTTGCCCAATGTATGCTGGGATAGGCTCCAGCCCCCCTGCGACCCTGATCGGGATAAGCGGGTTCAGATAATGGATTTCACACGTCACAGAGAAGTGGTGCACTTTTCAGATGGCTTTCTCCCACTTTACTGCTGTTTCAGAGTACAGTTTCTCCTGTATCGGTGCTTCCCAAACTTGGTCCTGGAGTACCCCTTCATGTTTTTTGTTCCAATCCCAACTGCCATGAAATAATTAATAAGCTGTTCATCTTTCCTAATTAGGTGCTTTTCATCTTAAAATATAATATGAAATATTTACCTTAAACCAGAAAATTACCTTATGCCAGAAATATCTTGTAAACAGTTACATTAAAGAGGTAAGAAATAGACTGAGGTTAACTAATAGGCTCATAATTAGGTAGTTTAACATTAATTTAATTTAATTTGTCATTTTCCCTTAATTAAAAATAATGCAGGTTTGCCTTCTTATGACCTGCTTTGCCTTTTAATTCTTCATTATCTTCTTAATGGTTAGGTTTGGTGGTAAGTAGTCCTTCTAAACATAAAAAGCACCTAATTAAAAAAAAGTTTTGAAAGTTGGATTGCAATTGTTGTTGGAACGAAAACCAACATACATAGGGAGTTTGGGAACCATTGTCCTACATTACTACTGTTTCAGAGTATACTTTCATCTGCTTTACTGCTGTTCCAGAGTACACTTTCACCTGCCTTACTGCTGTTCCAGAGTACACTTTCACCTGCCTTACTGCTGTTCGAGTACACTTTCACCTGCTTTACTGCTGTTCCAGAGTACACTTTCACCTGCCTAACTGCTGTTCCAGAGTACACTTTCACCTGCTTTACTGCTGTTCCAGAGTACACTTTCACCTGCCTTACTGCTGTTCCAGAGTACACTTTCACCTGCCTTACTGCTGTTCCAGAGTACACTTTCACCTGCCTTACTGCTGTTCGAGTACACTTTCACCTGCTTTACTGCTGTTCCAGAGTACACTTTCACCTGCCTTACTGCTGTTCGAGTACACTTTCACCTGCTTTACTGCTGTTCCAGAGTACACTTTCACCTGCTTTACTGCTGTTCCAGAGTACACTTTCACCTGCCTAACTGCTGTTCCAGAGTACACTTTCACCTGCTTTACTGCTGTTCCAGAGTACACTTTCACCTGCCTTACTGCTGTTCCAGAGTACACTTTCACCTGCTTTACTGCTGTTCCAGAGTACACTTTCACCTGCTTTACTGCTGTTCCAGAGTACACTTTCACCTGCCTTACTGCTGTTCCAGAGTACTTTCACCTGCTTTACTGCTGTTCTAGAGTACTTTCACCTGCCTTACTGCTGTTCCAGAGTACAGTTTCTCGTACTTTACTTTACTGATTAGTTTCTGTTTCAGAGTGTATTATACGGTTCAGGCCACATTTCAGGTTGTTAATGCCAAGGCCCTTCCTGCTGCAGTATGGAGATCTGTGACCCCCAGAACAACATCACCATGTGCCCCTTGTGTGACCGCGCCTGCAGCTACTGGAACCTCTGCACCGCATGTGCCACAGCCTGAGCCAGCCACCTCTTTGACAATCCCGCTACCGTCTTATTCTCCGTCTTCATGGCACTGTGGGGTGAGCTCTGAGCACACACACACACGCACACTCACACACTCACACACTTATGCACTCACACACACACACACTGGTACAGACACGCACACGCTCACTCACACACTTATGCACTCACACACACGCACACTCACACACACACACACACTCACACACTTATGCACTCACACACACACAGGTACAGACATCCACACACACACTCACACTTATGCACTCACACACACTCACACACTCACACACTTATGCACTCACACACAGGTACAGACATGCACACACACACTCACACTTATGCACTCACACACACACACACTGGTACAGACATGCACGCACACACTCACACTTATGCACTCACACACACACACAATGCACTCACACATTTCTGCACTAACACACACACACAAACTTGCATACACACACTCACACATGCAAACTCATGCACTTGCACACACATGCACACACACACTCACACTCACAAACTCACACACACATGCATAAACACACTCACACACAAACACACACACACGCACACTCACACACACACACTCACACACTCACACACTTATGCACTCACACACACACAGGTACAGACATCCACACACACACTCACACTTATGCACTCACACACACTCACACACTCACACACTTATGCACTCACACACAGGTACAGACATGCACACACACACTCACACTTATGCACTCACACACACACACACTGGTACAGACATGCACGCACACACTCACACTTATGCACTCACACACACACACAATGCACTCACACATTTCTGCACTAACACACACACACAAACTTGCATACACACACTCACACATGCAAACTCATGCACTTGCACACACATGCACACACACACTCACACTCACAAACTCACACACACATGCATAAACACACTCACACACAAACACACACACTCGCACACACATGCACAACCGCAGAGTCAGCACCACACACAGAGCACATATACAGTAAATATGCTCCCGGAGTCATTCCTCTTCAACGAAGAAAGGCCACTAAATTATTATTGAACCAATTGCCTCACCATTTAACTCTTACTCTCAGAAGCACACTTGATAATGTTGCCACTTTAAAAAGAAGAAATACCGAATACTTTTTTCCTTGTTTGGAAAATACAGTCAATAGACACAGTTTTCAAAAATCTTGAATTCATTTCTCAATCAGACTCATACACATTTCAACAAAAACTTTTTACTTTATTACACCTACTTATTCATGTGATTATCTAATCAGCCAATTGTGTGGCAGCAGTATAATTCATACAATCATGTAGCTATGGGTCAGGAGCTTCAGTTACAGTTTTTTACAATCGTTTTCACACTTGTCTCAATACCATGTCCACTTTTTCAAAACACTTAACACATTCACCATATCATTAGACTATGTGAACTAAATTGTGGATATTTTTGCATTGCTTTGATACTAAAGGCACTCAATCACCACTTCTTCCAAAATTCATGAATACCTCTCTCAGTCAGTGTTCACTAGCAGCAAAAGTTTGTACAAATACAGCAAATTTTGCAGACATTTAGATACTCTGTTCAAAACAGTTAACTTTCAGTTCAAAACCCAATAAAATTCTGATCATTGTGGAAGGAAATATGCTGCATTTTGGCAGATAAATGAAACTATATGCTTGACAGATCATTCTGATTTGAGCAGAAAGTTTATTCAGTTTATTCATTTTTTTTGTTTGCAGCCTTGTTACCATCTATACATCATACTTGCATTGAAATGTGTATGTATATAGGGTAAATATAGATGTAGTTGTCACTGAAGAGATTTTTCCACTATTACTGCTGTTGAAACACCTGGCTGTCATTTCAGTGAACAACCTACTCAGGTGTTTGTTGTTTGTGCCCCGTTACCACATATACAAAAGGGGCCACCTTTGGATTGGCATTTGCATTCTTTAGCCTTGGTGGGGAAAATGGATGCAGCCAGAGGTAGAGGAAGAAGACGTCATGAAAGAGCAAGGACAGTTGTGTCTGATGAAATCAGAGCCACAGTCATTGATCATGTGGTAAATAATGGTCTGTCCCTGAAGGAAGCAGGTTGAGGGTTCAACCAAACTTGCCTAGATCCACAGTGGCTTCAATAGTGAGGATTTTCAGGCAAACCAACAGGTACTATACAGTGTTTACAGCATTCTGACTGAAGGAGTTCAATTGATGTGTATATTACAGCAGTACTGTGATTTGAGAAGTCTCCAGAAAAAGCAGATGTATCCGTGCACATTTGTCTTTGACTCACTACAGGACCCAGCGGTAACCTCACACAGTAACACAGGGGGAAGGGGAAGAATGTTTACGCCTCAACAGGAGGATACAATAGTTGGGATGGTCATTGTCAACAACAGCATCAGGCTAAGAGAAATACGCAACAACATAATCGCAGACAAGAACACATCAGATCAGGATGAAACAGTTGTACACTGTCCCCTTTGACAGGAACTCTGATGGTGTCAAGGAACTCAGGTACCAATATAAAGTTTATGAAGGTATATGTGAAGGTTTAGGACCACCACCCACATGAACAGATGTCACTTCTAGATGCAATGGCTGCTGGGTGTATGGACATAACAGTGGAACACATCCAGGGCTGGATAAGGCACGCAAAAGGATGTTTTCCTTGGTGTATAGCAAGAGATAACATTCGGAGTGATGTTGATGAAAATCTATGGCCAAATGCAGAGGACAGGATGGATGGGCCAGGCCAACAGTAGACTTCTGATACTGATAGGCAGACAATATATGTGCAAATTACTGTATATAGTGAAAATATTGCTTTTTGGTATGTATTTGTTATTGATTGCAAAGTATTTTGAGTAATTGATTGTATTGTATTTTTCTTTTCTGAATTACAGTATATTGCACTGTGAGAACAAACGTCAAAATACTGTAAACCCTCTGAAGAATACTGTTGCTTTTGTGATTTGCTTCTTTTCATATATTGTTTACACTACACAGTAAAAATTATTATAGTTATTCTGGGTTTCCAATATAGTAAAACATTCATTAACTTACAGTTTACTGTAAATTCACCACACTCAGTCATGACATCTATTGTGAGAGGCAAACCAACAGATCAAAAGTTTCTTTAGCTGCTTGGCTTGAAATATTTGTGGATGCAAAAATAGAGGAAAGGGAAACACATAATATATGTTTTTAGCAATGCTCCAAGTTGTTTGTGTTTTGTAGTTCATTGAACATTGAGTGACAAAGTAGTCTTATGGGAGAAAGCATATGCTATAGTTATGGCAGCATGAGTCACTTTTGGGTGAAATATTAAGTGTTTTGGTGGTTGAAGTGCATTTTGCACCAAGCACACTGTGTGAAGAGTTTTGAAAAAGTGGACATGGTATTGAGACAAGTGTGAAAACGATTGTAAAAAAACTGTAATGTTCACATCAACCATCAGAATGGGGAAAAAATGTAATCTGAAATCACAGTTGACTGAAGTCAAAATGAATGTCAGATCGGAAGTGATTTCAAATGTTTTTTGTTTTTTTTCTACTGAGACACATTAAGGTGGTACCCCTGCCCTATACAGCTGCTATGTTTTTGGAGCACTGGAAGAGGAAACAGATGGGACTCAACTACAAATGGGATCTCACAGGTTTTGAAGACGAGGAGGTGAGGCAAGACTGTTTTTACTTCTACACATCCTACATATCTGATACCAGCATCACCGCAGAAGTACAGAAGGTGTAAAATAGTCAAAAAACATTTTTTTTTCGACTGAGTCATTAAAAACAAGAATGAATTAATTAATTCACATTAATGCATTTTCCAAAGTAATGACTCCTACTAAACCCCATAAATTGGTCCAGTTTAAATTATATGGGCATTAAAATACATCCATTACATTTTAGTCGCCGATTTCCCATCAGAAAGAAGCACAGTGTGCAGATCAGTTAATTGCAATGTATACTCCAATTATATGTGGCAGGGCACCGTTTCATACTAAATTATTAGAGAATGTGAAACCATAGCTTAAGCACATTAACTAGTGGTACTTTTTATTTAATATGATTTGTGTACCCTGTGGAAGTGGTACCTATTCACATATTTACCAACTAATGTGAAACCAACTAAGATATTTATTTCATAGTAAATTAAAAGCTCTGGGTTTATATTAGATTAGTAATTATTAGCATTAGCAAAAATATGAATAGTTTACCCAACAATAGCATACACAAATGATTATGAATAAATAATTATGAATAAATTATTAACAAGCTCTGCTATTCAAATTGGTTAATCTCTGACAAAGATGTGAATAGTTGCCACATTACAATCTTCTTCCTGATCACTCTATTTCCTTCCTTTGATCCTCTGCCATATAGCCATATGCCTATATGCCACCCAGTGTTACAGTTTTCACTCTTAGCTGCTTATATTCTGTGCATGTGAGATAAGTCTAATAAAAGGTGTACTATACACTGACTGGCTCTTTAAGCTGTACTCTACTTTGACTGACTCCCACTGTAAGGTGTAATCTACACTGACTGGCTCCCACTGTAAGGTGTACTCTACACTGACTGGCTCCCACTGTAAGGTGTAATCTACACTGACTGGCTCCCACTGTAAGGTGTACTCTACACTGACTGACTCCCACTGTAAGGTGTACTCTACACTGACTGGCTCCCACTGTAAAGTGTAATCTACACTGACTGGCTCCCACTGTAAGGTGTACTCTACACTGACTGACTCCCACTGTAAGGTGTAATCTACACTGACTGGCTCCCACTGTAAGGTGTACTCTACACTGACTGGCTCCCACTGTAAGGTGTAATCTACACTGACTGGCTCCCACTGTAAGGTGTAATCTACACTGACTGGCTCCCACTGTAAGGTGTACTCTACACTGACTGGCTCCCACTGTAAGGTGTAATCTACACTGACTGGCTCCCACTGTAAGGTGTAATCTACACTGACTGGCTCCCACTGTAAGGTGTAATCTACACTGACTGGCTCCCACTGTAAGGTGTAATCTACACTGACTGGCTCCCACTGTAAGGTGTAATCTACACTGACTGGCTCCCACTGTAAGGTGTACTCTACATTGACTGACTCAGCTCAGACTGGAAGGTCCATTCTACAGTCGATTGAATGTACATCTTTTGAGAATAAACATTTTGAACTGCAAATTACTGAAACCTGCACCATTGCATACAGATGAAACTAATTCCTTGTCTGCCTGATATCTTTGATAATACTGTGTTTTATATCCTAGGGCCAGCCGAGGATTGAGTATGAGCTCTCCGTTATGCAGAAGTGTGCAAGTTAGGGATACTGCATGGATGTTTTCTCTAAGCTGCTGTTGGTGTTTTCTCTAAGCTGCTGTTGGTGTTTTCTCTAAGCTGCTGTTGGAGATTTCCCTGAGCTGCTGTTGGGTGTTTTCTCAAAGCTGCTGTTGGGTGTTTTCTCAAAGCTGCTGTTGGGTGTTTTCTCAAAGCTGCTGTTGGGTGTTTTCTTGAACCTGCTGTTGGGTGTTTTCTTGAACCTGCTGTTAGGTATTTCTCTAAGCAGCTGGTTTCGGGGATTTACCTCAGCTGCTGTTGGGGATTTTTCTAAGCTGGTTTTGGGGATGTCTTTAAGCTGCTGTTGGGGATTTCTCTAAGCAGCTATTTTCAGGGATTTCTCTAAGCTGCTGTTGGGGATTTCTCTAAGCTGTTGTTGGGGATTTCTCTAAGCTGCTGTTGGGGATTTTTCTTAGCTGCTATTGGGGATTTCTCTAAGCTGCTGTTGGGGCTTTCTCTGATGTGATGGGATTTCCTTGATCATGTTGGGATGTTCTCTAAAATGTTATTTTTCTGTAATGCATTGAGGTTTATCTATGTTTGGGTTTTCTTTAATCTGTTGGGGTTTTCTCTAACACATTGGGATTTCTTGAAGCATTTTCTTGAAGATTCTTGATCACATTGAGGTTTCTCGAAAGTGTGGTCGTTGTTGAACTTGTATGTTGATTTTAATGTTCTAAGAAGAATTGATATTCTTCTCCACACAATGAGTTGTCATGCAACCTATAATCATACTTAAAGTTGATGGTTGAACAGAAGTTTAATTCACAATTTAGCAGCCAGCCCACAGTGGAATCAGAGCTGATGATAAATGCTAGCTGTTTAAGAGAGACCTCTTCTTTGTCTTACTTGTTGTACTTTAGTTCCTTGATTTTGTTCTGGGTCCTGGTGCGGGGCTGTGTTTGTATCATCCCCCTGTTAGAAGCCACCGGAGCAAGCGGAGGAACCCACAAACAAGTGGAAGCAAACAGTTCAATCTGCCCTGGCAGGGCTAAAGCTGGTACTATCATGCAACCACCCTCCCCGTCTTTCCCTGGTCTGCCAAGATGTTTTACACTTGGTTTGTTTCACTGAGATATTAGCCTGACCAGGCTGCTCATAATGTTATAGCACTTTGAGCCTGACCAGGCTACTCATAACCTTACGGCACTATTACTCTGACTAGGCTGCTCATAACCATACAGTGCTATGAGCCTGACTAGGCTGGTCATAACGTTATAGCACTTTGAGCCTGACCAGGCTACTCATAACCTTACGGCACTATGAGTCTGATCAGGCTGCTCATAACCTAACGGCACTATGAGTCTGACTGGGCTGCTCATAACCTGACAGTACTATGAGCATGATCAGGCTGCTCATAACGTTATAGGACTTTGAGTCTGACTAGGCTGCTCATAACCATACAGTACTATGAGCCTGACCAGACTGCTCAAAATCCTACAGCACTATGTGCATGACCACAATGACAAAGTGAAAACATATTTTTAGAATTTTTTGCAAATGTATTAAAAATCAGAAACTGAAATCTCTCATTTACATTAGTATTCAAACCCTTTGCTCTGACACACCAAGTCGTGGTCCTGTTTGCTCTGATTATCCTTCAGTGGAGTTCACCTGTGGCATGAGAAAGGTAGGTGTAATAAAGTAAAAATGTTCCTAATAAAGTGCTCGGTGAGTGTATAAGGTCCCTCAATTTACACTTTCATGTCATGACAAAAACTAAGCCACGAAGTCCAAAGAACTCCAAAGAGTTCAAAGAGCCCTGCGATAAAATTGTGGTGAGGCATAGAACAGGGCACGGGTAGAAAAGCATTTCTAAAGCTTTGAGTGTAACCAGTTCACAGTGGCCTCAATAATTGTGAAATGGAAGAACATTGGAACCCCCGGGCCTCTTCCTAGAGTTGGCTGTCCAACCAAACTGAGTCACCGAGCAAGCAGAGCCTTGATCAGGGAGGTGACCAAGAACCTAACGGTCACTCTAACAGCTTTGGAAGTCAGAGACGGGAGAAACTGCTGGAAGGACAGTCATTTCAGCAGCACTTCATCAATCAGGCCTTTATGCTAGAGTGGCTAGACGGAAGCCACTCTTGAGTAAAAGGCATATGATAGCCTACTTTTGCCAAATGGCATTTAGGAAAGAGATTATCTGGTCTGATGAGGCAAAAATTGAACTCTGGCAGAACTCCAAGCACTATGAGTGGTGAACACCAGGCACTGCTCATCCCCGGCTAATACCATCCCTACGCTGCATGGTGGTGGCAGCATTTTACTATGGGGGTGCTTCTCAGTGGCAGGCACAGGAAGACTGGTCAGAATTGAGGGAAAGATGAATACAGCCTTATACAAAGAGGTCCTTGAAAAAAGAAGAGAACATGGGAGTGGCTTTGGGACAAGTCTCTGACTGTCCTTGAGTGGCCCAGCCAAAGCCCAGACTTAATCCCCATAGAACATCTGCAGAGAGACCTGAAGAGTTTGAGAGGATCTGCCAGGAAGAATGTGATTAACTGCCAAAATCCAGGGGTGCAAAGCTTGTAGAGACTTACCCAAAAAGACCTGAAGCTGTAATTGCTGCCAAAGGAGCTTCAGAAAGTACTGAATTAAGGGTCTGAATACTTATATAAATGAGAGATTTCAGTTTTTGATTTCTAATAAATTAGCAGAAAATGTAAAAAGCTTGTTTTCACTTTGTCATTATAGGTTATTGAATGTATATTGATGGGCATAAATTACAATTTTATTCATTTAAAATGAAATCTGCAACACAATAAAGTGTGCAAAAACTGAAGGAATCAGAATACTTTCTGAAGCCACCATATGATTTGGTGATTCTTTATGGGCTTTTACTGGATGTATTTAGACTGCATTAACTTAGAATGTGCTGTTTTCTTATACAGTGCTGCATTTCTCCTCCAACTAGTTTTACAGTCCCTGCAGGCTGTAGACATTATCTTTAAGATTTTTCTGTTACGGGCTGAATTCATGGTTCTTTCAATAACGCCAAATTGTCCAGATCCCGTGGCAGCAAAGCATCTGCACACCATCACACTACCATCACCATGTTTGACTTTTGGTATGATATTAGTATTGAGAATTACTGCATTTGCTTTAAGCCAGCCATAATGGGACCTATGTATGTCACTCAAAAAGATCAGCTTCTGACTCCTCTGTCCATAGAACATGACTGAAAGGTTTGGGGATCAGCCATGTGGTTTTGCGATTGTGAATTGAAATTGATTGTTCTCTTGGTTAGCTGTGGTTTCCACTTGCTACCCTCTCATGAATCCCTTTGCCTAGACTTTGTTATTGTAGAGTCATGAACACTGACCTTTGCTGAGGCTAGAGAGGCCTGCAGGTTGTCCTTCTGGGATAATTTGTGACTTCCTGGATAAGTTGTCACTGCGCCCTTGGAGGGATTTTGGCAGGCCACCAACTGCTGGGAAGATTCACTACTGTTCCAAGTGTTCTCCATTTGGAGATGATGGCTATCACTGTGGTTTGGTGGAGTCCCAGAGTCTTACAAATGGCTTTCTGAACCTGATTGTTACAGCCGCAGGGACAGCGTAATCATAGAAGCCGACACCGGGGTTGTACAAAGGAAAGTTTTATTTCCAAAGTAAATGAAGAATTTAATCACACTGTAAAATCTATCGCAGTCTATTAAACAGATCCAGAATCAGCCAGTCATAGAGGCTCAGGCACACCAAGGAAAACAAGGCTCCAGGTGCTACACAGCTGAGGAATCTACAGCATCACTCGGACCTTCCACCCTGGAAGGAGAATAAAAAACAAGAGGACCATTCCAGCACATGTTTTGCATTCACTGTAGGAAAACCAAGGGATTATACTCCCTTGTACTAGTATGGTGTACTAGTATCACGGTGGGAGGTAATTCCTGCTGGTGCCACGAGAGGGCCGAGGATCATTGTTTCCACCTGTTCCTCGTTTACTCCAGGGGAATTACCTCCCTGAAGAGTATTTAAGACCAGCGTGGACTAGGTTTCAGTGCTTTTGTGTTCAACCGTTCGCCCTTGGCACAAAGGCGGTAAAGCACCTGGTAGACTCTAAAACTATACGAGTCAGGTTTGGTGCTGGTGTGTAATTTTCGAAGTTCTAAGAAAGAGAAATATGTAAAAGGTAAGGAAGGCGTACAGCTGAGAGTATTGTCTGTGCTGGCGCCTTCCTCAAGGGTTTTGTTTTTTTCTTTTGGACTCGTGTGAGTCGATGGCAGAGGGACGTTGTCCCCGGTGTTGTATTTTGGTTTGCATTTTTGTCCCGAGCTGCGTCTCGAGGTTTTTATTTTCGTGCCTGGCTTTTCACGCAAGGTTGTATTTTATTTTGGTTTTCTCATTGTGCCCAGCTATTTGGCACGGTACCAAAGTTATTGGTTCGCCCTTGGTATTAAGGGTTGTTTTACGTTCTCTAGCCGTTTTTGAGCTACTTTTCTGTTTTCGATTTAGAAGATTGGTTTTTGTAATTTCTATTCCTCCCACTGTTTCCGGGGGAAGTCCTGTTCCTAGCTGTGTACCCCTATTTCTGTTCTCCCTGGGATTTTGTGACAAACACGTTCGCAGGTTGGTTCGCTTAGCTCCAAACCTTACATCGTGGGCCTATTGCTCCAACTCTTTTAAACCGAGAGGCAGTTTCCTAAAACAGCAGCCAGATTTCCCCAAATCTCTTCAAGTACAAAACATCTGCATGTCTTTTTGTCCAGGCACATGAATCATCAGAAAAGCTTATTTATATATAAAACACATTTTATGAGTCTAATGTTTTATTCACATTTTTTTTATGAGAGTATGTTTTCATAAAGCATGCCCAAAGTGTCCAAAAATGATTACTCACCCTAATACTTTCTAACCAAACTGCATCACATTTAAAATGGAACTTTACTTAAAAATTAGGTTATCCAGAGCCCGTTAGCCAGTACAATTGTAGGTTTCTCTTCAGCAAATCCTGTAATTACGCACATTTGTATATTCATTCTGCTATCTGAACACAGCGATATTCCTAAACTGTCCATCACCTGAATATGACATATTATACCTTGTTGGAAACAGTGGGAAACCCTGTACAAGATGGCATTTGCATACGTGTTTTTACCTATTTTCTCCCAATTTCTAGCCAATTATGCCCTATCTATTCACCCATGTGGCTATGGATACACCGCAACAGCCCTGTCGCTCAGCAGCCCAGGAGGATCAGGACAATAGAGAGACATATGCTTTCTACAAGCTGCATCATCTCAATTTCCCACAAACGTGATTGAGGCGATTGCAATCAGGGCTCTGTTTGCTTATGAATTTATATTTCTACCAAACCGGAAATATGTTGGCCGGGCACATTGTTAGAATTTCACTTTTATTGTCTGAGTCTGTGGCATGGTGAGTGTTGTAAACCATGAGCGTGGCTTGGGGGAAAGGTGTTGTTTTATTGCCCTGCTCTGCTAATAGGAGCCTAATAAGCATCTAAACTGATGTTCCTGCTAGCGGAGAGTCTTTTTGTCTGGATTCGGTTTTATTACATCACAGTTTTTTGCATGATGTGAATATGAACGCTACAATAATTTGAGACATTGACGATTCAACCACAAGGGAGCAAAGTGGATTTTACATTTTGTGGACTGCGTTTTCTCTATCTTCCATCTCTTTCTGTTTTGATTCCCTAGTTCCCTTAATGCCTCAAATTCTCATTTCCTCATTTCTTTTAGCCATAACCCTAACTCTTTCGAGGTGCACTGGTCAGGGCTTTGAGGAATATCTTCTTCCTCCCGCTCTGTAATGCATGTTGGGGGTGGTGGGGGGGGGATTAACAGGGCGTTGCTGCAAAAGAGCAAGCAAGCTCAGTTAATCTACCCTGTATAAATAAAGGTTATTAACAAAATAAATAGAAGAACTCCATACTCTATTAGGGTGGCTTTTAAAATCACTTTAACTGTATGCAAAGGTGGTTGTTACGACTGTAAATTTCAATACCGTAATGGTCAGCTGATATTTCAGGCATACCTCCAGTAGTTCTTCTGACAGATCTGCAATAAAGCGAACCATATTCCATGACAGATCACAGGAGTAAGGGCATGGAGTGCCACGTAGCTTATATACAGTGTTGGTCGTTGGTCGTACAGGGACCGCCTTTACAAATATCCCTTCTGCGTAACTCTGCAAACCAAATATATCATAGCAAGCCAGTCGCAGACAGATTTCCTGTATAAAAACTAGCCTCAAGCTCTGGGCCTGAGGTGGCTTTAAACACTGAGCTCATTGACGTGACCAGCAAACCAATTGATCAGTCAGCTTCAGTGCTCCAAAGTGTACCCCCATCACCCCCAAGCATCACCGAAAACAAAATAGGGAAAATAACAAAATGACAAGCCCCCTGGCTTGCCTGGCAACTACAACTACATCTGGGATGAGACAGGACTACCATAGGCTATTACAACCATTTACCGGCCCAGCAAACTTGGCCATTACCTGAACCAATAACAACCATAGGTGCCGCGAAATAAATCAACGTTAACTGTGCCTCTTTCAAAATAACACCTTAAATATAGAAGTGTTATTCACAAAAAACCAAAGAATATCATGACACCCAAAAATGGTCAAGATATATAACCGGATAAAGCAAAAAAAAAAAAAAAAAAAAAAAAAAAACTGTCGGAGGGAGAGAAATGGCAAATGGCAGGCATTTATATAGCGCCTTTATCCAAAGCGCTGTACAATTGATGCTTCTCCATTCACCCATTCATACACACACTCACACACCGACGGCGATTGGCTGCCGTGCAAGGCCCCGACCAGCTCGTCAGGAGCATTTTGGGGGTCAGGTATCTTGCTCAGGGACACCTCGACACAGCCCAGGCGGGGGATCAAACGACAACCCTCCGACTGCCAGACGACTGCTCTTACTGCCTGAGCCATGTCACCCCCCAAGAGAGAGCCTGAAACTCCATCTGAAGAGGTGCTTTTATTGGATGGAGAACAGTAATACACAGCTCCCCCTACTCGGCACTAAGGGACTAACACATATTGACATATTTCAACAATTTTTTTTCTCTTCTGGAATTTCCTTTGATCCTGGCATACCAAACCAAACTATGACCTTGTCTGAATTAAAGCAGTTCTACAAAGAAAAGTGGGCAAAAATTCCTCTATAGCGATGTGAGACTGATACCAAGTAAGAGGTAGTGATCAATTTCAGTTATTGCTCAGTTAAAGATAAAAGAAAAATAAGTAAAGATGGGGAAGTCCAGAAAACATGAATTAAGCAAATGGAATGTCCTTACTCATTAAAATGTCAGTTTGAAGCCATGTCAGTTACAGACGTGGCACATATGTGGTAGATGGGGAGAGGTGGACCAACAGGTTGATCATTCATATATCATTAGTACTTCCGCAAAGGATGCGCTTGTGCTTCCTCACGAGAAAGGAACATTTGGGAGTTCTTAACTTCTAGCTAATAGAAGGAACATTTAATGTGCTGGAATGTCCTTAAATACGGGACCGCGATTGATTTCCAGGTTAGGAGCAAGAAACCTCTCTCTGTCTCTCTGTCTCTCTCAGGTTGGTGTGACCTTTACCATTGTGTTTGGAATCATTCTGTACCGGATCTCCACCAAGGCTGCCCTGCACATGAGCTCCAGCCCCACCACCCGCTCCAACGTGTGTCTGACGGTCCTCACCACCGCGGCCATCATTAACCTGGTGGCCATTCTCATTCTGGACGAGGTGTACGGGAGAGTCGCTCGCTGGCTCACTGTCCTCGGTCAGTACGGGAAACCACCCCTCCTGAAGCTGTGGTTATGGCTCTTATGATGTGAGATTGTTTAGTTTGACTTTCTGGAATACCTAACCTGTCCCACTGTTTATCAGGAATGTGGTTTTGTAGTATAGACTCAAATAGATGTGATATTTACACAAAAACATTTCTGTGTTCCATGTTCTCGGTGACTCTAAACAAATTAGTTTGTTAAGCAGAGACTGCAAAATTATTGGCAACACTTTCAAATAAGATTACATGAATTGCCATTAACTCATGTAGTTGTTAACAAATTACTTTTAGTCAATCTGTACACCTTAGCATCAAATTTCTAAACTGATTTTACATGACATTACATTAAAGGCATTTAGCAGATGCTCTTATCCAGAGCGACGTACAATGAAGTGTAAATCGAACCCAGGGACACGTGCGATGAGGACCCGAGAGGAAAGCACGGACAGGAACAGGTCAAGCAAACACCTCCAGGTCGTCCTCATGGGTGGAGTCTTCTTCTGTAGTTTGATGTGGGCCAGGTGGGGGGTCAGGGTGGGGCGGGATGTGTGCGCCTTCATCAGCTCCGTTAGTATCCGCAGCCTGTGACGCTCACACAGCCTGCATCGCCTAGTGTTGGGTTTCCTGCATCTGCACCTGCTCCTTCACCTGCAGCAGTGGAGAAGGTTCCATCTTCAGAGGATTGTTTGTTCCTGGGTTTTTCCAGCAAAATGTCACAAGTACCACTCCGGTGGGGGGTCCGAAAAGCTGGGGAGGGAGACAAAGGGAGATCTGAAAAATGTCTGTTTTCACCTGAGTTCATTTGGAGCCACAGAAGCTGGAGAGAGAGACAAAGCACACCACATGCCACAATGCTCTTGTTATTTCTTGGTTATAGAATAGCGTGTTTAAACTATTGAGCTACAGGTTTATTAGGGGATCAAAACTAGCACATAATAAATGTTTAGGCAATGTTTCATTGAAATTGTGACAGAAGAAGATACATACAAATTCAAACGGATTTCTCTTATTTATGAGATTTGTTAGAGCTCAACAAGTCTCCACCTGCTGCAAAATTACTTTTTGGGAGAAACATCTGTCTTTCATAGTATTTGTAGAGACTACAGAAATTACCACTGATAATATAGTAACCCAGGCCATTTTACACCTGCTCCACCTGCTTCATCACTTCCTACTTCACATGAGTATAAAAAAATTGGGTAACAAGCATGCAAAATCCCCTTGTCAACCATCAGCATGGGAAAAGCAGTGGGTCATTAATGTTTTGCTGCCAGTGGCCCAGGGTCTGGTTACCTCTGCTAGGAGGTCTTGGTCATAGGTAGATTGTCCGGTAAGACAATCAAGACTTCAAGTTGGTTTTGGGTTGTATGACAACATCTGGTGTTGGTGATTTGGTTTTGATTGAAGGCATCATGAATGCTGATAAATACATACACATTTTACCATATAATGCAATACACTACACACTCTCGATTAGATATCGATACACTCATACACAGTGTAGAATGGGTTTGGGATTCCTTTGACTGAGAGAAGCAGAATATGCGACCAACATTAAAGTAATTCTGTGTTAAATTGCTGAATCGTAAATAACTTGGACTTAATGGCTGTTGTCATTGGACAGTAAATAAAATAAATACTATTACTTTGTTCATATCAATATATTTTCAAGAAAAGTATTTCAATATGTATAAAAAGCACACTTCACATGTAAATGGCAGGTCTTTCAGGTCCTGTTTGTTTTTACAGAGGTGCCAAAGAGTGACAGGAGCTTTGAGGACAGACTGATCTTTAAGACTTTCATCCTGAAGTTTTTCAATGCCTTCACCCCCATCATTTACATAGCCTTCATCAGGGGCAGGTAGGTGACCTTACAAATGACTGGTTTTCAAATAACATTGGGATCATCTGCAGTATGGCTTAATGGATTCTCTGTCTATGTGCCCAAATGCAACTTCCTTTGGTAATCTATTATCGTTTTTGCTGCTTATATCTCTAGACTGGTTGGTCACCCTGGAAGTTATCTGTATGTTTTTGAGTCATACTGGATGGAAGAGGTAAACATTTTTAACATCCTAAGAATTGTGTTTAAAAATGTAAGTGTGAGGAACTCAGTGTGTGTGTGTCCCTGTAATCACTGTATCCTCTAAGGTTTCTTAGTGTAAACACTAAGGAAAACCTGCAAAACCTGTGATATGGAGTGTGAGTCTCTGTGTATTTGTATGCAAGCATGCATGTGTGTGAGAGTATATCTGAGTGCATATATGCGTGCATGCATGCAAGTGTGTGTGTGTATGGTGTGTGCCTGTGTGTATGTGTTTGTGTGTGCATGCGTGTGGGTGCATCCATATGTGTGCCTAATCTAGCCAAGTATGAATTACCTCCTGCGGTCTATGAAGAGACACAATTGTGCTTTTAGATAGGCAGGGATTCATGCTGGCTGCAGGAAGGAGTTAGAAGTTGGATTTTTGGAGAGGAACGGTTTTCCTTTTATTTTGGTGTTGGTTCCTTGGAGTTTTCAAGCTTGTGTACATTGTTCCTGCAGCACTGAAAGCAAGGTCTGGCTTACCAGTCACCCACCCTTTTCTGGTATTTTCTATTTAATGTCCTGTCTAATGTCTCCTGTTTTGTAAATTAGAAGTAGTGAGCCTACAGGCATCCCTGTTTTAAGAATTGCAGAGCTTGGTTGCACCGTGGGGTCACCAAGTCACAAAGGAACCACACTCGTACCTGTAGCTGTGAGTATACTCTGAACACAGAGCTCTTGCAAAGTGAATCTGCTTCTGCCAAGCTCACCTCACAGAACATGCAGGGAAAAGGAAAGAAGAAGTGGGAGGCTGCTGGCTGATATTTATAGCAGAGCACCGCTGCACTACCTGGTACATGGGACTTCTATGAAACTAATTAGCTGGGAAGGTATCCTGCCCTGTACGGAGGCATGCCATATTCAAGTGATCCAATATAAGGCTACTTGACTCTTCTCTCCCCTCCCCAGTGTGCTCATGGAGGCTGTTTGATGGAGCTCTGCATCCAGCTCAGTATCACCATGCTGGGCAAACAGCTGATCCAGAACAACCTTTTTGAGATCGGCATCCCGTGAGTTTTTTCTCCCACACGCACACACACTCTCACACACACTCTCACACACGCACACGCACACACTCACCTACAAATTTGCAAGCATGCATACACTCACACACACTTTTTTGGGTGCCGAATTGGTTCATTTCAAATAGGCCAGAGAGTGTGGAGGCTCCCCTTTTCTTTCTATATCCTTCTTGAAGTAACATTAGTTGTCACCGGCAGCCTCCCAGAGTTGTGCTCAGTGAGATATTTCCACCAGCCTGTACAGCTGGGGTTGGGCAGGGGTAGGGTTTTATGCAGTAGAATCTCAGAGATCCAAACCTCAGAAAAGTCTGGTCAACCAAACAGTTATGGAATTGGAAGTGTAATATTAATACAAAATTATGACTGGAAAACGCAAAACAGTAATTATTAATTGAGAAAAAATGCATACTCTGCTTTACAGAGTAACACAGAAGATAATTAAACATATCAGCCCTCAGCCCCTGATAGCATATGAGGTATTCAGCCCAAAATGAAAATAGATGGGAAATGTAAACTCTTCACCTTCATTTACAGTGTGTGTAATGTGTCTACTGAGCCTCAGGCACAATTAGAAAAATGCATGTGATGGTATTTGAAAAGCGTGATCAGGAGTGACGTAATACCAGTGTGCAAGCTTGACATTCATGAATTTGAGTTTTTACAGGAAGAGGTGACAATTTTGCCAGGTGACAATCCAATCCTGATCTACACACTTATGAAGTTCCCCATTTCATATAGCTATGTCAACAAGAGTAATAGATCTATAAGTAATAGATACACAACCTCGACTTGTAGCAGGAGAGATGGTGTGCGCCATTAAGGGATGATTTTGTAGACTAGGCGGATGACCTTGTGAACTGATCACACAATTACAGTGACTGTTCTAGAAGGTCAAATTAATCTCCAAGGTCCCAGCGTTTTCACCAAACTGTCTGTACAAGCCAGCTTTTCTTTTTCTTTTTGAAAGAGGCATTCCTTAAAATTAATTGCGAAGAAAACACAATGACAAATTTCAACCTGCCCACTGTGAACACTGTCCTAAAACATTGTTTGGTATTGGGTATTCAGGTGTGTCTCCCATATATCACTTCCCGCTTCCTGCAGCAAACTTAAAAAGTTGATCAGGTACATAAAATCAAAGAGGAGCTCCTTCCAGGAGGAGGAGAGGGAAAAAGAAACTCCAGCGCTATGAAACCGACCACTTCCTGGAGCCTTTCGCTGGCCTCAGCCCCGAGTACATGGAGATGAGTGAGTATTGAATCAAACCCCTGAAAGCATGGGGATTAGTGAGTACTGAATCAAACCCCTGAGCGCATGGGGATGAGTGAGTACTGAATCAAACCCCTGAATACATGGAGATGAGTGAGTACTGAATCAAACCCCTGAATACATGGGGATGAGTGAGTACTGAATCAAACCCCTGAATACATGGAGATGAGTGAGTACAGAATCAAACCCCTGAATACATGAGGATGAATGAGTACTGAATCAAACCCCTGAATATATGGGGATGAATGAGTACTGAATCAAACACCTGAATACATGGAGGTAAGTGAATACTGAATCAAACCCCTGAGTACATGGAGGTAAGTGAATACCGCACCAAACCTCATATGCATGGAGATGAGTGTTCATCTAACCTGGCCAGGCTCATAGTGCTATAAAGTTATGAGCTGCCTGATCAGGCACATAGTTCTGTAAGGTTAACCTGGTCAGGCTCATAGTGCTGTAAGGTGAAAAACATCTTTGTAAACTTACAGTACTATGATATAAGCAGCCCAAGGAGGCTCATTGTTACAACCAGCCCCATGCATCTGATCATGCCCCGGTCGCTGATGTAGCTTGGGGGGAGTATGTGTGGCAGAAACTATATGGGTTAACCCATGCTTGTCAATGCAGCAGTGGAACTTGGCCCTCTCTCGCTATTTTATTAATAATACAAAAGTACATAACATTATATTTGTGATAACACAGCTCCCATGAAACCAGAATCAATGTAAAATATACCTCCCATTTTCTCCACTTGCTACAGCATGTTAGAAAATGTGTTTTGCAGAGAGAACCGATTCACTTAACACAGCGGAATGAATGGACATTTTATTTGGGGCGTTACCTCAGAATTCAGCAAAGTCAAACTTACAAGCTTGCTGCTGGCTCGGGAGAGTGAATCCACAGCTCTCCTCCAAAACTCTTCCCTGCCAGCCAGATTTGTTTAATGCCACAATTACCAGCCATGTTGGTGCAGGGCAGGGATGCACTTAGTAGCTCACTAACTTTTGGTATTTAGCTATACTATGTTTTGCGACGTGAATAGTCTTAATTATTAACTTGTGTAATGTTCTGACAGAAGGATTGACAGAAGTGTATTATAGGCCTGCCTTGGGGCAGACCTAGCATCTGTTTTTCATATATGTGGCAGACATCTTTGCCCACATTATTCATTTCTCCTGACTGAAGCCTGGGAGTTGACTGATGGGCAGAGCTCTCCCTCTCAGCTGTTTGTACACCCCCCCACCCCAAGCTTTGAAACCTGACCCCCCACCACAACCTCACACAGACAAAGGGCAGGCAATCAGCTTTCTCCTGTAACATGCCCCTTACCCCACCCCAGGCCCCTCTCTCCCTGCCTGACTACCTGAATAGTTTTAATCAGTGGGGAGTACAACCCTCACCCCTTCTTATCAAACCAGAACTTAGATTGATCTTCTTGGTTCCCGAGTTTGTGTGATCCATCAGATCAGATGGACACTTCAGGGTGATACAGAAAAAGAACCTAAACTTTCCCATAGTCACCCACACCAGACTTCAGGATTTTAATACCTAGGCTCCTGTGTTTGTAATTGAAATTACTGCTCATTTGGTCAAGTTTATTAGGCAGACCTAGCTGGACACCAGTGGGCAATAAAGAATGTCTCCTAATCAAATGTTAATAAAATCATTGATTCTTAACGCATTTTTGATCTGTAAAATACATGGAAAAGCTAAAATTCTCGCTGAGTCAATGGTCATACTCTCACATTTTTTCTAATAAAGGTTTTTTTTTGTTCTAATATGCATTTACAAAAATATTAAAGATTCCAAAATATCTACCACTGCTTCAGTCTTTTAACTTTTACTGACAACATCGTAAAACCAATCCGAGAGTTCCGTAGAAAAACAGATCCTCATCATGTTTTCTGTGATGTGTGATATTGTTTTTGTTTTTTCCTGACGCCAAGACCTTGGAAGAAGAAAAATATGAATTAAAAGCATTGGAACACATTATGTGTTGGTTGAGTGTTATTAAATACCAGAATTTCACTTACGATATTTATGTTTTTTTGGAGGCACCTTTGGTTGTCGTTCACACAAACAATACACTGGTCTGTGAAAGTAAAGGCAGACGAAAGTTTAAGTTAAGGAAAATATGCTGAGGTCTCCGAAGGTGAAGAGGATTATGTTCGGGTATTTGACAGATTAGGGTTTATTAATTTGACTTTATTAGACACATAAGGGTTATTAGTAAAGTGTGTGAAGTGCATTAGATTAGAGTTTATTTATGAAGTGCATTAGATTAGGGTTTATTTATGAAGTGCATTAGATTAGGGTTTATTTATGAAGTGCATTAGATTAGGGTTTATTTATGTGGTGCATTAGATTAGGGTTTATTTATGAAGTGCATTAGATTAGGGCGTTTGTGACCCTGTTTGTGGCCTCGTTCCCTTTGGCACCACTCTTTGCTTTGCTGAACAACATCATCGAGATCCGTCTCGACGCCAAAAAGTTTGTATCAGAATTGCGGAGGCCAGTGGCTACAAAAGCCAAAGACATGAGCCTCTATCCTCCCATAAAACACACGGGTGGCTTAGGGGACTTCAGCAGTGCATTAATAGTAAGATTATACCATGAGAATCTGTCACATATCAACAAATCAGGAAAGGGTATTTGGGACTTCAGAATTTAACCACTCCTACTACTACTAATAATGATTATAATACTATGAGTATAATATATAGTGTTACTATCTGGAATTTCTACATTACTGTACACTTGACATGGCTCAGGCAGTAAGAGCAGTCGTCTGGTAGTCGGAGGGTTGCCAGTTCGATACCCCCGCCTTGGCTGTGTCGAAGTGTCCCTGAGCAAGACACATAACCCCCAAATGCTCCTGACGAGCTGGTGGCCTTGCATGGGGGCCTTGCATGGCAGCCAATCGCTGTCGGTGTGTGGAGTGGACTTTGGTCTTGACTCTTGCACTGCCTTCGACTCCGAGCCTGCCTACCATCCGTCTGCACTACTGGCAGCTGACAGCTTTCCTGGTTACTGGACTTTTTGCATGGTGTACCGATTTCGAGATTGCCTTCTCCCTCGGTACTGTACTTAGGTTTTGGCTGGATTTACTGTGTATGAACTTTGCTTGTTTTCGACTACACTCATTGGACAATCCCTTAATAAAGCCTTGACGGGACTTTATCCACGTCTTTGTTGTCTGAGTCGTGCATTTTGGGTCCAACCCCCACACACCAGTCTCAGAACAATTTCACCACGATGGACCCTGCTGACTCAAAGGCCATGTTCCACACCCTCCAGCGACAAGGCACCATCATGCAGCAACACTCTCAAGAGGTTTATTGGAGAACCGGAGAGATGCAAGGCGTTCCTGCTCCAGTGTGACTTCGTTTTCTGGCAGCAACCGCAGACCTACAACAGTGACGACCACCGGATCGGCTACGTGATGGGTTTACTCAAGGGGAGAGCTTTGGACTGGGCTACAGCTGTGTGGTCTGGGGGATCGTTCCTTCCCGGTACCCGATCTTCGCTGAAGAGATCCGGAAGTCTTCCAGCACGCATCCACCGACCAAGAGCCATCCCAGCGCCTGATCGCCCTTCGCCAAGGCAGGAAACCTGCGGCAGACCATTCGATCGACTTCTGCACTCACAGCGGCGACCAACTGGAATGATGCGGCTCTGGCGAACCTGTTCCCGGTCAGTTTGAGCATGGCACTCCAGGACGAGTTGGCGCGTCTCGAACCCATCACACAGTTCGATCCACTCGTCCAACTAATCATTTCTGGGAACCATCATGAGATTATTCAGTTCCGCGTCATCTGGTCTCCTAACGACCCGCTCATTTCGGGATTACCCTGGCACCAGAGACACAACCCCACCATCGACTGGACTTCAAGCCAGATTCAAGCCTGGAGTCGTAAGTGTCACCAATCCTGCCTGTGATCCGCTCCTGAAATATCTGCCTGGCTATTTCTCTATAGGCTCCAGTTAATTCATAATGGTCTTTGTTTCTTTTTTGCTCATGAATAGGGCTTACAACAATACCAAAATCTATAGTAGCCTAGTAATAATAATAATAATAATACATTTTATTTGAAGTGGCGCCTTTCTGGACACTCAAGGTCACCTTACATTGTGCGAAATACAAAATAAACATGGTAAAAACATGATACAAAATATCCCATTTAAAATCATCAACAAAAAAGAAAACATGATACAATATAATACAATACAATAGTACACGTTCAACATTGGAATGTGTAACATTTCATTATGAAAATATGAATCTACTTACCGCCATATATCTCTCAAGGCTAATTAAAAACTGAGACATCAATATGAAGTATTTGTTGAACAAAAATGAAACCATTGTATCAAGCACCTTTTAATAATCTGAGGCTATGTAAGCTTCTTATCAAGTGTGGTTTCGTAACTGTAGAATAATGGAATGGACTATGTAATTATTCTATAGAATGTAAATACAGAAAAAAGATATATTGAAGCTAACCATGAGAGAACCAGCTGCTCTTATTACCGTACCTCTCGCTTGCAGTTTTTAATCTGTCTGTTTGAACACACACTATTCCCTATGCACTTTATGTGCTGCCCTTGTTTAACAGTTGTGATTCCTCAACGGTTTTTGCCCCAAACTCTATTCTGGCAAACAAATGTAATGCCTGGTAAACTCTCAGATCCAGCAGTTCTTGGATGATATAAAATAGGCTATTTAGTAGGGGTATCAATTTCCATATACCAGAAAACCAGTTAAATTATCCGTATCCGGAGGCGACTCATACTCGGAAGTGGGCATGACATAACTGAAGGTTAAACAGTCCCCTGTACTGCATTGCGATTTGCAGCACATTGAAACCAATACTTTCACCTGAAGCACAACTACTATAGGTCTGCACTCTGTTATGCAAGTAAAGCTCTATTAAATCTTTATCTGGTTAATATAGCATTAATTAAAAACCGTATATATCGTATATATATAAATCCATGTGTGTACGTGCGTGAACAATTTTACAAGGAACACTTTTGGCTGAGCCACCACTATCTGCGTTGCCGGCACACTTGCACTTTAAATACAGGCCCAAGTTGTCCTAAAGCACTACACTCTTAAGCAACACATCCGTCACAGTTTGTTTCATAAGCAAAATAATGCAGATAAAAATCAGTCAAATAACATACCAACGGAAACACTTCTGTCACCAGCGACCACATCCCAGCGCTGCTAACTCTCACGGCAATCTGTGACAGAGGCAGTACGCCTCATTCAAAACACTGGGCTCACATTGATTGTCGGTACGTTTAAAAATAAGTAACGGCTGAACAAAACTGCCCCATACCCTGCTATCAGGTCACTATGTGTTCGTGACATTGGCTCAAGCGGTAAGAGCAGTCATCTGTCGAAGTGTCCCTGAGCAAGACACCTAACCCCCAAATGCTCCTGACAAGCTGGTTGGTGCCTTGAATAGCATTGGTGTGTGAGTGTGTGTATGAATGGGTGAATGAGAAGCATTGATTGTACAGTGCTTTGGATAAAGGTGCTATATAAATGCAAACCATTTACCATGTACGTCTATCCATCACCCACACTACAGTACAGTCAGTCTAAAGTAGCTAGCAAGGCTACCAACTACCACCCCATGTTATAAAATTAAACAGGCTTATTTCAATTCAGCTACGTCACCATTTTAGAAGCTGAAATGTCTTGAACATCATCATTAAAACACTTATGAATGTACTCATAATGTACTTATGAAAGTAATGATCCAATTACTCAGACAACACTCAAGATTGGAAAAAAGTCAATACCCTTTATGGGTACTGGTCGAAAACGAGTACTTGCATCACCCCTATTGCCTATATCGTTATAGTTATCATAAAGGTTATCATTCTAGGTGTCAATGTAGCCCATCTTAAAACTGTTTCAGGAAGCAGCACGTGCTGACTAGTTAACAGAGATGACTACCACAGAAGGGAGGAAAAAATACTTGTTTTGAAGAGCAGAAGAATAAATGTGCCATTTCTCTTCATTCAGCAAGAATGCTTGATAATAATTAAAACAGTAGTTTTGTATAATGTGACTTTCCATTACAGATACCGGTAAAGTGTGATATCCATCTTTCAAACTATATCAATGACAAATTTGTATGAGCAAGATCGAAAGTTTGTTTGGACAAACTGTATGCTGAGTCTGTATGTTAAATCACCGTCAGTGTAGCCTTTTCCTAAATACGGGACAAAATTTATCATAAACACGTCCAATTTGGCTTGAATCTCCAACCTGTGTTTCCCAGAAGGTAATGGGCACTAAAACTCCAGACTGGTTTAACAGATATCACGTAACCTAACTTAAGGCTAGCCTGAGCGATATGGCGGACAGCTCTGACTTCAGTTACAGGACAAGCTTTTCAATTTTGACAAAGAAATACAACCTTGCAGTTTTTAACTGTAATTTACAGAGGAAGAATTGGCTTTCACTGCAGCTTCTTTCAGTTGTTTGTTACAGGGTTTTTTTTCCCTTCAATCTCCCCTTCAGGAGGTTAAATGGATGCTCAGTTGGGCTAAGGTCTGGTGTTTCACTTGGCCAGTCTAAAACCTTCCACTTTGTCTCCCTAATGAAGTCCTTTGTTGTGTTGGCAGTGTGTTTTGGGTCATTGTCTTGCTGCATGATGAAGTTCCCAATTCATTTGGAGGCATTTCTCCATAAGTTGGCAGACAGAATGTTTTTCATCCTGCTGCTACAATCATGAGTTACATCATCAATAAAGATTAGTGAGCCCACTCCAGAAGCAGCCATGTAAACCCAAGCCATGACACTTCCTCCATCATGCTTCACAGATTAACTTGTATGTTTTGTATCATGAGCAGATCCTTTCTTTGTCCACACTTTGGCCTTTCCATTACTTTGTTAGAGGTTAATCATGGATTTGTCAGTCCAAAAAACTTTGTTTCAGAACTTTTGTGGCTTATCGCTGTACTTCTTTGCAAATTGTAATCTCGTTTTCTGATTCGTACTACTTGTGACTGGTATGCATCTTGTGGTATAGCCTCTAGATTGCTATAGTCTTGTTTGAATGGTTGATTGAGATACCTTCACCCCTGCCCGGTGGAGATTGTTTGTGATGTGACTGACTGATGTTTTGGGGTTTTCCTTAACAGTTCTCACAATTTTACTGTCATCAACAGCTGTTGTTTTCCTTGGTCAACCTGTTCGATGTCTGTTGCTCAGTATGTCAGCGGTTTCTTTCTTTTTCAGGACATTCCATGTTGTTCTACAAGCTATCCCCAATGCTCGTTCAATGGCTCTGATTGATTTCCCCTCTTTTCTAAGCTTCAAAATGACTTGCTTTTCTCCAAAAGACAGCCATCTTCATGCCATCATGTTGGTTTATTTTTTCTAACACAAATGCACTCTTCACAAGCATTTTTTTATGATTTTCAAAATAAATGATTGACTACAGTGGCAAGAAAAAGTATGTGAACCCTTTGGAATTACTTGGTTTTCTGCATTAATTGGTCATAAAATGTGATCTGTATTGGACACATCCATTAAACATTCACAGTGCTGGTGGAAAAAGTAAGTGAACCCTTATGCTAATGACTTCAACAAAAGCGAATTAGAGTCAGGAGTTAGCAAACCTGGAGTACAATCAATGAAACGAGATTGGAGCGAGGTGTAGAGCTACTTTGACTTATAAAAAACACTCAAACTTTTAGAGTTTGCTATTCACAAGAAGCATCTGCTGATGTGAACCATGCCTCGCAAAAAAGAGATCTCCAAAGACCTACGATCAAAAATTGTTGACTTGCATCAAACTGGAAAGGGTTACTGTCGTATATTGCCTGAGTTTCATTCCCGTTTAAACTCTTGCTACAACATAAATCAGACGGAGACAGACTTGAACAATACCAGGACAGTCGTCCCTTTATTATACTTCCAGAAACAACATGTAACCTGAAGGTCTCTTAAATCAGAACAGTTAGTAAGGCACTTGAGACGGGTGCGTGGGGGTCGGACCCGAAATGCACGACTCAATAATGGAATAAAGTCCCGTCAGGGCTTTATTTGGGACGAATCCCAGGAGTGTAGTCACAACAAGCAAAGTCCATACACGTAGATCCAGCCAAACAGATGATAAACAAACAAAAAGCACGGTGCCGAGGGAAGAGGCAAACTCGTAGTCGGTAAACGTGCAGGGAGGTCCGGTAGCAGGAGAGCTGTCAGCGGGGCAGAAGTACAGGCGGACGGCAGGCAGAGTCGTAGTCGAAACCATAAAACAATCAGCGAGGCAAAAGTACAAAGACGGTAGGCGAGGACGGGGTCAAAAACAAGCGGTGGTCAACAAAACAGAAATCAATAAACTATGGTCGGTAAACAGGCTTGGATCGTAACGTGTAATCAATAATAGTAATGCTCAAGCGTTGCTTTGGAGTTCAAGAGGCAGACAATTTCACGAAGCGCAGCAGTGCGACTGGGCTATAAATGCAGGTGTAGACAGGTGTAGACAATTAGTTTAGAGAGTAGCAAGGAAATGGAAAACAGGTGCGATGGATGACAAGTTAACAAGGGAATTAGTAATCGTTAGTAATAAACCTATCCTGCCCTAGCATTAGTAAATTAGTAAATGACATGCACGAGAAACGTAAGGTAACATGAACACATGATTAGTCTGTTAGTATTACCGAATCCTGATCTAGCATTAGTAGTTTTAGTAAATAGACAAATAGAAACAATTAGGGTGTGAGTGACAGAAAGAGAGAAAGAGAAAGCCAGAACGCAAGGTTTGCGGAAAGACATGTAGAAGTGTATGCATAAACAACGACCAGTTAACGTAACAATAAACATAATCAAAACCTAACACGAAACTAACTAAGACGATAACCACTCAACATAACTAGGTAAAAATAAATCGTAACGAAACATAACTAGACATGACAAGAAAATAAATCGTAACGAAACATAACTAAACAACATGACGAACCTAGACTAACATAATACATGATAAGACAATACGTGACTAAAACAAATGATCAAACATAAAACAGGGCAAGACAGACCTGAAACGTGACAGCACTAGCCAATTGGTGGCAGTAACAGAGTATAACACCCAATACCCGAATATATGACATACTCCTCCCCACTTAATGAACAGGTGTATCCCTAACCACCAGGAACACATTTTTGGAGATTATTCTGCCCCATTCTACTGGGTAGGTCACCACTATAGATCTAGGCGTTTTGGAGGCCGCCGTTCTCTGTGCGAATAGCGGCTAATAGCACCGCCAGCCGGCTGATTCACGCTGACTGTCACCGGAACAGACCGTGGTGTGGGACAGTTCAGTCTCTGAAACAGCTGCAGGAGTGGGTCCTGAAGAAACAGGTTCCATAGCCTGCGGTGCCTCCTGGGTGAGTGCGGGCTGGGCTGGGCTGTCCAGCTTAGAAGGCTCAGCACCAACCACAGATGGGGTTTCTACAGGTGCTGTCGCACCAGCAAGTAGTTGGTCAGTGTGTCTCCTCCAGACAATGTCATCATTGGTCCGAACTGTATAAGACACGGGCCGGTCTGTTCAAGGACTGTAGCAGGCATCCATTTTGGTCTGTTGTTGTAGTTACGTGCTAGTACATTGTCACCAGGGCGGAAGGTCCTCTCCTTCGCTCTTTGTTCACGTCTCACAACCTGGGCTTGTTGTTTCCGGTGAACGGTCTCTTTGGTCTTTGGTGGTTTCAGAAGGTCAAGGTTGGTGCGGAGCTGTCTCTTTATGAGAAGTGCTGCAGGGGCGACTTGTGTAGTTGAGTGTGGAACATTCCTGTATGAGAGCAAGAAGCTGTTCAGCCACTGGTGGAGAGAGCCTTGTCCCTGTGAGGCCTTCAGAGCGTTTTTCATGCTCTGAACAAATCTCTCAGCTAATCCATTGGTAGCTGGGTGATAGGGAGCAGAGCGGATGTGCTGTACTCCATTTGCCTCAAGGAATCTCTCAAACTCTTGCGAGACAAACTGGGGGCCATTATCGCTCACCAGTTGTTCTGGAAACCCAAATCGACTGAACATTCTACCACCACCAGGAACATCCTCTCCTCACATGGGCCAGCAAAATCCACATGAACACGCTGCCATGGTGCCTCTGGCCAGTCCCATGGCTGGAGAGGGGCTGGCTGTGGCATGCAGCGAACTTGTTGACATGATGGGCATGTTCTAGCTGTCTCTTCAATCTGCCCATCGAGGCCACCAAAAGTAGCTTCTGGCAAGCTCTTTCATGCGGACAATCCCAGTGTCCTTCATGTAGCCTTTTCTGTGGGATAATCACTTGTGAGGTATGGCTTTAGCTCGGGGAGATCCATACCTCCTCCGCTGATCACTGTATCCATCAGCGTTGCTAGCACAGGGTCATTCCGGGTGTGCCTCTTTACTTGTGCAGCAGTGATAGGAGCTTCCTCCACTTGCCTGAAGTAGAAAATGCCGGGCTGCGATGGCTCAGCACGGTCCACAGGCAGGGGTAGTCTAAAGAGGCTATCTGCGTTTGCATGCAGCTCAGACTTGCGGTATTTGATGTCATAGTCGTGGGCAGACAACAACAAGGCCCATCTTTGCATCCGTCCAGCTGCTAAGGATGGAATGCCAGTATGGGGTCCGAAGATTGTTGTTAGGGGGCGGTGGTCTGTCAGAAGAACAAACTTCCTCCCAAAGAGATATTGATGAAACTTTCTGACACCAGAAACAATCCCCAGTGCTTCTCGTTCTATTTGTGCATAATTGCACTCGGCTTTGCTTAGTGTGCGTGAGGCAAACGCGATAGGTCGCTCTTCACCACTGGGCATGATGTGAGAAACAACTACCCCCACCCCATAAGGGGAAGCATCACATGCCAGTTGTAAGGGTAGTGTAGTGTCGAAATGTGTTAGGACATCAGACTCAAGCAGCGCTTTTTTAGATTGGACAAATGCAACCTCACATTGCTGAGTCCATTTCCAGGCTTTGCCGTGGCACAACAGCTGGTGGTCTCAGTAGAGAAGACAGGTTGTGGATGAACTTTCCGCCCCAGATAAGAGCGTAGTTGACTCACATTCTGGGATGCTGGTGCTTCCATGATTGCCTTGATTTTGGATGAAGCCTTATGCAAGCCTTCAGAGTCAATCACATGTCCCAAATACTCAACAGAAGACTGGAAAAACTCACACTTTGATCTGCGGACCCTAAGTCCGTATTCTTCCAGCCGCTGCAGAGTGGCATCCAGGTTCTCCAGATGCTCTTGCTCTGTCTTTCCGGTGACCAGTATATTGTCCAAATAGCACTGAACTCCGGCTAAGCCGCTCAGTATATCTGGTCCATCGCACGCTGGAAGAGAGCTGGAGCCGATGTTATTCCAAAGGGTAGTCTGCAGTATCGGTAGAGGCCCTTGTGAGTGATTATCGTGAGCAGCTTCCTCGACTTCTCTTCGACCTGCATCTGGAGGTAGGCTTGGCTGAGGTCAATTTTGCTGTATTTATGTCATCCAGCCAAGCCGGTGAACAGATCGATGCGAGGAAGCGGATAGTGCTCAGCCTCTAGCACCGGGTTTATGGAGACTTTGAAATCCCCGCAGATTCTCACCGAGTTATCTTTTTTTATTACTGGCACGATCAGAGTGGCCCATTCACCCCGGCTGATCGGCTCCAGCTCCCCACTCTTGACCAAGGATTCCAGCTCTGCTTCGACTTTTGGCTTTGGCAAAAACCCCTCGCACACGCAATTGAGGTGGTAGTAAGAACGCCCGTAAGTGGAAAAATAAGTGGTTCAGAGTTAATGTGCAGCCCTACTTGTCAGCAGAGGAGTCTGAAGTCGGAGGACTTAGATTTAGGGTATTAAGGAGCAAGGCTAAAGGTCTGACTGAGGCCGTGCGTAGAATGTGTTCCAGCATGACCTTGGAGGAGACTCAACATGCCGAACGAGTGGTTGGTGACCCAGGGGGTCTGGCTTTCAAAGAAATGGTGAATATAATAACATTCTTAATTGAGAAGTGTGGGCTTGCTCCTACAGGGGAGGAACATAAGGCCTGGTTAAAGCAAAAAGATGAGGAAAACAATGTGGACGATGGGGAAATAAAAGAGTATGAGGAGATGGAGAAATGTAGGAAAAATAAGGAAGAAGGGAGGGATGTTAATACCGAAAGAAGATTAAGAGGCTTTAAGGGCCTACCTGATTATAGCACTGACAATTTGTCGGATAGATTCAAAGGACTGACTGTAGAGGAGTTGGGGGATGAATTACACTCGGCTATTAGTTGGATGTCCTTTATAGATCCCTTAAGGCACCACAAGAAAGAGCACCTGAAGAATGTATTGAGATGGTGGAGGGCACTTACTGCTGGCTTGTATGAAGTCAAAGTGTGGAGAGAGTCCAAGAGAGACTATGACAGTGAGGCAGATAACAGTGATGAATAGGCTCATTAAATAAGTTGCAAGAGCTAGTGTTTTCCCACTCGGTATAATGGGGATATTTCTGGATGAATTTCTTACCATATCCCCAAGTTTCAATATATATAAGGAGTGAGCTTTTAGACATTAAAAACAAAGCTCTTAGGACTTCGCTTGACGAGGAGGGCGGGGCGGCGCGAGACGGCTATATTTAGGGCATGGGTGGTAATTATATTTTATATTACTTATAAGGTAGAGGGTAGCATTGTTAGGTGATTTAAAGTTATGTTTCCTTTCATTTTTATGTATTTTATTTTTCAGTAAGCTACTATATAAGGTAGGAATAAAGTAGAAAAGTTTATGGGTGTTCGTACCTGTTATGTCCTGGTGTATTAAGTTATCGTTATGCTTAGAACTGCCTGGTATTTTGGCCCCGTGCTGCTGTGTTGTGTTATTGTGTTCCCCTATACAGGTGAAGGTGAGGATGCATCGTGGTTGCTGGGAAACCTGACCGGAGGATGCGGTGGAGATGGATGCATCAACAACTGTTGCGGGGGAGACACCTTGAAGGATGCGCCGACCGGAGGACGTTGTGATCGTCGCATGGAAACCGGACGAGAGAATGCGGTTACCGGGGACACCGGCACCATCATGGAATGGCATCTTTTTAAATGAATGCGGAACTATATAAGCGCCGCACACCGTCATCGTAAAGAGACCTGCTGACTACCTGCTCTAGACTCCACGCCGCTCTGCTTCACTTTCAAGAAGGCCGCTCTATGCTAGATACTATTAACTGCATCCGATACGCAGACTGTCACCGACCATAGACTAGATAATATTCCGTGTGCTTCGAATAACCATTGTCAACTGCTGAGAGGTGAAACCACCGTCTCTCTGGATTTCGGACACGCCAGATTAATCGGTGAGAAACTTGCATACTCAACGTATTAGTCTAAATACTTAGCAACATTCAGGCTTAACAATACTCTTGTAAATATTAAACTACTTTTCCTTTTCTAACTACCACTGTGTGCTCAACTCTTTCTGTGAAATCGTGATCGTGGCGGTCTAGTGTTACGACCCATTGATTCACTTTGTTGTCGAAACATTGGTGGAAATTCGGGACGTAACAGTACCCATTGTATTAATAGGAGTAGTAGCTTTTATCTCCCTGAAGGGGAAGCTATAGGATAAGATAAAGGCCAAAGAGGATGGATATTTGAAGGGTGTATCTTGACATTAACATCTGGTGGAAAGGTGAATTAGAAAAACAAAGGGGTTATATGAACCTTATGTGAATCACGAAAATGCACCGGTATACAGTTGAAAGAATATAAAGCAATGTATGTGACTAGCAAACTGAAAGATCATATTTAACCTGTGAACTGTATAATTCTATTTACTTGACTACAATAAAATGTGCTTAATCATAATTATAATTGAGTGGAATTGAGTCAACTAGAAAAACTACAGTGAATACAGGAGATCATATAACAGCGTTGCGTCACACCACTTCACTTCGAGACTGGGCTGGAAGTTCAGTAGAACTTCCTAGTTCTCCAGGATGTTCGAAAGTACTTAAAGGAAAAGAGAGTTTGTCTCCGAGACACCTCCTCGTGGGGTACTGCTCGTGGGAACGTGAGGTCTGAGCTCGGCACGGGGTCCGGGCTCACGACAATACCACTGTTCGGTTATTTGCGTTACTGTCACCTTCCTGTCAGCTTTGACCTGTCTGGCCATTCTCCTCTGACATCTCTCATTAACGAGGCATTTCTGTCTGCAGAACTGCTGCTCACTGGATTTGTTTTTGTTTTTTTGCACCATTATTTGCACTCTATAGAGTGTATATAGTGTGCGTGAAAATCCTTGGAGGTCAGCAGTTTTTGAGATACTCAAACCACCCTGTGTGCCACCAACCATGTGAACATTTGATGTGATGTTGATGTGAACATTAACTGAAGCTCCTGACCCATATCTACAAGATTGTATGCATTGCACTGCTGCCACACAACTGGCAATTTATCTAATCACATGAATCAGCAAGTGTAATAAGGTAAAAATGTTCCTAATAAAGTGCTCGGTGAGCATAATTGTTCTTGTTGCTGTGCTATGAAATCCGCTAGCCTAGAACTCAGGAGTATACCGGAAATGCTATTCAGCGGGACTTCATTTCCCTATTCAGTACCCACTTTTGTGAATGTGTGCATGAAATAGTCAGTCATGTTTCGTCTGTGAAACTGAGCAACGCATATAGTGCAAATGAAATTAGACAATGAGCGTTACTGTGTCGCCTATTGGTATCATAGCCTAGACGTTCTGACAAAATGAAACTTACGATCACCTCGTAACGGGGAGCCTCTCATGTTGCCATCATGTTGTGTCGTCATGTTGTGACTTGCGTACAGCTTTAAATGTCCGAAAAGATGCATGCACACCAACGCAATAGCTCAAGGTGCAGAGTCAAAAGCAGAAACTATGAAAGAATCACACACTTGATTTTTCGCCAAATAAAAACTCACCAAATGTACTGTTTTATGAATAGTTTTTTTTTATTCTTTTATTACAGTGAAAAGGTGACATGCCCTTAATTTTGAGTCCAGCATTGTTAGCATGCTACCCTTCTGCCCGCCGTTCTCCCACATGTTTTCTGATGGACATAATTTAGCTGGTGAGCAAGAAGCTAGAGTCCTATGCCAGTCAAGATACAAAAATACAAATTGACATATTTACAAAACACCATGAGTGATAAACAATATGATCATTTTCTTGTGATTGTTTTATGATCTGTCCAGCTAATGTTAGCTAGGTACGCTGCTTGTCACCATTAGGTTACTGAGAGATATCTTCTTAAAGTGTAGCTAGCTAATGTTAGGGTTAACTAACGTTAGGTAGCATCATCAGATTGAGAATGCTGTTAATGTTATCCGATATGCCCTGTTTGAGTAGTTTATCATTGTTTGATAGTGTTTCTGTAAGTTGCAGTAACATCAGTGATCAACAAAGTTAGCTACATTTGTATCACGATCATGGACTAATTTATAATGTTAGCTGATAAATGCACACACTTCTATTTTTTGACAGACCCAAACCAGTGCAGCCGCTGGATCAAGGCACAGGGAACAGGCCAGCTTAATTGACAATGGACAATAAAATAAAGAAGTGTCTTTCAGGATATTGTATAGAGCAGGGGTCACCAACCTTTTTGAAACTGGGAGCTACTTCATGGGTACTGAGTCATACTAAGGGCTACCAGTTTGTTTTGTCATGCGCACAATACTGACCTTTGAACTAGAGTAGGTCAGAGTTCACCTAAACTTATCTAAACTTCATGTATAATAAACATATTTTTAAGATATTGTCATTTTTAAATCTATAGAAATGCAAGTGTGATAAAAATTTAAAAAAAGCAACAGAATAAAATTAAATTTTAGATGCAGCTCACTAGTGAGTTGTGCTATTTTAAGAACAGGCCTGCAGGCGACTCATGTGGTCCTTGGGGGCGACCTGGTGCCCGCGGGCACCGTGTTGGTGACCCCTGGTATAGAGTATACCATAATCACCCCCGTAGCCAGCTATGAGGTTGCTCAGGTCTAGATCTCGGTAATCTTTTAGCTCTCAGGCTGCCATTTTGCATTATATGTGTGTGTGAATGAACAAAATTTGAGAACGAAAGTGTTTTGACATCACTATAAAGCCCCCTGCTGACACATCTAATAGGCTAATTTAGACCAGAGCCTAGACAGAACAGTCAACAAATCTGAACGAATTCTCTATAGGCCCTATGATCGTATCCATCTGCCAAATAAGACTTATTTCAGCCAATTAGAACTTACTCCTCAGTGATAAGCGACCATGTTTCTGTCACAGCTGACAGTCGGAGAGAAAAGAGCAACGAGAGCCTGCCAGCAGTGAGGAACATTTCAGTGTCTACTAACTAGTGTCCTCTTTTTTAGTGTCTACTAACTAGTGTCCTCTTTTTTAGTGTCTACTAACTAGTGTCCTCTTTTTTAGTGTCTACTAACTAGTGTCCTCTTTTTTAGTGTCTACTAACTAGTGTCCTCTTTTTTAGTGTCTGCTAACTAGTGTCCTCTTTTTTAGTGTCTGCTAACTAGTGTCCTCTTTTTTCGTGTCTACTAACTAGTGTCCTCTTTTTTCGTGTCTACTAACTAGTGTCCTCTTTTTTAGTGTCTGCTAACTAGTGTCCTCTTTTTAAAACCAAAATATGGTCACCCTAGAAATTACATTTACATATTTACCATGTTCTGCTGAACCGGTCCGTTTACTACTTGTGGGACAACAGTGCTTCCGAATTACATTTTGTATCATTTTGTATCAGCTAAACTTTAGCGAAAGTAATCTAATGATAGCTAGCTAGTTAGCTAGGCTTGCTAGCTAAGGCTCACTTTTTTCAAACTCTAAATATAATACTGCATTGTATGGTTTACTAATTGACAAAAAATGATTCAGGAAGAGCCTGCCTAAAAGTTTTAGAAAAACTGCATTTGCTGATGATAGAGTGGGAGAGAGAGTGGTAGCAGGCAGCGCATAACTGTTGCCAAGCAACAGTGAGTCAGCTGTCTCTGAAACAGCTAGCTAGCTTGTAACTTTAACAAAAGTATAACAACCTCATCAGTAATCACAAGCGCAGCACTGGTTGGTACCCTGCTTCTTTTCAATGTGATTTTACTTCACATCACTGGCTAGCCTCATAATTCAACAGCTTTGAAAATGAACAGTACCTGTGAAATGTGGTCAAAGAGAGTTACGATATGTTGCTATATCAACTAACTAACAGTACTCAAGGTTAGCTAGCTAATATTGGCTAGATAACTTTGGTCATCTCAAGCCACTGTCTTTTGTAACCCATTGTCCAACAGAAACATAGCCTACTGATTTTACAGGAATGGTTCAAAATGCATTAAAAGTGAGTTGATATGTTTGTTTAGCCGACATTTTTGGTACACAATAGCCTATTAGAATACATTGTTTGCTCTCAAGCAGACTTTATTCCATTGGATCAGTTGATTTCAATGCATTATCAATGCAACATTCTCAGTGTAAATGATGACAGAACAATGTCTGTGCTACATTAATCAGGGGGAGACTGCTGGAATATTCATATGCATTGATGGCTCTTCTAGAAGAGATAAAGTGGTGCGATGTAAATTAAACATGGTGTAGTAACGTTGCATTATGGGACCAGTTTGCTGAAAATGTATCTGATATCTCTCTACGTCGGGAACTGAAGCATGTTATTAGACATGATGCTAATATTCATTTTCTTGATCTTAGGAGGAAATCTAGTGGGAGGTGGAGTTCGAACAATTGGGGGAATATGTAATCAGGCAAGTTGACTCATATGAAGTAGGTGTACAATTAGGTCAGGAGTGCGCTGCTGTTGTTGCCCAACCTACGTTGGCAGTTATTTTCTTTGAAAAGGCTGCCAGTAATATTGATCTAGGTAGACTAGCTCTGTGAACCCAATATGTGTGTTTGACTTGTGTATGACCTTATTTTTGTTTGACTTACGACTCTCACCTAGCCCCTTTTGGGTAGGGCAAACAAGGAAAAGTCCTGGGTCATTGCTTCTGTGTAAAAGGGGTATGAGTCTCCTGGGAGACTGTACCTCAGATCCAGCTCTCTCTTGTGTGTGAGGTTCAATGTGGAAACTCTCTGTACTTACAGCAGTGTGAGTGTGTCCGGTTTAGCAGCAGAGAGCGCTCTCAATTGTGAGCCTCCTAGGTCATTTTCTTCCAGGTCCAACTGTCTCAAGTGTGAGGGGTTTGAACGCAGAGCTGACGCCAGAGATTCACAGCCTATCCGTTTGACTCGACAGTCTGACAGCCTGCAGAGAGAAAGACAAACACACCTTACAGCACATTCTAACAGGGCTGTGTGTATTAAACATATAGCAGTGTGCTACACACCTTCCATTTAAACAATAACTCACGACACGCAGTGGTATATTGTAATTTTATCAAAGCTAAATTGGCCCGATTTTCTTCATTTTTAAGAATATATAAATTAAAGGTATAACATGGTGGTTGAATGTGACACTTGCTGGTTGTCTTTAGACAACAACAAAACAAATGTGCATAATTATTTTATTAGTCATTTAAATGTATTCTAAAACATTTTTCTCAGCCTAAATTTCCCACTATAAAAGTTCACCCAAACTATCTGGACGTGGTCATGAGAACTGTCAATTAGCTATGATTGACAGACATGCTTCTGCTTTCAACACACTGGGCCTCTTTTATCAAACATGAGCAGAACGAAATTCACCATAAATCCATCGGAAATACATTTCCACAAATAATGTGGGATTATCAAAGTTTTCAGATGTCAGTTTTTAAAAAAAATATATAATATTTATTTTAGTAATATTGATCTAGGTAGACTAGCTCTGTGAACCCAATCTGTGTGTTTGACTTGTGTATGACCTTATTTTTGTTTGACTTACGACTCTCACCTAGCCCCTTTTGGGTAGGGCAAACAAGGAAAATTCCTGGGTCATTGCTTCTGTGTAAAAGGGGTATGAGTCTCCTGGGAGACTGTACCGCAGATCCAGCTCTCTCTTGTGTGTGTGAGGTTCAATGTGGAAACTCTCTGTACTTACAGCAGTGTGAGTGTGTCCGGTTTAGCAGCAGAGAGTGCTCTCAATTGTGAGCCTCCTAGGTCATTTTCTTCCAGGTCCAACTGTCTCAAGTGTGAGGGGTTTGAACGCAGAGCTGACGCCAGAGAATCACAGCCTATCCGTTTGACTCGACAGTCTGACAGCCTGCAGAGAGAAAGAAAAACACACCTTACTGTTATGCCGGGGGGGAACAGAGGAACAGACGGGGGTGCAGAAAAATGGCGATTTAATATCAAAAGGGGCAGACAGAGCACAGTCGAAAAAGATGCCAAGGTCAAAACCAGGGGGTCCGTCCAATAAGGCAGAGGTACAAAAATCCAAAGAGCAAAGAAGAGTCCAGGGAAGCAGGCAGGGGTCAAAACCAGAAAACCAAATAAACTAGGGCAAGGACTCAGGAACAAGGGCAAGGCAAGGGTAAGGGCAAGGCAAGGCCCACTAACTCTGCATCTGCCACCCTCCTTTCATCTCTCTCCTCCGCCTTTGACTCTCTCTGTCCCCCTGTCTCAAAGCCACCTCGCACATCCCCTCCCAGTCCTTGGATATCTGACACCCTCCGTACCTCCAGGGCCAGCCTCCGCGCAGCAGAGAGGAAGTGGGGGAAATCCAGAGACGCTTCAGACCTCACGACTTACCAGTCTCTCCTGGCGGCATTCTCTTCCGCTGTCACTGCCGCCAAAGCAAAATACTATCAAACACAAATTCAGAACTCCGGTTCTAACCCCCGGAAACTTTTCTCTATTTTCCGCCCTACAACCTGTGCCCTTGACCCTATCCCCTCTTCTCTTCTCCAGACTATCACACCAGACATTCTCCCATTTGTCACCTCCCTTGTCAACTCCTCCCTGTCTTCCGGCTGTTTTCCAGCATCCCACATCACTCCGCTGCTAAAAAAGCCTGCTCTGGATTCCTCCATCATCCAGAACTACCGCCCGGTATCTCTTCTTCCTTTCCTTTCTAAAACTATAGAACAAGCCGCTTCTACTCAAAAAAAATTGGCCCTCGTCCTTATCTTTGTTGCACAGGTAGCAGTTGAAATTGTACTTCCCTCTAGGGTCTTTCAGCGAACTTATCCCTGGTTATGGGTATGCACTTTGTTGTATGTCGCTCTGGATAAGAGCGTCTGCCAAATGCCAATAATGTAATGTAATGTAATGTAAGGCAACAAGGAGGCTAGAAGGGGGGGACGGAATCAAGGGCTCGGGAACAGAAACAGGACAAGACGAATTAGCAGCGTGCAACTGAAAAGGACAGGTATAAATACACAGGGGAATGAGACAAACTAGGCGGGACATGGGAGTTAGGGCGGTCTAACAAATAAACATCAGGTGAGACACATGAAAGGGTAATAGGACAATAACGAGGGGGAAACGAAAACGCGGACTGGATACACAATGACACACATGTAATACAAACGGCTCCGGACTAGAGAGTAGACAATTGCAGAGAATCAGGAGATGCAGAGATAGAGAGAGACAGGTGCGAATACTTCGCTGAAACTAAGCAAGTCATCAGTGATAGAATAGGGAGGCGGTATCTCTTCTTCCTTTCCTTTCTAAAACTATAGAACAAGCCGCTTCTACTCAACTTTCTTCTTTCTTTTCTAACAACAACCTGCTAGACCCCCATCAGTCTGGCTTCAGATCGGGCCACTCGACAGAGACTGCGCTCCTCTCCGTCAGTGAGTCACTCCATGCTGCACAAGCAGCCTCCCTCTCCTCTGTCCTCATTCTTCTAGATCTCTCTGCTGCCTTCAACACTGTGGATCACTCCATCCTCCTGTCTGCCCTGTCAGCAACGGGCATCTGTGGCACAGCCCTGGACTGGATTGAGTCCTACCTCTCTGGTCGCTCCTTCCAGGTTGCCTGGGCTGGTTCGGTATCGACACCTCGGCCCCTTGCCACAGGAGTTCCCCAGGGCTCAGTCCTTGGCCCACTTCTTTTTTCTCTTTACACTCGCTCCCTTGGCCCTGTGATCACTGCACATGGGCTATCCTACCACTGCTACGCGGACGATACCCAACTCTTCGTCTCGTTCCCGCCGTCTGATACGCAGGTTTCAGCCCACATCTCTGCTTGCCTGAGGGACATCCAGAGCTGGATGGACAATCACCATCTAAAGCTCAACCCAGGCAAGACTGAAATGATATTCATCCCTGCTAATACCTCTCCCCATCTGGATCTCTCCATTTCCCTCAGGGATACCACACTCACGCCGTCACCCAGTGCAAGGAACCTCGGCGTGGTGATGGACAGCAGACTGTCCCTTTCCGAGAACATTGCGGCGGTGACCCGGTCTTGCAGGTTCTTCCTATACAACATACGGAGAATCCGCCCCTTTCTCACCCCCTACTCGACCCAGCTCCTGGTCCAAGCGATGGTTCTGTCCCGCCTGGACTACTGCAATTCCCTCTTGGCTGGCCTCCCAGCATCCGCCATCAGACCCCTCCAACTCATCCAGAATGCAGCAGCTCGTCTGGTCTTCAACCTTCCCAAATACTCACACGTCACCCCCCTGCTTACTTCCCTCCACTGGCTGCCTGTCATGGCTCGCATCAAATTCAAAACATTGGTGCTAGCCTTCCAAGCAGTTAAAGGGTCTTCCCCAGCTTATCTACAAAAAATAGTTCAAAAAAAAAATAAATTGGCCCTCGTCCTTATCTTTGTTGCACAGGTAGCAGTTGAAATTGTACTTCCCTCTAGGGTCTTTCAGCGAACTTATCCCTGGTTATGGGTATGCACTTTGTTGTATGTCGCTCTGGATAAGAGCGTCTGCCAAATGCCAATAATGTAATGTAATGTAATGTAAGGCAACAAGGAGGCTAGAAGGGGGGGACGGAATCAAGGGCTCGGGAACAGAAACAGGACAAGACGAATTAGCAGCGTGCAACTGAAAAGGACAGGTATAAATACACAGGGGAATGAGACAAACTAGGCGGGACATGGGAGTTAGGGCGGTCTAACAAATAAACATCAGGTGAGACACATGAAAGGGTAATAGGACAATAACGAGGGGGAAACGAAAACGCGGACTGGATACACAATGACACACATGTAATACAAACGGCTCCGGACTAGAGAGTAGACAATTGCAGAGAATCAGGAGATGCAGAGATAGAGAGAGACAGGTGCGAATACTTCGCTGAAACTAAGCAAGTCATCAGTGATAGAATAGGGAGGCGGAGTTACAGAACAGAATTGAAACTGGAGATGCGTTAGTGAGTTAGTTAAGTGATTTAAATTACAAATACCCAAAACTAGTGAATGTTAGTTTGTTAGTTTGACAAACATATTAGTGTGTTAGTATAATTAGTACTGTACAAATTCTATGTTAGTTGGGATTAGTATATTAGTGCTATGTACAAACATGAAATGGAGAGAAAGCAGGAAGTAAGGAATGTAAGATTGGAAGGAAGACTGAACCCCGGAACTACCGTAAACACCCGAATAGTGGGGCACACAGACAAGGGAGTGACTGGGCTAGAAAACATTCAGACTCAGACATCACAGGGGAAGACGAGTGCAAAGACTAACGAATATAAACAGAACACCAGACATGAATCTGAAAAATAATAAATTACAAGAATGATGATAATAAACAATGATAAACTAACACACGATAAACTAACACACAGAACACAGGAACATAACACCTTACAGCACATTCTAACAGGGCTGTGTGAATTAAACATATAGCAGTGTGCTACACACCTTCCATTTAAGCAATAACTCACGACACGCAGTGGTATATTGTAATTTTATCAAAGCTAAATTGGCCCGATTTTATTCATTTTTAAGAATATATAAATTAAAGGTATAACATGGTGGTTGAATGTGACACTTGCTGGTTGTCTTTAGACAACAACAAAACAAATGTGCATAATTATTTTATTAGTCATTTAAATGTATTCTAAAACATTTTTCTCAGCCTAAATTTCCCACTATAAAAGTTCACCCAAACTATCTGGACATGGTCATGAGAACTGTCAATTAGCTATGATTGACAGACATGCTTCTGCTTTCCACACACTGGGCCTCTTTTATCAAACATGAGCAGAACGAAACTCACCATCGGAAATACATTTCCACAAATAATGTGGGATTATCAAAGTTTTCAGATGTTAGTTTTTTCGTCGGAACCGAACAAACTTCACGAGTGGTCTCAGCTGTTCGTGTTGTGCGCAGAAAAGCACGGTTGTAAAGCATGTTTTGTTATTTTATTGTTCCATTCATATTTTATTCATATATATATATATATATAATATGTTATATATATATATAAAATTTTTATTTTATTTATTTTAGTGGCTAAATTATTTTAATATGCAAATTGGATATTATAATTATTCATTTCTTATAAAAACACAACAGGATTCAACATTAAAATGGGTGATGTTTAATTCTTGTAATCCTGATTAATGAATGCTCAAGTGGAGTTGAATATGAATTCCATAAAACACGTATGGGGCATGGCAATGAACTATAACAGTGAGTTCAAGTTTAAGTTACATCTGCAAACATCATGGTAGGCTATAGAAGCGGCATGACATGTGGTTGGTGTGCTTGTTAACGAGTTTAGTTTTTTGCCTCGCGTTTAATGTCAGAGGTTGACGTGAACTGTCTTCCCAGTCAGAAGGTGGTAATTCGTTCATTCTGATATGACGTGAAGGCAGCATCAGGCTTCGTTGCTATGGCTCTACATTACATTTACAGCTTTATTAGAAGATTTGAAGCATGGCCACATCATCACTTTGTTTTAGGCTTGAGTCATGTCCTGGCTCTCTGCAAGGACAGGGAAAACATAGCTATAGGCTATTGCTGTCACTCTCTAGTGGGATTCCAGATAACAATGTCTCCTATGATTTGCCAATGCGTTCCTCCAGCCCAATGTATGCTCTCTTAGTGCAGCCTGGAAGGCAGCAGCTGGTCAAAATAATTAACTAATCACGATGGATTTAGCATACTAGCTAGCTCAGTAACATAAATACAGATGCATTTGATAAAAATACATTAAAGTAATAATATGTACACAGAATATATGGTTGGTGGAGCTGAAACTGCTGCCTGAAACCACTGTGGGAAGAAAAGTGCGAAACCATTTTCATTTTACTTGTTGCATAGAGAGTGTTACTTGAGTTACCAAAATGTGAAACCATTTTCATTTTACTTGTTGCATAGAGGGTGTTACTTGAGAAGGTGTTTAAAGCCTGGCAATATAGCCTAGCTGTTGCAGTCTTCCACAGCTCTGACAATTCATTCCTTACACTATGGAAATAAAATACACCGATCAGCCAGTTCATTATTAAATGTTTTAAACTGTATACACTAGACTATAAACACTTAATATTTAATTATATGATATGCATACTTATATAAGCAGATAATTATAAGTGAATTGGATTCAAAAGTTTATTTTTTTGATGAAAATGTAATTGGCTCATTGAGAGGGAGGGGGGTGCATTGTTTTGTTATTTAAAATTCTTGGTACATACTGGTGTTCACAATGATGTCTATCGTAACAGAACCTGTAGAATTCTTCATATTTAACAATAAATCCGCCATATTTAAATGTTCTTTTCACCTTGACAGCACTTTTTAAACATGCAGTGAGCTCTGTAATTTTTGGGAAAGACATTATATTTCTGTGATACACAATGTTATATTGGTAAACAACAATATTGCATGTTGGATGTTTTGTTGTGATTTGTTGTCTTTGACTTCAGTATAAAAGGGAAACTTTGCACAATATCCTGAATAGAAATACAAACACATTATTTTAGTCCTAATGTCACTATTGCAGTACATTACATTACATGTCATTTGGCAGATGCTTTTATCCAAAGCGACTTACAGTTGATTAGACTTAGCAGGAGACAATCCTCCCCTGGAGCAATTGCAGGGTTAAGGGCCTTGCTCAAGGGCCCAACGGCTGTGCGGGTCTTATTTTGGCTACACAGGGAATCGAACCACCGACCTTGCAAGTCCCAGGCATGTGCCTTAACCACTACACTACAGACCTACTGACGGTGCCAACGCATTGACAGTATATGAAAATAATAACATTCTAAGGGATAGCCAACATGGTTTTCGTAAGGGTAGGTGATGCCTGATAAACAATTTTTGTCCTTCAGCAGACAAGATAATCTTTTCCCTCATGCTCTCAGAGTCCCTTAACCCTCTGGGGTCTGAGGACAAAATGAGGAAAACTGGTGACTGTGCCATGCTCTGACATTTGTGTCTTTTAATCAACTTTATATGCAGTGATTCCAAAGGGTTTCATATCTTTGTTTTCAGCACAAACTCAGCTACAATATTATGGCAACAGTGATTTGGTCAGGATTTACAAACGCACATATTGCTGAATATTGAAACGAAGCCTGAGAAGTTGCAGTAGACACAGAATAAATGCACTTACTCATGATGCCCAGTCATCTGTGCCATTTTCCGTAATGAAACGTGTTCCGTGATGAAAAATGTTTACCTCAAAAGAAGTAAATAAAAGCCTATGTTTCTGTATTTAAATAGCCTATGTTTCAATTTGAATGAGATGGGCTGGAATTTGCACAAGGCGAAACTCACATATTAATGATTAAAGATTAAAAAAGTGGTCTTATTCATCTAATTTAACACATTTTAAAACTATTAATATTATGTGTGAATAGGTGGATTGCAAAGTCAAGATTTTAAGGTTTCTGTCAATATGTTTATTGCATCTGTATGGTAAAATCTGACCAAATAGAAAGGAAAGTTGAACTGATCTTGTTGGTGTCGCCGGCAACACCGCCAACCCCAGAGGGTTAAATGTCTTTTGGCAAACTCCAAGCAGGCTGTCATATGCCTTGTACTTAGGAGTGGCTTCGGTCTATCCACTCTACCACAAAGGCCAGATTGATGGAGTCCTGCTGAGAATAATAACAAGGAGTCCTGGAAGTGATGGTATGGCCCCCACATAGCCCTGATCTCAACATCATCTAGTCTGTCTGGGATTACATGAAGGGACAGAAGCATTTGAGGCTGCCTAAATCCACAGAAGAACTGTGGCTAGTTCTCCAAGATGTTTGGAACAACCTACCTGCCGAGTTCCTTCAAAAACTGTGTGCAAGTATACCTAGAAGAATTGATGCTGTTTTGAAGGGTGGTCACACCAAATATTGATTTGATTTAGATTTGTATTCTGTTCATTCACTTCTTCTGTTCATGCATTTTGTTAATTGATAAAAATAAACTATTAACATTTCTATTTTTGAAAGTATTCTTATTTTACAACATTTTTTCACACCTGCCTAAAACTATGGAATAGCACAAGGATTGGCGTTCAGACCGCTGATTTTCTCCTTCTTAACTCTGGTAAAACCAAATTACTGGTTGTTGGCCCAAAGTCCATCAGAAACAAAATGACTGACATTATATTACAGTTTGATGGTGTGGCTTTGATTGCAGTCATCAAAAACCTATTCACTTTTGATCCTGAGCTCTGTTTTGAAACGTATATAAAAAAAACTCTTCTAGGTTTGCTGTCTTTCGCAATTAACAAAATGTTGTCAGCACATGATGCTGAAAAGTTAGTCCACTCTTTTGTTACAACCAGATTGGATTATTGTAATGCCCTTTTGTCAGGGTGTGCAACTACCCCCTTGAAGTCCCTACTGCTTGTTTAAAATGCAGCTGCTCATATTCTAACTAGAACAAGACACATTGAACACATTACCCCAGTATTGGCATCTCTCCGTTGGGACCCATTACATTTCGTGTTTTCCTTATAGCGCACAGGCACCTCTCCCCCCCTCTTCTGCTTTCCTTCTTCTCTTTTCCAATTTACCACTTTTACCATGTACTAATCACAGTTTTATTTCTGCCTTCCTCCCGCTGCTCCTGGCTCCAGCCCAAACCGGACGTTACTGGATAATCATCTATATTTGTCATATGCATTATTATTTGTATAATTATTGATTTAATTTATTAATTTAATTTATGTACTATATATTACCTATAACACCACTGTTAATCTCACTGTTTGCCCAGTGCAGGCCAGAAGCCGATGGGCTCCCCCTCTGAGCTCAGTTCTGCTCAAGGTTTCTTCCTGTTTGTCAGGAAGTTTTTCCTAGACTCTGAGGGGGGACTCAGGCCTAGCTTCTTTGTGAAGCTGCTTTGTGACAATCTTGCGTTGTAAAAAGCCCTATCCAAATTAAATTTTATTGAATTGAATTGAAGCCAAAACTGTTGCTATTAGTTTTGCTGGGTAAATGCACTTTAGAATTGCATGAATGGTAGGGTGAAGGGGCCCATGTATGGATTGCAGGGGACAAGCATGGCATGTGTTGGAAGCTCCGTTCTACAGGGACCCCATACATTTTCATTGCTATGTGCAAAAGTAGGTTAAACAAATTTACCATTTTGCTAAACAATGTCAGCAAAGGTATGAATTCCCTGTGTTCTTCATTTAAGGAAATGAGAAAGGTTGCAAGTCTGTTAGACAGTGTATAGTTATGAAAAATGGGAGTGGCATTTGCAGATGGTTTGTGTTTGTTTCTTGACTTTTTCCCAAATTGTGTGAAGATACAGGATTATGGGCCTGGAACACAATTGAGCTTGTCACAGAGAAAAAGCTCAGTGGATTTCATCATGAAGTCTGTGGATATTTCCCAGCCTTTATTCAACAGGCCACCAGGAGACTGACACATTAGGACCCCGTGTCTTATTTGTTGAATAATGAAAAAAGTTATTTTGCCAACCCGGAAGTGGCTGACTTAGCAAACCGAGGCACACTGGGAGCCCCCTGGTTGGCCGGCCCATACCCCCGGACACCACAATATCATGTCATCCCCGCATGGAGTGGGCGCCCTGAGTCTAGTTTGTGAGCTAGGCAGGATGCCTGAAGGTCTCCCACTCAGAAGTATGAGATGGGGAGGGGGGCGGAGGTAAGTTGATGTCAGGTCTCCCCACTGGAAACCCGAGGTAGGGGGGAGGGAGCGGGTGAATCTATCAAATAGTGCACCTCTAACTTTGTACAGCAATTAGTAAAATCAGTCACATAGTGAATGCTACCAAATAATAATAATTATTCATAATACTGTGAATATATATTATATAATATAATTTTTCTATATACAGTACTGTGCCGAAGTCTTAGGTACCCTAGTCTTTATTATATATATGTTTATTTTTTGTGTGTGTGTGTTAGTATAAAAGAACACATTTGATATTTCCAAATATAAATTTTCCAAAAGATTTCATTTTATAGAGACATTTTTGTATTTAATGAAAAGAAAAGAATATATACTGCTGTAAGCGATTGACTACTTTTTCCATAAAAACTTGATCAAGGCTGTCAGATCAGAATCAAGGAGCCAACCAAAGTCTGCAGAAGAACTGTGGCAAGTTCGCCAACATGCTTGGAACAACCTCCCTGCTGATTGTCTTAGCCAACGCTGTCCTGCAGATCCATATCTCAGAGAAGTGATGCAGTTTTAACGCCGAACGGTGGTCCCAAAAAATCTTGATTTCATTCAGTTTTTAACTATTCTGCCAAATTACTAAAACGTAATGTAAAATGTATAGTATGATTATTTAGGACCTTTCATTATTTTTGAAAGAATCTCATCTGTACAGAATGTTATACAGGTGAAGACTTTTGCTCAGCCCAGGGCGCCATACAAGCGAGAACCACCACCGTTCTTTTGATAAGGCCATTAAATAGGCTAATTCCACATCATGACATATGGTGTTAGGCTATCAAACGAGGATTGTTACTCAATTCAAAAACTTGTGCACCTGATTCATTAATCTATTACTCATTTAGGAAATTATTTTTATATCATGCAGGTGTCTCTGCATCATTTTACGGTACTGGGCACACCGAAGAAGTGCAGTTTCAAAATTGTCATTATCCCTTGGCAAACTGAAGAACTGTTGTGAATTGAGAAAACAAAATGTGTCAGGAATCCCCACATAATTTTACCCCAAGTTGCGTAATTTGCAGTGGGAACAAATGATGAAAGAGCAAATAATTTTAAAAGTTCATACAAAATTTAGAGGCAACAGTGAAAATGACTCACGCCACTCAAAAAAGGTCACAAAATGTGACTGTGGTAGATGGGGCTCGGTTAGTGGAAAGGCAAACCGACGACCATGTCTACTGGTTATGTAGACAAAAACCTGAGCTACATGAGGAATTCCAGGTTGTTAAATTTGTGCTCTTTCCTGCAGTAGGCGTCTGAGACCGAGGAACTGTGAGTGAGCTGTGGTCGAGCCAGAGGGAGCAGGAGAAAGTGTTGACATGACTATTCCACTCCTGGAGCGTTCTGTTTCTTAGTTTGCTTTATTCACAGGTGCTTTATCAAGCTGATCATGCCTCCCAGTTCTCTGCTTTAATGAGGGACAGGTACATGACACGGTTAAAATACACCCAAGAAGAGCATCAGCAACAGTAGAGAACCGCATCTCAATGGCACAATAGTTGTACAACTGTACATCAACAAACATTGATACTGTACATTTCTTCTACGTTCCAGCAGAAAAAAAATCATAGATTCATAGTTCATAGGAAGTCAATGTCTTTGTTCCATTTTTGTTCCATTTGTTCCAGCAAGCACTGAGGAACTACTCAGAAATTATTTCATTTCTGTGTCTAAAAGTTAATCTTCTGGTCTGTTGGGCAATAACTGAAACAAATGTAGAAACCAGACACAAGCAATTCCAGGAGCACTCAGCAATTCCTTGCTTGAATAAAATTGATGAGGTTTATAAACTGATCAGATTCTGGAATTTTTCTGTGGAATGTGTGTCTGTGGAGAGTTATATTTACATTTACATTTACATTTAGTCATTTGGCAGACGCTTTTAATCCAAAGCGACTTACAAGTGCATAGGTTCTACCAGAAGTCAAAGCATCACAACCAGAACTAGGAAAATACACCTGGACTGCTGTTCTAAACATATAGTCGTCATCATAAGTGCAATTTTTTTTTTTTTTTGGGGGGGGGGGGGGGCTAGACAGGGATAGGGGTATCAGAAGGGGGGGGCGGGGTAAGTCAGGAGGGAGGACTAAGGTAGAGGACTAAGGTAGAGTTTGAAGAGGTGTGTTTTGAGTCTGCGTCGAAATAGGGGGAGGGATTCTGCTGTCCTGACAGTGGTAGGCAAGTCATTCCACCACTGAGGAACCAGAACGAAAAACAGGCGTGAACGTGCAGCTCGACCGCCAGGTGCCCGTAGAGAGGGAACCGTAAGGCGACCAGAGCTGGCAGACCGGAGTGGTCTAGCTGGGGAGTAGGGAGTGATCAGTTATATCATAAAGAGTTCATAGAAATTTTTTTAATTCATGCGAGGTCAGATGGCATGCATTCCGAAACAAATAGCTGATATTGACTCAATTACAGCCTTGCAGACAACTTTGCAATCTGTGATGGCTGAGATGACTTCAATGAATCGGCTTTTAGAAGACTTAGAGGCAGAAATACAGTGCCCTCCATAATGTTTGGAACAAAGACCAATCATTTATTTCAACAATTAGAGATTCATAATAAAAAAATCACATGTGGTTAAATTGTTCGATTTTAATAAAGGGCAGTTCATACATTCTGGTTTCACAATGCAGAAATTACAGCAGTGTTTATGCATAGTCTCCCCATTTCAGGGAACCATGATGTTTATTTCATAATCCGTTCAGCCATTTTTGAGAACTATATTTTTGCCGGGACTATACCTAACCAGTGCCGTCTTGAACTACTTCTTAGTAGCGGGGGGGGGGGGGGGGGGGGGGTTGTATCTAAAATAGATGAGATTGGCAAGTATTAATCAGCATATTACTTTGTAGTCAGAATAAATTGATATATATCAGAGGAAAACAGCTTCCAGACGTCAACTGTTGCCGGTTTCGCTTTGTTTAGACTAGCAGTAGTGCATTCAAGATGAACAATCCTTTGTAAAGAGCATATCCAAAATGTATTCATGCATACATCAGGTGTTATCCAATGCTGCAGAATTGTTTTTTTTCCAGATGTAAAGCCAGCAAATAACATTTTCTGTTGGGTAATTCTAAGGTTAAGATCAGAATAATCACTAAGCAAACAGACATGGATTGGAAACAAAATTAATCTTAAGCAATAAGGGCAAAACGAGTTGACATGTTTCCAAAAGATTTTCATAGATGGACAGTCCCAAAACATGCGCCCGGAGTATTAGCATTGCAAAACTGACAGTAGTAATTGGGTTGTAACTTTGGCACCTTCGTTAGGGTGTGGCATAGGCCCTGTGGATGACTTTGAAATGAATAGCTTGAATTGAGATTGGACCATACTGTACTCCAATTTGGGCGGAAACCTAATTCACCAAGCTCTCGACTCCATTTGGCTTCTACTGCAATTGGTTTTTTGATCGCCTCCAATAGTTTACAGTAACTTTTAGATACGCATCCACCTGAGGTTGGAGTGGGCTCAATCCTATGTGTCATAGGGTGGGTTGGAAGTGGAGAGCTCCATGGCACTGTATGCCTTTAGAGCAGATCTCAGTGTAAATAAAAAAATGTGAGGATACTGGAAGAGCAAACTTAGTTTGAAGGTGTTGGAATGTAAATAGGCCATCATCGCCACATAGGTCCCCCAAAGTGTTAAAGTCACCCACAGCAGTTAAAGTCAAGGAAATCGCACCACGGATACACCTAACCCATTTCCAAAAAACCCCAGACCCAACCGACCACGATCAGAACTCTCACACCCTAGGCCCTGTAAAAGGGTTTTAAAATGGGCTTTTGGGATAGAACATCATGGATTACTTACATTAATATTATTTGCTTTTGTTAGGGAAAATGCCCTCTAACCTTTCACAGATGTGCATCGTCTCATTAAACAGATCCACTGTCAAACAATGATAGCTATACTTGAGTTTAACTTTCGTATTTATTTGCAAAGAAATAACAGGAAGTGAGAAAGTTTACCGTAAGACTTAAAAACTGTTTTCTCCCAGAAGGGGGGGCTTTACCAAAACAAAAAGATATGAAGCTGGCCACGATCATTTATCAGTATTTTCTCATCTGATCACCCCTTGTTGACCTTGCTGTAAGACTGGAATGTGCTAGCTACCCCCTCCTAGGAGAACATTAAGGTCAAAGGCTGTCTGTCTGCTGGGAGAGAGACAGAGAGAGACTCCTAGTAAGCACTTAATTCAGAAAGTGGTCTAATGGTAATAAGGATTAAAAATAAAAGGTTATTTAACGTGATTGTCTTTGTTAACACACATTTAAGTCAACTAAGAAGCAATTAAGAAAATGTCCCTCCTTTTATCATTTCATCTACTCACTCACATAATAATTGATTTAGCACAGAGAACACAGACAACAGAACCCACTTCTAAAAAATGTATCATGGCTCCAGGAAGATGAATATGCCTTCTTCCACTCAAACGTTTGGTGGAGGTACATGAATCACTCTGCACAGGAACAAGCTAAAATAACCACAGACTGCTATATTTGTGCTATAATGCCTCACTCCACTGCTTCCCCTACCTTTCTTTTAGCCCAACCATATTCCCAGAATAAATCATTAGAGCTAGCTTGCTCAGTAGGAAATGCTGCACACAGCACTGCCCCACCCAACACCACACAACCAGGTATGCTGATGTAACCCACACTAAGTTGGTAAGGTAGTGATGGGGTTCCTTTAAGAAGTTTTTGCCACATTTTAGGCTATTTTCTGCGGTAGCGTCACAGTTTACGGCAATAGTAAGGAGGGCAGCATAAATGCACTGGTAGAGCATGTGCGCGCCAGAAAGTAAGTGTGCAGACTTGCAGGGGTTACATAAAGAAAAACTCGCACTGATGCTTATAATTTTCCTTCAAAATAAGACAATTCTAGACTCAACATTTAAATATGGAAATCTGTCAAAAATACGGTTTTGATTCAGAGTGCACGAGTTAGCAAAGAGATACGGTTGAACGAGGTGCAAAAGGCATTTCATGACCTGGATGAAGTTGTGAAAATTGAAAGAATAGATAGTGAGCTTTCAGATGCTATCCTCTGTCAGTTCAGAGAGTACATTACCCCTATGCTGCTAGAGCATGGACAGTCGCACAATGGGTGGGAAGTTTTGCGGATAGATCAGAATAGACCTAGAGGGGCAGGGGCATCAGAACCTAGGGTTATATGTCCCCAAGAACTGAGGCGTATGGTTGATGACATGGCAGTGACATTCCAAGAGCAGCTATAAGTCAACTGTCAGAACCACGAGGTGGCATTAGGGGACCAGTAACTTCTACACCAAAGTGCAGCCCTACCGCAGTACTTCCAACTGATAGAGATGAAGCGCAAAGTAATGATGATGGTGCTTCTCGCCAAGCTAATGTCGAAAAAGGGAATTTTTCAGTACCTCTCCCTGCAGATGTGCAGCGCGTGATTGTGGAACACATTGTAAAACATTCATCTGAATCTCATGTGGCTACTAAGCGAAAACTACGGGTGTTTTCCGGAAATGTGCCAAAGCCTTCCACTGAAGTGGATTTCAGTATCTGGCGTTTGCATGCTAGGCAAATAATCAATGATGCAAGTCTTCCGGAGAGCCAGCAGCGTAGAATTATCCTTGACAGCCTGCTTTCTCCGGCCCTAAATGTTGCTTTGTGTGCAGGTGAGGATGCTTCACCAAGAGTATACATGCAAGAGCTAGATAGTTCTTATGGTAATGTAACTGGTGGAGAAGAGCTATACATCCAGTTTCTGGAAACTCACCAAAATACTGGTGAGAAAGCCTCAGACTACCTCCGCAGACTTCAGATTCTATTACAGGAAGTGGTAGAAAGAAACGGGTTGGAGAATCGACGCGCAGATTCTCAGTTGTTAAAACAGTTTGTTTGTGGTTGCTGGGATGACACGTTAATAGCCATGTTGCATTTGAAAGATTCTTTGGTGGAACCACATAAGAAAGATCCTGCTTTCTCAGAGCTTTTAAGAGAGGTCAGGTCCTATGAACAGGAAAATCACCTGAAAGAAACGAGGAAGAAACGGCACCTAGGGTCTAGCACAACAAAAGTGCACACAAAGATTCATGTGAACCAAGACCATGCCTCTGAAAGCATGCACGACCCCCATCAAAACTGTTCCTCCACTGGAGAACAATTAGAGGAAAGAATTAGACAACTTGAGATTGAAGTGGCAGATGCTAAATCTGCGCAGGTAGCTCACATGCCTAGAAATGAGAAGGCTACTCGCAAGTATAAACAGAATGCACAAAGTACCAGCACAGCAGAAGATGCTTCATTATCGGCCTGCCCCCAGGCTTTGGGAAAGCGCCCTAGATTAAAGAAATTCTGCTACAGGTGTGGGGAGGAATCTCATTTGCTGCAACACTGTTCCAATCCTGTGAATGCCAGTCTAGTTCAACAGAAGTTGTGTGAGCGATATCATGATAGACAGCCACAACAGTCTTCAGCACAACCCCAGAGCTTGGATTTAAACATGTAGGAGCTCCTGTGGAGGAACGATCAGGAGCTCCTTATCAAATAAGTTCCTTATGCTCCAGTCACTGTGTGTCTAAGACCCAAGAGAGTGAAGGCTCAGATGTTACTGACGTTCCGAGTGGCTTAGTAGGAGTTTCTTGTGAAGGTGTAGCTTGGCTTGACGGCGTCCAATGCAATTGTTTAATTGATACTGGGTCACAAGTGACTATTTTATCACAGTCGTTTTATCAACAACACTTTGCTCACAGAGAATTGTGCTCTAGTGGTGATTTGCTTCGCATTGAAGGTGCAGCTGGGCAGGTGGTGCCTTACTTGGGTTATATTGAAGTGGAGGTGCAGTTTCCTAAAAGTGTTTGTGGGACAGGAAGGAGATTTTCTGTGTTAGTTTTAGTGAGTCCTGATCAGTCGTATAATGAGAAAATCCCTCTTCTGGTAGGCACCAATATTCTCAGACACCTTATCCAGGACTGTAAGAGAGAAGGGGGCTCAGAATTTCTCAATTTGCTTCCCATTCAAACTAATTGGGCTGCGGCTTATCAAGCTTTTTGTCAGAAACAGAAACCCGCTCTGGAGCATGTCAAGACACTGCACGTGAAACTGAGCAGTAAGGTACCTGTTTGCATTAAAAAGAATGAAGTCTGCAAGCGCAAGGGCATCTGTCATAATAACTCAATAGGTGGTGAATTCAAGGCAGTGGTGGGAGAGCCTCAACAGCATTCTTTTCCAGGGGGATTGCTCGTCCATGATCAAATTGGTGATGTAAAACCCACAATACATTCAGACTCTCTGTGAGAAATGTCTCCAACCGTGACCTCATCCTTGCCCCAAAATCCGTTATTGCAGAATGCTCACCTGTAGATTGGATCAGGCCATTACCCATTGCATGTGCTAACCACGATAATAACAAGGCTATCGATGCAGAGGCAGTGCATTCTTTGTTGTCGGTTCCTACCAAAAAGACATGTATGCCTACTACAGAAATATCCACCATAGAGTTGGACTTTGAGGGCAGTCCCATTTCAGCTGAATACAAGAAGTATATATTGGAAAGGATTAATAAAGAGGTACCCCAAGCCTTTTCTCAACATGATCTGGATATAGGAAACTTGTCTGGGGTTACGCATAAAATTGAGCTGGAGCATCATGTTCCCTTTAAAGAGCGCACAAGACGTGTGTCACCGGCTGATTTTGATGACTTGAAACACCATTTGCAGGAATTGCTTACATGCGGCATCATAGAGGAGTCTAACAGCCCGTATGCCTCACCAATAGTTCTTATGCGTAAGAAAAACGGTGACCTTAGAATGGTGGTAGACTACCGCAAGCTGAACAACTTAACCAAAAAAGATGCCTATCCCATACCTCGTATCGAGGACACTTTTGCCCTTCTCTCTGGTTCTAAGTGGGTTACAGTGTTAGACCTCAAGAGTGGTTATTACCAACTTGAGCTAGAGCCTGCAGATTGCCCCAAGACCGCCTTTACGACTCCCTTTGGGACATGGCAATTCCGCAGGATGCCCCAGGGCCTCACTAACTCACCCGCCACGTTCCAAAGGACAATGGAAAAAGTGATGGCAGGGATCAACCTTCAAGAGGTTATTGCATTTCTTGATGATTTGATCATTTTTTCTGACACACTAGAAGAACACGAAGAGAGATTGATGAAAGTGCTGAGACGGATTACAAGCTTTGGAATGAAGTTGTCTCCGACTAAATGTAAATTTTTCCAGACATCAGTGAGGTATCTAGGACATGTCATATCCGCACAGGGGATTCAGCCAGATCCAGACAAAGTCGCAGCTGTCAAAAATTGGCCAAGACCTACATCCGTGAAGGAGCTGAGAGCTTTTCTTGGATTTACAGGTTATTATAGGCGATTTGTATGTGACTATTCTCAGATAGTAAGACCCCTTAATGATCTCTTGAAAGGAGAGTTTTCCACTAGACAAAAGGGGCTTAGCTACAAACAGAGAACTAGGTCTCAGTCACTGGATGGAAGATGGACAGCAACCTGCCAAGCAGCCTTTGAAACAATTGTGAGCAAATTAATTTCTGCACCGGTGCTGGGTTTTGCTAACTGGAGGCTACCATATGTACTCCACACTGACGCAAGCACGACAGGATTGGGGGCGGCTTTGTATCAGGTTCAGGACAGTCAGACAAGGGTGATAGCATATGCTAGTCGTGGTCTCACCAAGAGTGAGAAGAACTACCCAGCTCACAAATGAGAATTTCTTGCCCTGAAGTGGGCTGTTAGTGAGAAATTTCATGATTATTTGTATGGTGCCAGTTTCAAAGTGCTCACTGACAATAACCCACTCACATACATGTTGACAAGTGCCAAACTAGATGCCACCAGTCACAGGTGGCTTGCTGCTGTTTCCATGTATGATTTTGACATTCATTATAAGTCTGCAATTACATGCCTCTCATATTAGGTAGGCATTTGTCTATATTATTATAAAGAAATTGCTTTTGGTCGAAACAGTGTATTAATACTTAATCATATAAATGGCGGGCCAAAGCTGTTACTGCTAGCTGCTAATTAGATGCAAGTAAGCAACATGTTATTCTTGGTTGAAAATGTGAAATGCGTGGGTTATAAAGTTCACGATATAACATCAGGACCAAAAGAAATGGTAGAGTCTTATGCATGTTAATTAAAGAGCATGTATGTTAAAACTATATTAAAAATATCAATCATCGGGAGTTGTACATGGCTAGTACAGTTGCTAGCTATTTTGGGTTTTTAATTAACGGAATAGACCATAGAAACCAAACATATCAAGACACCCTGACAATTTGTTTCATGAAAGATGTTTTTGAGTGAATCTTCAGTGCATCCAAAGTTGAGGATGGTGGCACATTTATGACACCCCTTTTTGGTGGTGTCAAAATATGCATGAATTGACTTTATTGCATTATTCATGAGCTATATTGTCATTGTTAATCACCAGATTGTCATTTTTTTATAGGACTCAGGTCTCTCATAAGACTTCCACAGACAAAAATGAGTTTACTTTTTTGAGATATGATGCCTCGAAAATGGCTTGTTGTGAAAAATGAAATGATATTTCATTATCTTTGAAATTAAATAAGAATGGTTTTTGACAGCATATTTGAATACTCACAAGATACCCAATATGAAATGATTTGGCAGTTTCCTTGTAGAATTATGGCCATTTTGAGCAACTTTTTAAGTGATGGCCCCCTAAATTTTAGAAGGTTCTTACACAATAACGAAAAACGAGTATGAAGCTGAAACAAATAAAAAATCTGAAACTTTGCCGAACAGATGCCGCGGTGCACTTTGGAGTGGCCCTGTTCTATTTCCTCACATTGGACTCCTTTTTGGTTGAAGGGGTTTGTGCTCGTACTCACCCCAGTCTCTGTAGTTTACAGTGTGGGTCCTCCAGTCCAGCAGAGAGCGCTCTCACTCCTGAATCCTGCAGGTTGTTGCCTCTGAGCTCTAGGTCTCTCAGCACTGAGTGAGGAGAGCGCAGGACTGAGGCCAGAACATCACAGCAGCCCTCTGTGAGATTACACCGACCCAGCCTGCAGGGAAATCACACACGCAAGCACACATGCATGCGCACACACACAGACACACACACACACACTTCAGCTTCAGTCCTGTCCACAGTAAGTAAATTCGCAGATTTGTTTACTTTAATGTTAAGTTCATGTTTGTACTGATCAGCTGATTTTAACAGCATCCACCTTTCTAGAAACTAATGTTTCCCTGAGGATATACCAGCCTTTCTTCAATAGGTCACCAGGAGACTGATGCATTAGGACCTATCCAAGTTGTAATTTGGCGTAAAATCAAAGATATTAAAATATATATATTTTTTAATTTGTTAAAGATAGTCCTCCAGATGACGTTTCACCTATGTTTGTATGGTTTGTAGTTAATTCTGGGACATTTGTCTTTCCAAAAAATCTAGAGGCTACCATTATGTTATTGTCTCAGTTTTATTTATTTTTGCCTTATTTATCTTTGTTGGTTTCTTTGACTTTGGGGATCCTCTTTTGCAGGTGTGGATTTTGGTATGGGCGACATGGGCTGCCTGCCAGCCAATAGTCCCCCGGCCACCCCCAAACCCCACACAGGGTAACATGCACTTTCAACATACATCCATATGTTTTATTAAACACTTAACATTGTTCACTAGTCAAGGAACACATTCTCAATGAAAATTTTAGGCAACAGCGCTTGAATAATTTTTAAAAGTAATTTTGCCAACCCGGAAGTGGCTGACCCATGCTGGGACCCCCTGGTTGGCCAGCCTGTACCCCCGGACACCACAATATCATGTCATCCCTGCAGGGAGTCATTTAGGAAATTTGATGGTACTGAGTACACCGCAGAAGTGCAGTTTCACAATTCTCATTATCCCTTTGCGAACTTTTGTGAATTGAAAAAACAAAATATGTAAGGAATCCCCACATACAGTGAGAGCAATAATTATTTGATCCCTTGCTGATTTTGTACATTTGCCCACTTACAAAGAATGGAACTGTGTAGAATTTATATTATAGGTACATTTTAACATTGAGAGACAGAATATCACAAAATAATCCACAATAACAACATCATATACCTTTTATAAATTTAATATCATATTTTCACATGAAATAAGTATTTGATCCATAGAACAATAGGACTTAATACTTGGTGGAGAAACCTTTGTTGGCTAGCACAGAGGTCAGACGTTTGTTGTAGTTTTTCACCAGGTTTGCACAGATCTTGGGAGGGATTTTGGTCCACTCCTCTTTGCAGATCCTCTCCAAATCCTTAAGGTTCCGAGGCTGTCGCTTGGCAACTCAAAGCTTCAGCTCCCTCCACAGATTTTCGATGGGATTTAGGTCTGGAGACTGGCTAGGCCACTCCAGGACCTTAATATGCTTCTTTTTGAGCCACTCCTTGGCCTTGGCCGTATATTTTGGGTCATTGTCATGTTGGAAGACCCATCCACGACCCATTTTCAGTGCTCTCACTGAAAAATTTCCTGGTACATGGCCCCATTCATCCTCCCCTCGATACGGTGAAGTCGTCCTGTCCCCTTAGCTGAGAAACACCCCCAAAGCATAAGGTTTCCACCTCCATACTTCACAGTGGGAATGGTGTTCTTGGGGTTGTACTCAGCATTTCTCTTCCTCCAAACATGGCAAGTCGAGTTTATGTCAAATAGCTCTATTTTGGTCTCATCTGACCACATCACCTTCTCCCAAGCCTCCTCTGGATCATCCAGGTGTTCTTTGGCAAACTTCAGACGGGCCTGTACATGTGCCTTCTTCAGCAGAGGAACCTTGTGTGCGCGGCAGGATTTTAATCCTTTACGGTGTAGTGTTACTGATGGTTCTCTTCGTGACTGTGGTCCCAACTGCCTTCAGGTCATTAACAAGATCCTCCTGTGTAGTACTGGGCTGATCCCTGACCTTTCTCATGATCATTGATATCCCACGAGGCGAGATCTTGCGTGGAGCCCCAGACCGAGGGAGATTGGCGGTGACTTTGTGTTTCTTCCATTTTCTAATAATTGCTCCAACAGTTGTTAACTTCTCACCAATCTGCTTTGCCTGTTTTCTTGGAGCCCATCCCAGCTTTGTGCAGGTCTACAATTTTGTCCCTAATGTCCTTAGACAGCTCCTTTGTCTTGGCCATGGTGGAAACGATGGAATCTGATTGATTGTGTGGGCAGGTGTCTTTTATACAGCTACATAACGATGTAACCAGTTGACACAGGTGTTTTGGGTAATGAGTTGAGATTAGGAGTGCTTCTTAATGGCAAACTAACTGGTCTGTGGGAGCCAGAATTATTGCTGATTGGTAGGGGATCAAATACTTATTTCATGCATAAATATGATAATAAATTTATAAAATTTATATGATGTTGTTATTGTGGATTGTTTTGTGATATTCTGTCTCTCAATGTTAAAATGTACCTATGATTACAATTCTACACAGTTCCATTCTTTGTAAGTGGGCAAAACTACAAAATCAGCAAGGGATCAAATAATTATTGCTTTTACTGTAATTTCACCCCAAGTTGCGTGAATTGCAGGGGGAACAAATGATGAAAGAGCAAATAATTATAAACATTCATACAAAATTTAGTGGCATTTTTTTACTGGTTATGTAGACACAAACCTGAGCTACATGAGGAATTCCAGGTTGTTAAATGTGTGCTCTTTCCTGCAGTCGGCATCTGAGACCGAGGAACTGTGAGTGAGCTGTGGTCGAGCCAGAGGGAGCTGAAAGCAGGAGAGCTGGAAAGCTTTCTGAGTGTTGACATTACTATTCCAGCATTATGTTTCTTAGTTTGCTTTTTTCATAGGTGCTTTATCAAGCTGATCATGCCTCCCAATTCTCTGCCTTAATGAGGGACAGGTACGACTGTCTTTGTAACGTTTTTAATTTTTTGTCCGTGTTATGTAGTGTGGTGTAATATTTTTTGTATTTATTGTATGTTTGGGTGTATTGTACAATATGATAAACATGAAATAAAAATGCATTAAAAAAGGAGATGAACTGAATGCTACATAAATATCATTGATTGAAAAATTGATGGTTATATGAAATTAGACTCTTTAAATGTTGTGCTGCCCTGATAACAGATCAGTGCCCCACAGAACTGCAGAAGCACTGACAGCACCATGGAGAGCTGCCATACTCCTGCCACGGGGCCTAAGGGAAGACCAATATTATCCCATTGAATTGGCCAGGACCATGGAGCGCTCCTCACACCTCACACAAGTGGCCAGCATTTCCCCCAACAAGCAGGAGCCACAGGTGTGCTGCACTGCTGATCAGCCTGCAGCAGTCTTAAGCAGGAGCAGAGGCTGTTTGGCTTGGACTTCTCACGAGTAAAAATCACCGAAATCACTGTAGCTGTCACAAACGGTACTTTACTTCAAAAAGACAATGTACTTGAAAGTATTAGTTTAATAATAAAAGATTATTTTAGCCCTAAAAGACTTGTTGTTTTGGGCTATTGCATTTATTCTTGCTTGGTACAGCATATGAAGCTGCCATAGAAACCAATCCTATCAAGACTCCCTGACAATTTGTTTCATGAAAGATGTTTTTGAGTGAATCTTCAACGTATCCAAAGTTGAGGATGGTGGCACATTTATGACACCCGTTTTCAGGAGTTTAAAAATATGCATTATTCACGAGTTATATTGTCGTTGTTAATCATCAGATTGTCATTTTTTGACCCAGGTCTCTGAGACTTCCACAGACAAAAATCTGTTTACTTTTTTGAGATATGATGCCTGGAAAATGGCTTCTTGTGGAAAATAAAATTACATTTAAGGCCCAATATCTTTGAAATTAAATAAGAAGAATGTTTTTGACAACAGATTTGAATACTCCCAAGATAGCACATATGAAATATGGCCATTTCATGCAACTTTGCACTTTTAAAGTGATGGCCCCCTAAATTTTAGAAGGTTCTTGTACAAAAACATAAAAGGAGTAAGAAGCTGAAAGCATCATAAAATGTTTTTTTGGAATGGTCTTGTTCTATTTTCTCACACTGGACCTCTTTTTGCTTGAAGGGGTTTCTGCTTGTACTCACCCCAGTATCTCTAGTTTACAGTGTGGGTCCTCCAGTCCAGCAGAGAGCGCTCTCACTCCTGAATCCTGCAGGTTGTTGAAATCGAGCTGTAGGTCTCTCAACTCTGAGTGAGGAGAGTGCAGGACTGAGGCCAGAACATCACAGCAGCCCTCTGTGAGATTACAATGACCCAGCCTGCAGGGAAATCACACACGCAAGCACACATGCATGCACACACACACACACACACACTTCATGTTCAGTCCTGTCCACAGTCATGTTTGTACTGATCAGCTGATGTTAACAGCATCCACGTTTCTACAAACTAATGTTTCCCTGAGGATATACCAGCCTTTCTTCAACAGGTCACCAGGAGACTGATGCATTAGGACCTATCCAAGTTATAATTTGGTATAAAATCAAAGACCAAAAATATATTTTAAAATTTGTTACAGATAGTCCTCCAGATGACGTTTCACCTATGTTTATATGGTTTGTCCAAAAAAACCATTATGTTATTGTCTAATAGTTTTTTTTTTTGCTTTATCTTTGTTGGTTTCTTTGACTTTGGGGATCCTCTTTTGCAGGTGTGGATTTTTGTATGGACGACATGGGCAGCCTGCCAGCCGATAGTCCCCCGGCCACCCCGAAACCCCACACAGGGTAACATGCACTTTTAATATACATGCATACGTTTCATTAAACGCGTACCATTGTTAGCTAGTCAACTAACACATTCTCAATGACAATTTTAGGCAACACCGCTTAAATAATGAAAAAAGTTATTTGTGAAGTGGCTGACTTAGCAAACCGAGGCACACTGGGAGCTCCCTGGTTGGCCAGCCTGTACCCCCGGACACCACAATATCATGTCATCCCCGCATGGAGTGGGCGCCCTGAGTCTAGTTTGTGAGCTAGGCAGGCTGCCTGAAGGTCTTCCACTCAGAAGCATGAGATGGGGAGGGGGGCGGAGGGAGGTTGACGTCAGGTCTCCCCACTGGAAACCCGAGGTAGGGGGGAGGGAGCAAGTGAATCTATCAAATAATGCACCTCTAGCTTTGTACAGCAATTAGTAAAATCAGTCACATCGTAAATGCTACCAAATAATAATAATATTCATTCATAATACTGTGAATATATAGTTTCACAATTGTTGCATTTTTTCTGGTTTGCGTGATATCGTTAAGAGTAATGTAAAACTGTGCACACCACCAAGGTGAATTGGTTTAGTCTTAACTCATGGTTGATAGTGTTGGGGAATGGGCAATGTATTGTGATGCTTGTACAATTTTTTTCTGTTTGCATTTGTTACTTCTTTCTGATATTTATTTTTGGTTATACAGTACTCTTTACATAAAAACTTGATCAAAGCTGTCTGAGATCAGAAGCAAGGAGCCAACCTAAGTCTGCAGAAGAACTGTGGCAAGTTCTCCAACATGCTTGGAACAACCTCCCTGCTGATTGTCTTAGCCAAAGCTGTCCTGCATTTCTATATCTCAGAGAAGTGATGCCGTTGTAATGCAGAAGGGTGATCCAAAAAAAAAATGTTTTGATTCAGTTTTTAACTATTCTGCCAAATTACTAAAATGTATAGTATGATTATTTAGGATTTTTCATTATTTTTGAAAGAATCTCATCTGTACAGAATGTTATACAGGTGCCTAAGACTTTTGCACAGTACTGTATGTCAGCTCAGGGTACCATGCAGGGAGAACAAATGATGAAAGAGCAAATCATTTTAAAAGTTCATACAAAATTTAGTGGCATTTTTTTACTGGTTATGTAGACACAAACCTGAGCTACACGAGGAATTCCAGGTTGTTAAATTTATGCTTTTTCCTGCAGTCTGCGTCTGAGACTGAGGAACTGTGAGTGAGCTGTGGTCGAGCCAGAGGGAGCTGAAAGCTCACACGTCACCCCCCTCAAAACATTGGTGCTAGCCTTCCAAGCAGTTAAGGGGTCTTCCCCAGCTTACCTACAAAAAATCATCAGACCCTACACCCCTGCCAGACCTCTTTGTTCAGCCTCCACAGGCTGCTTGGCACCTCCCCCTCTCCGAACCTCCACCTCACGCTCACGACTACTGTCTGTTCTGGCTCCACGGTGGTGGAATGAACTCCCTGTTGAGATCAGAACTGTACAATCTCTCCCCACCTTCAAACGCAAACTGAAGATGCACCTCTTCAAGCAGCACCTCTCCCCATCCCTCCCTACCCGTATCCCTGTGATCCTTAATTGTTGTCTTTGTGATTTACTTTGTGTTTTGGTATTTTTAGTTGGCTAGGTAAGCAGTATTCGGATAGTTCAGTTTGGTCACTTTTGCTTTGTTGTTTGTTCATTTGTTGTTTAAAAAAAAAAGAAAAAAAAAAAGGCCCTGGCCCTTTTCTTTGTTGTACGGGTAGCAATTGAAATTGTACTTCCCTCTAGGGTCTTTCTGCGCACTTAGCCCTGGTTATGGGTATGCACTTTGTTGTACGTCGCTCTGGATAAGAGCGTCTGCCAAATGCCAATAATGTAATGTAATGTATGTGGAACAGGGACTTCATCATTTTAAGGCGAAATATTCATTTTAGAGGGCCCGTAAATCACCATGCAGAGGATCGTATATATATCACTTTCTACCACTAAAAAGATCTTGGCGACCCAGATAAGGGGCAAGGCATGGCTGCTGCATGGGTACAGGCCGCAAACGAGAGGTTTTGTAAAATACTTGCTTTCACAAGCTACTATAGCTCTTGTGTTTGTCATTTTATATTTTATGTGCATAAGGTTTGAGAATCCTTTGTAAAGACATGTGTGATTACTGCCAGGTGTTTTAAATATCATACATTTTCCAAGGGGGAGAACAAATTGATTGGTTGTTCTCATATATAATAAAAATAATATATATAATAAAACTAATAAAAAATATTGTGAATTTCCCAAGACTAATAAAAAATATTGTGAATTTCCCAAGAGTGAGAACAAATTAGTTGTTCTCTTGTATAATAAAAAATATATAATAATAACAAATTGTTGCAAGAGGAACACATTAAGTTACATTGCCAAAGGTTTATTTTTTAAAACAATTATTTTTCCCCTTTTTCGGTTCTTTTATTCCGTTTTTGGGGAAAAGCAAATGCAATGAAGAAAGGTTGATCTTGTAATGTTGATGGACTACACAGAAATGTTAGATAAGATTGTGACTCCCCTGGACGATACGTTGAAACATTCTGACACTAAGTATTACAAAACAATGTCAGCTTGGGGAGAAAAAAAAAAACCTGAATGTGTGGCCAGATAAGACTGGAACATTTAAACCTGATTGCTTGGAGAGCGCTGAGAAAAGAACCCAGATTGGGGGAAGAAAAATTAGATAAAAATGTAACAACATTTTAATCAATGGAAATGTGAGTCACAGAGACATCAGAACAAGCCTGGAAGGAGGGGAGCCTGCCTGGAAGTGAGGAGCTTCCCTGTGATGCAGAACCAAGCTGCCCTGCCCTCATTGAGAAACCACCACCTTATGCTGGAGGTCCCCCTGCTGGAGGAATGTACCCTGACATTGAGAAAGTCCAAATGATGGTAAATCAAGTAAATCAATCTGACTCTGGATTACAGATGGAAGGAGACCTGCAGGTGGAAGGACGACTCAATGTGAAGGGACTTATCAGGCCACCTGAAGACCTCCTGTCCTCCCCCTAGAGGGACACCAGCAGCCCTTCCAGAATTGACCTACATGACAGCCAGCTGTTTGGAGGAGGATCCACAGCCCAACTGGAAAAGAGACTTATTCTATTGTACCAGACCCACCTTTTCCAACTTTGTTTTTGTCCAATGTAATTGTCCAACAAGGTCTCTTCGTCCAATGAGACCACATTCATTCAGTACGTAGATGATCTCCTACTCTGCAGCCCATCCAAAGAAGCATGTGAGCAATGCTGTGGACTCCATGCTGTCCAGAGAAAAATCTGCCCTAACCCACCAAATAGTTTCCGGCTACAAAGTTTTGTTGACCCAAACACACATCACAATCACTCGCTGCCAGGTTGTCAACCCAGCCACTCTCATGACCACTCCCCTCGATGGAGAACCACACAACTGCACAGCCACAGTTGAAGAGGATTCAAGCCCTAGACTTGATCTGTTTACAGACCCCCTCACTACCCCAGACATGACTTTGTTTGTTGGCAGCTCATCATTTATTGACCCCGACAGCTGTAGGAAATCAGGATTTGCCATTGTCACTCAACACTCCTCTTTCACTTACCACACTGTAATGGAATCAGCTCTAGCTCCAGGAACTAGTGCCCAGCAGGCAGAGATAGTAGCACTGGCTAGAGCCTGCCAGTTGGCAGAAGGGAAGTCTGTCAACATCTATAGTGGCTCTGCCTATGCTTGCGGGGTAGTACACTCTTGGCGCTTTGTGGGTTTTTAACAGCTACTGTACACCGGCAATAAAACTACCATCAAAGCTAGCCATGATCAAATGTGCAGCACAAAAAAAAGGGAAAAAAAAGACCCTGTTTCCCAGGGCAACGCGCACATGGATGCTGCAGCTAAAAGAGCTGCTGACCTACCATCTTGGCCTGCTAATCAGGCCCCTGTAATCAAAATACAGGAAGTTACTTTGCAAGATCTTCTGGAGGTTCAGCAGTCTACCTCCACAACTGATCAAGAACACTGGAAATTCAGAGGTTGCTCCAAGGAACCTGTCACTGAAATATGGCGGCAGAACTCCAGGGGGCAAAGTTGTTGCCCCAAACTCTCTGTTGCAACTCCTACACAGATTGGCTCATGGTGTGTGCCACTCTGCAAGGGGGGAGATGATCCGAAAAAATTTTTTTGTTTGTTTTTCTCCAAATTTAACTGCAACAGTCACCAATTGGAATTCACAGGAAGCATGCCCCCTGCCCAAGGCCCATTCACCCATCTAGTGATGGATTACATAGATACCGCCCACAGTCTGCCAGCATACGCGAGAGATGGTTCTTTTTAATCACGTGATTGTCTTTGTTAACACACATTGTCGATTAAGAATCAATGAAGAAAATGTCCCTCCTTTTATCATTTTATGATGATAAAAATTTTTTGTGATCACATCTACTCAATCACGTAATAATTGATTTCGCTCAGAGAAGGGACAGACAACAGAACCCACTTCTCACAAATTCATGGCTCCACAGAGCTGAATATGTCTCCTTCCACTCGAACGTTTGGTGGAGGTACATGAATCACTCCACACAAGGACAAGCTAAAATAACCACAGACTGCTATGTATGTGCTATAATGCCTCACTCCACTGCTTCCCCTACCTTTCTTTTGGCCCAACCACATTCCCAGAATAAATCATTAGAGCTAGCTTGCTCAGTGGGAAATGCTGCACACAGCACTGCCCCACCCAACACCACACAACCAGGTATGCTGACACCAGGAAAATAGGCCAATATTGCAATAGCCCAAACTACCGAGCCACCAATCCCCTGTAAAAATGATTGCCCGAACACGACCCAGAACCCTTTTTCGTGTCTGCTTCAAAGGAAGCGGAAGTTTAGATATTGGAACAACTACTCATTTGAATTTAACCTTAAATGTCACCAATATGCGCGAAATGACGAACACTAATTTAACTGAAGGGACCGATTTAGGAAATGGAACTAGTCATGTATTGGCAGTGTGGGGAAAATGCTTGGAACTTCCTGCCAGTTCACTGGGGTGGATATGTGCCCCTGTCACACCAGTACAGTCAGTTTTAATAGTGCAAGCAAAGCCAGAGGATGTAGGGAAACATAAAATAACACATAAAAGGAAGGAAGACAAACCAATCAGGGAAGATCACATCCAACTTCCCACATGTGCATTTTCTGTGTTTGTGTGTAGTTAAGCAGGCTGGGTAAGATTACATTACATAACTGGCATTTGGCAGATGCTCTTATCCAGAGCAACATACAGTTCAGTAGACTAAGCAGGAGACAATCCTCCCCTGGAGCAATGCAGGGTTAAGGGCCTCGTTCAAGGGCAGATTTTATTGTGGCTACACCAGGATTAGAATCTCCAACCATGCGTGTCCCAGTCATTTACCTTAACCACTATGCTACAGGCCACACCACTGATTATTGACTTTGTATTTGTCTTCTTCATTTCTGTATTAATTGACTGCTGAATTCTGAGATAATGGCCTGTTAATAAATTCTTACTTTTAACTTGCGTGATCTCCATGGCTCTAATTCATTTTATACCTTTTTCAGCAATAGTGCTAATCCCAGGAGCATACATTGAGTACTGGTGGCATATAAGGGAGAGTGGAGTGTCAGGCATGATTAAATTCAAGTTTAAAATGGAGTCAGATAACAAAGGTAGTCAGTAAGTGCATCATTCTGACCAGGTGTTTAGTATCGCTGTGGACTTTCCTCTAGACGCGGTAACGTTGATTTTTAAATTGCTCATTTGAACAGAAAGGGTTAGGGCTTGAGTCAGTTTGTTTGTCTATTACCTGTTAATCACTTCTACTGGTTGCATACCTGTAGAGTGTTTGAATATTTGTCTTAAATAGCTTAAATAGCTGTGGAATTTATCAGTAGATTAGCTTTGATTTGATATTGCTTGTGAGCAATTGTAGGCAATTTAAATAGGCGTGTCAGAGCGACGCTAGCGTATATTAGACTCGCGAAAGTTGTCCTTGTCAGTAAGTGCATCATTCTGACCAGGTGTTTAGTATTGCTGTGGACTTTCCTCTAGACGCGGTAACGTTGATTTTTAAATTGCTCATTTGAACAGCAAGGGTTACGGCTTGAGCCAGTTTGTTTGTCTATTACCTGTTAATCACTTCTACTGGTTGCATACCTGTAGAGTGTTTGAACATTTGTCTTAAATAGCTTAAATAGCTGTGGAATTTATCAGTAGATTAGCTTTGATTTGATATTGCTTGTGAGCAATTGTAGGCGAGCGTCGCTCCGTCCCAGTTTGTGATGTTATGTTTCACCCCATCCCAGTCTGCTCTCTCCCTCGAAGACACCCCCTGCGACGTGGGCCTCCACGGCGTCAGAACCCCTCCAACCTCAGCTACCCCCCGCTGACCCCCTGTGAGGACTTTGCTGCCACAGGGGGACTATGGAACTGCCAGTCTGCCACTCGGAAGGCTGACTTCATCCCTGCGTATGCCTCCCTCCAGTCCCTACAATTCCTTGCCCTCACGGAGACCTGGATCACACCTGACAACACCGCCACTCCCGCTGCCCTCTCATCCTCCTTCTCCTTCTCGCACACTCCCCGGCCTTCCGGCCGTGGCGGTGGTACTGGTCTTTTCATTTCCCCCTCGTGGAAATTCTCTGTTCTCCCCCTCTCTGACCTGTCCATATCCACTTTTGAATTCCATTCTGTTGCAGTATCCTACCCTACTAACCTTTTCATTGCAGTTATCTACCGTCCTCCAGGGCCCCTGGGAAACTTCCTTGATGAGCTAGACACCCTTCTCAGCTCCGTCCCTGAGGATGGCACCCCACTGATTCTCCTTGGAGACTTCAACATCCACCTAGAAGTCTCCCAGGCTGCTGCCTTCCTACCGCTAATCCACTCCTTCGGCCTCTCCCTGCAACACTCTCCTCCAACCCACAAGGCGGGCAATGTCCTAGACCTTGTCTTTGTGAGGAACTGCTCATGCTCCGATTTCACGGTTACCCCTCTGCATACATCTGATCACCACTTCATCTCATTCTCCCTCCCTCTTCCTCCCCATCCTCCTCCCCCTCCTCCCACCCACACTTCCTCAGCCCGCCGTAACCTCCACTCCCTCTCACCCTCTTCCTTTGCCAGCACCGTCACCGCCTCACTCCCCCCTCTCGAATCCTTCTTCAAACTCCCCACTAACTCTGCATCTGCCACCCTCCTTTCATCTCTCTCCTCCGCCTTTGACTCTCTCTGTCCGCCTGTCTCAAAGCCACCTCACACAGCCCCTCCCAGTCCTTGGATATCTGACACCCTCCGTGCCTCCAGGGCCAGCCTCCGCGCAGCGGAGAGGAAGTGGGGGAAATCCAGAGACGCTTCAGACCTCACGACTTACCAGTCTCTCCTGGCGGCATTCTCTTCCGCTGTCACTGCCGCCAAAGCAAAATACTATCAAACACAAATTCAGAACTCCGGTTCTAACCCCCGGAAACTTTTCTCTATTTTCTCCTCTCTCCTCAACGCACCACCTCCTCCTCCTCAGTCCTCCTTCGCTGCTGATGACTTTGCTGATTTCTTCGATGAGAAGGTCACAGTCATCCGCAGATCCTTTACAACCACCGCCCCCTCACTGTGCCCTTCCCCTCCTCTAGGCCCATCCCTTCCTTTTCCACTTTCTCCCCCCTTACAGACTCTGATGTTTCTCAACTCCTGCTCTGCTACCGCCCTACAACCAGTGCCCTTGACTCTATCCCCTCTTCTCTTCTCCAAACTATCACACCTGACATTCTCCCATTTGTCACCTCCCTTGTCAACTCCTCCCTGTCTTCCGGCTGTTTTCCGGCATCCTCCAAGAGGGCCCACATCACTCCGCTGCTAAAAAAGCCTACTCTGAATCCCTCCATCATCCAGAACTACCGCCCGGTATCTCTTCTTTCTTTCCTTTCTAAAACTATAGAACGAGCCGCTTCTACTCAACTTTCTTCTTTCTTTTCTAACAACAACCTGCTTGACCCCCATCAGTCTGGCTTCAGATCGGGCCACTCGACAGAGACTGCGCTCCTCTCCGTCAGTGAGTCACTCCATGCCACACGAGCAGCCTCCCTCTCCTCTGTCCTCATTCTCCTAGATCTCTCTGCTGCCTTCGACACTTTGGATCACTCCATCCTCCTGTCTGCCCTGTCAGCAACGGGCATCTGTGGCACAGCCCTGGACTGGATTGAGTCCTACCTCTCTGGTCGCTCCTTCCAGGTTTCCTGGGCTGGTTCGGTATCGACACCTCGGCCCCTCGCCACAGGAGTTCCCCAGGGCTCAGTCCTAGGCCCGCTTCTTTTTTCTCTTTACACTCGCTCCCTTGGCCCTGTGATCACTGCACATGGGCTATCCTACCACTGCTACGCGGACGATACCCAACTCTTTGTCTCGTTCCCGCCGTCTGATACGCAGGTTTCAGCCCGTATCTCTGCTTGCCTGAGGGACATCCAGAGCTGGATGGACAACCACCATCTAAAGCTCAACCCAGGCAAGACTGAAATGATATTCATCCCTGCTAAAACCTCTCCCCATCTGGATCTCTCCATTTCCCTCGGGGATACCACACTCACGCCGTCACCCAGTGCAAGGAACCTCGGCGTCGTGATGGACAGCAGACTGTCCCTTTCCAAGAACATTGCAGCGGTGACCCGGTCTTGCAGGTTCTTCCTATACAACTTACGGAGAATCCGCCCCTTTCTCACCCCCTACTCGACCCAGCTCCTGGTCCAAGCGATGGTTCTGTCCCGCCTGGACTACTGCAATTCCCTCTTGGCTGGCCTCCCAGCGTCCGCCATCAGACCCCTCCAACTCATCCAGAATGCAGCAGCTTGTCTGGTCTTCAACCTTCTCAAATACTCACACGTCACCCCCCTGCTTACTTCCCTCCACTGGCTGCCTGTCATGGCTCGCATCAAATTCAAAACATTGGTGCTAGCCTTCCAAGCAGTTAAAGGGTCTTCCCCAGCTTATCTACAAAAAATCATCAGACCCTACACCCCTGCCAGACCTCTTCGTTCAGCCTCCACAGGCCGCTTGGCACCTCCCCCTCTCCGAACCTCCACCTCACGCTCACGACTACTGTCTGTTCTGGCTCCACGGTGGTGGAACGAACTCCCCGTTGAGGTCAGAACTGTAGAATCTCTCCCCACCTTCAAGCGCAAGCTGAAGACACACCTCTTCAAGCAGCACCTCTCCCCGTCCCTCCCTACCTCCCAGTGAACCTTAATTGTTGTCTCTGTGATGTGCTTTGTGTATCGGTATTTTTAGTTGGCTAGGTAAGCAGTGTTTGGATAGTTCACTTTGGTCACTTTTTCTCAGTTTTTTTGTTTATTTGTTCTCAAAAAACAAATGTTTGTTGTACAGGTAGCAGTTGAAATTGTACTTCCCTCTAGGGCCTTTCAGCGAACTTATCCCTGGTTATGGGTATGCACTTTGTTGTACGTCGCTCTGGATAAGAGCTTCTGCCAAATGCCAATAATGTAATGTAATGTAAAAAGGTAAATTTATTGGCCCTATTGTGGAGATTCTTGGTCAGCCCGGACCAGTAGAGAGCGGAAGGTAGTGCGGTACTACTGTTTTTGTAACGTTTTTTCTTTTTTGTCCGTGTTATGTAGTGTGTGGTGTAATATTATTTTTATTTATTGTATGTTTCAGTGTATTATACAATATGATAAATATGAAATAAAAAACATACATTAAAAAAGAAGATGAACTGAATGCTACATAAATATCATTGATTGAAAAATCCATGATTATATGAAATTAGACTCTTTAAATGTTGTGCTGCCCTGATAACAGATCGGTGCCCCACAGAACTGCAGAAGCACCGACAGCACCATGGAGAGCTGCCATACTCCTGCCACGGGGCCTAAGGGATGTCGCTGGAAGACCAATATTATCCCATTGAATTGGCCAGGACTATAGAGCGCTCCTCACACCTCACACAAGTGGCCAGCATTTCCCCCAACAAGCAGGAGCCACAGGTGTGCTGCACTGCTGATCAGCCTGCAGCAGTCTTAAGCAGGAGCAGAGGCTGTTTGGCTTGGATTGATATGAAATACTGCTGCTTGAACATTGGAACCTGGTGGTGGTTGTGTGAAAAGCAAACCCTAAACCACTATGGATTATGATACAAATTACATCTCTGCCTGTTACAGGCCGAAATGAAATGCGACTGCCCATACTCTCAGAACCTCCAAATTATTTTTTCCCAGCTAGCAAAATTCTTACCAGAGAAGCAACCCGCCAAAATCACTGTAGCTGTCACAATCGGAACTTTACTTCAAAAATACAATGTACTTGAAAGTATTAGTTTCATAATAAAATATGATTTTAGCCCTAAAAGACTTCAAAAGTTGTTTTGGGCTATTGCATTTATTCTTGCTTGGTACAGCATATGAAGCTGCCATAGAAACCTATCTATCAAGACGCCCTGACAATTTGTTTCATGAAAGATGTTTTTGAGTGAATCTTCAACGTATCCAAAGTTGAGGATGATGGCACATTTATGACACCCCTTTCCAGGAGTGTAAAAATATGTGTAAATTTACTTTATTGCATTATTCTCGAGTTATGTTGCCATTGTTAATCACCAGATTGCCTTTTTTTTATATGATCCAGGTCTCTGAGACTTGCACAGACAAAAATGAGTTTACTTTAATGAGATATGATGCCTCGAAAATTGAAAAAAATGGAATACTCCCAAGATAGCAAATATGAAATGATTTGGCAGTTTCCTTGTAGAATTATGGCTATTTCATGCAACTCTCCACTTTTAAAGTGATGGCCCCCTAAATTTTACAAGGTTCTTGTACAAAAAGGTAAAATGAGTATGAAGCTGAAAGCATGATTTAAAAAAAAATAAAGAAGTTGAACAGATGCCACGGTGCACTTCATTTGAATTGACCTTTGGAATGGTCTTGCTCTAATTTCTCACACTGGACTCCTTTTTGCTTGAAGGGGTTTGTGCTTGTACTCACCCCAGTCTCTGTAGTTTACAGTGTGGGTTCTCCAGTCCAGCAGAGAGCGCTCTCACTCCTGAATCCTGCAGGTTGTTGAAATCGAGCTGTAGGTCTCTCAGCTCTGAGTGAGGAGAGTGCAGGACTGAGGCCAGAACATCACAGCAGCCCTCTGTGAGATAACACCAAACCAGCCTGCAGGGAAATCACACACGCACACGCACACACACACACACACACACACACACACACACACACACACACACACACACACTTCATGTTCAGTCCTGTCCACAGTCTGGGTTTCCATCACAGTTTACAATGCAATTCATGTATTATGATGTTAAATAAATTCACAGATTTGTTTACTTTAATGTTAAGTTAATGTTTGTACTGATCAGCTGATGTTAACAGCATCCACGTTTCTACAAACTAATGTTTCCCTGAGGATATACCAGGTCACCACGAGACTGATCCATTAGGACCTATCCAAGTTGTTATTTGGCGTAAAATCAATGACCAAAAATATATATATTTTAATTTCTTAAAGAATTTTTGCATGTATGTTTGTCTGACTTTGGGGATCCTCTTTTGCAGGTGTGGATTTTTGTATGGACGACATGGGCAGCCTGCCAGCCGATAGTCCCCCGGCCACCCCGAAACCCCACACAGGGTAACATGCACTTTTAATATACATGCATACGTTTCATTAAACGCGTACCATTGTTAGCTAGTCAACTAACACATTCTCAATGACAATTTTAGGCAACACCGCTTAAATAATGAAAAAAGTTATTTGTGAAGTGGCTGACTTAGCAAACCGAGGCACACTGGGAGCCCCCTGGTTGGCCGGCCCATACCCCCGGACACCACAATATCATGTCATCCCCGCATGGAGTGGGCGCCCTGAGTCTAGCTTGTGAGCTAGGCAGGATGCCTGAAGGTCTCCCACTCAGAAGTATGAGATGGGGAGGGGGGCGGAGGGAGGTTGACGTCAGGTCTCCCCACTGGAAACCCGAGTTAGGGGGGAGGGAGAGGGTGAATCTATCAAATAGTGCACCTCTAACTTTGTACAGCAATTAATAATATCAGTCACATAGTGAATGCTACCAAATAATAATAATAATCATTCTTAGTACTGTGAATATACAGTTTCACAATTGTTGCATTTTTTAATGGCGGGAGCAATAAACTTTCCCGTATAAGAGCGAGACATGTTCTTGGGATCCCCTCTTGTTCTCTTTCCCTTCTTCCCATTCCTTCTTTTCGACGCACCCTTTTTGGGCATTTGCTTCAGCTCATCTGCTCCGAGACTCGGACAATCCAAAGAGATGCAGGTTAGACTGATTGGAGAGTCTAAATTGCCCATAGGTATGAGTGTGTGAGTGAATGGTGTGTGTGCCCTGCGATGGACTGGCAACCTGTCAAGGGTGTATTCCTGCCTTTTGCCCAATGTATGCTGGGATAGGCTCCAGTCCCCCTCCGACCCTGTTCAGGATAAGCTGGTTCAGATAATGGATGGATGGATGGATGTAAATGTGATGGAGTTAGAAAGCATTAGGGTGAGTAATCCTTTTTGGAGAGCTTGTTGGACGCTTTGGGTACGCTTTTTTAAAATCTGCTCTCATATATGTAATAAAACACGTGAAGGTACATTTTCTTTACATTTTGTATCATAGAATCTGTTTCAATAGAATAATAAGCTTTTCTGATCATTCATGATATGCAGACATTTTGTATTTGGAGAGATATGGGGACACTTGAGGACATTTGGGTTCAGTTTTGGGAAAATTCATGGAATTTGATTGCCTGTCGATATCTGTACCATCTTTTGGATACACGTTGACCACAAATAAAGTCGATCTAGGTTGGTCCTTGACTTACAGTTATATAGTGCTAACCTATAAAAACAAGGTGTTTTGAATTTTAATTTAATTTTATCTATCTTTTGTGTATACCGTATATACATGCTCTGACATAAATTTGCTCTGTCTCAAATGTCTGAATGTTACAATCCTCTCCTTTAATTTAAGTCTCCAAACATGTGTGCACTAAATATATATATATAGTTATAGAGATATTGACACTTTTCGGACTAGTACAAAATAGGGTTAATATGTGAATATGAAATAATTTTAAATAGAAGAATGGAGAATTATGAAAAAACAATTATGACAAAAGTCAAGTGATACATCAACAAATTTCCACTGTTTTCTTAAAGGTCCATGAAGGGTGTCAATTTGTCCCCTTTGTAATATTGTAATATTATTGTAATTTACTTCTTTTTTTTGTCTGTGTTATGTAGTGTGATGTACTATTGTTATTTATTGTATGTTTGGGTGTAGACAATATGATATATATGAAATAAAACATATATACACTGCTATAACAATGACAAAATAACGGTCAAAGGAAACCAAAGTCATCAACCCATTGAGGGCTGGATTCAAAATCACACCGAAAATCAAAGTAAAAAATGTAAATCCCAGGCTGATCCAACTTGTGTGAATTTTATCACATCAACTCATAATGTGACTCAGTAGTGTGTATGGCTCCTGCATGCCTGTACCCACTCCTGACAATGTCTGGGCATGCTCCTGATCAGTCTATCAGGCTCTCAGAATAGGGGATTGAGATGCGAGACTCAGACGGGGTTTCGTTGTAATAAAGGTCTTTATTACCAGGCAGGCGAGGTTCAAAAGCCAGCAAACAGATGCAGCAGGGATAAGGAAGTTTGTAATAGATAGTCCAGGCAATGGGTCAGATTTCTAGCAAAGAGATGTATCAATGGTAATCCAAAGAGTAGCTAGTAGTGGTCACAGGTGATGAGTCGAAATCAAACAGGCTAATCAGACAAAAACGCAATCCGGAAACAAATGTTGATAAACAGAAACAGGTAAAAAAAACTACGGCCCAGAATGGTGCAGTAGAGCATTCACGTGTTGATTCAGAGAGCGAATGTTTGATAACTCTGATCTTGCGTTGAAATAAACATACAAATCATTGTCTTCAGCATCACCGCTCCACCAGCTCATCAGGGTGAGGGTGGCTGACACTAGTTCGAACCGACCAGACGTGCCAAAATTTGGATAGCAGTTTCAGTGTCCGTAACATAAAGGAGGTTCCTTGTTCTGTGAGAATCTCTTTTGAGATTCCAACACGGGAGAAAAGATGAAACAGCGCCTCCACAATAGTCTTAGCAGATATATTGTGGAGGGATATAACAAACGGCAATAAACCAGTCTTCAGCCTTCACAGGATTCGGACTAAAATAATATGAAGTCAAAACTGTCCGTCATATCGCTCAGACGAGCCAAGTTTCTTTCCGTGATATTTGTATGCTTATGTTACTGTACTGTCATGTGATCGCCTGGATGGGTGGCCGTCCATAAGCTAGTCTCTGTGTTCAAGGGTGGAGTTTGAGCGCCCATTACCAAATGAATCCAAATGCATCATGATACCAAATGCATCTACTACGTGATGAAGCAGATTTCAGGTGCATGGTGACTGGTCACAGATGACAACCAACTAGCCTCTGTAGCTACCACAAGCGATCTGACAGTCCATACACAAACAGTGACTTTAAGAACCTGATTCACATCTGATGAAATCATCTGTGTGCTCAGTGTTCTTAAGCCTCGTCACACAGTCCAGGTATGAAGATTCCCTTCCCCCTACCAGGTTAATAAAAGTAAGCAACAACGATCCTTGCCCCTTATTCCTTTCTTGATTCATTACATTACATTACATTACATTAATGGCATTTGGCAGACGCTCTTATGGAGAGCGATGTACAACAAAGTGCATACCCATAACCAGGGATAAGTGCACTGAAAGACCCTAGAGGGAAGTACACATTCAACTGCTACCTGCACAACAAAGATAAGGACCAGGGCCTATTCAATTTATTTTAAGGAACAACCGCCAGAAATCGTAACCACAACATAAAGGACCCCGGTTCTCACTCTCCAACAGTGGAAACCTGCAGGAAAACACCGTGTTGTGACCACGTGGACAGGCTGTTAAGTTTAGTATAGTCTTTATGGAGATCGTTGAGAACCTGTGTGTTTCTATTTGCCTTTATTACAGATAATTAAAGTGAATTATGTATGCTGTCAACTTGTTCTAGTTGGTTGGTTAGTTGAATCAGCCTATATTTTGGGCTTTGTTTTGTTTGTGGTAGTTACACGGCATGACAGCTGTAGCCAGCAAGTAACACATTGAATATCTAAATATTCACAGTGTAATCTAAACCAGCACTTTGCTTAGAGTGACTTCTGCAAGTATGCTCATTTATTACCACTGAGTCATAGATTCAGATATTGTCAACAGTCCATATAATGGAACTCACTTCTTTTGTACAATTTTTGTATCGTCTACTCAAAGACCTACCTCCTAGCTATTTAGGCTTCCTAAACAAACTGAACTTTAATGATTCTAGTGCAGTAGTCGAGAAATTCATAGCCAAGTACATGCCAATTTTTATATACGGTTTCCATTTTTCTGTTTACACCCTTAGCAGGTCGATAATAGGTGTGCAGCTGCTTTTTGGGCATGTAAAGTAAACATGGTGCAACACAGTAAAAGGGTTATAGCACAGCTTTCATGGTTTGCATGAGTAGGGACCAAAAAAAACAGGTACACAGGTAAACATGTCAATTTCACACCGCTAAGATGCCAGGTGCATGATAAAGTCTCTCCTATTCTGTCTTGTTAAGACATTGTTTGAATAGCAGCCAGGTTGATAATGTTATAAATGCCACCCAGTTAACTGCTTTTATTGTGTTGGCTACAGTCAGCTTCGTCCGGGTTAACTCAGCAGTTATTAGACTTCAAGAAATTGATCTTTGTATGAATGGAAATATATATATATATATTTTAGTTAAAACATTTTCTATGGGCGGATGAGTTTTAAAGAAGACAAGAACAACGGACTGATGCAGATGTAAGTTCATGTTAGCACATTATCTTTTAGGAGCGCTTATTAGAATTATGCATAGCTAGCTATCGTCATAGCCATATCGCACTTGCCTAGCTTATAGAAGCAGATCTATTAGCCTACCTCTTGAGTTTAGATAAATAGGGTGTCACGAACACAATATCGGAACCAAGTGCTGATAGTAAATCTTTATTAAGAAGTCGGCCTTGTATTTGTTTGTAAATGTATGGTGCAGGGTGGAGCTGGTCCAGACTGCAATTTAAGGCCCGTATTAGCCTACAATGTATTCAGAACAGAAACGTGGATATTGTTAACATTAGCTCATCAGTATGAACATTAACTTAGCGTTCAGTAAACAAATACGTTAGCTAGCCAAATAAGTTAGCTAGCCAACATTAGCTGATGATGTTTGCTTCAAAAGCCGGACCGGGATGTGAGTTCTGTCTGTTTGTTTTCGTGTAGATTCTTGTTGTTTAATTATTATTATTCAGTATTTTTCATATCTGGTTTATTGTTTCCATTACAGTTATTGCATTTCTGATCCCCTGTGATGTCTGTGTCTGAATGTTTCTTGGCCCGAGTCACTTCCCTGTCTGTGTGCCTCACTATTCGGGTGGTTTAGGTAGTTTCCAGGTTTTCAACGTTTCTTCCAGCCTCAAATTCCTTACTTCTGGCTTCTCTTGCTAGTTAATGTTGTAAAGCACGATTCTTACTAACAACTACTAATTTAGATATTGTACAGTATTAATCATATTAATACACTTACTGTCTGTCTAACTAACAAACTAACAGTCAGTTAAATTGAGTAGTTTAGATTTAATCATGTAACTAACTCACATTATCTCCTGGTTTCCATGCTGTTCTATAACTCCGCCTTCCTATGCTATCCCTGATTACTTGCTTAGTTTCAGCAAAATGTTCGCACATGTTTCTTACTATCACGACATCTCCAACTCTATGCAATTACAATAATATTATTGTATTATTGTATTACATATTTATTATTGTATTGTTTTTGATTATTTGCTTGGTTTTTTCGACTGTGATTTTTGCCTCAGCCCTTTTGTACCTTTGTTTTTCTGACTCCCTGGATTTTATTAAACTATTTTGCTTTCTGTTTTTGGCATTGTCTGTTGATCTCTTGGCTCTGAACTTGGACTGAATGAACAATGTTTTTGGATAATCCCTGCTTTTGGGTCCTCAGTACCATACATAACACAGGGTGCACCTGGCTACTTATTTATTAGGCTATGTGTTTATTAGGATGAACGTTGGACTTAGACATGGAAACACTGAAATTCTAATTTGTTGAATAAACATATTTTTGGCAAAGTTATTTATATTTAGAATGTGACCCATTCATTGTACACTAGTTAGATTACACATTTATTTATATTTATAAGACGGCACATTTCCACTGCAAAGACGGCACATAAGTAAAATCTGAGACGTTATAAAACTAACCTTACAACTGGTTCATTTAGATTTTAAGACTGCTTTTGAAACGGAATATCCATATTTACTTTGAGAATTATAACAGCTGCTGATGTTGCCTTTTGATTGCATCACAAAACGCTCGATAGCTGATGCCATTAATGGAATGTAAAACCGTGGTCAAAGTTTTGCAGAAGTGATCCAATAGTAATCATTTGAAATTGCACCTTTTTCAGTCATCTAAAATATTACTTTCCGACTTATTTTCACTCATATAATTTGTAATCAGTGCCAGAGTAATCTACCCAACACTGCTTACCTTGGTGTAAGTGTGGTTCTAGTTCTGGGGTGAAAATCCCCATGTAATGTAGTCAAGCACATTAGAGTCCAAAACTTTTACTAATTGTCTGCTGGGTCACAGGTGTATAGACCAAGTGTCATCAAGATGTCTGGTGACCAAGTGTGTAATACTATTGATAGCCTCACCCCTGTTCATAAACAAATCAAAAGAGTCCTCGTAAAGATTTTACCGCCTCTTTAAATAGGGACACCATAACCCTCTCCAAGCACTTAATAAGGTTAGTGCCACAGACCTAAAGCAATTGTTCACTGTGGGACATGTTTTTTTAGGTACAGGAATAATAATAAGTGTTTTTTCCACAGGGTGGGGATGGTGCGATTCAGGTGACTTTAGAAATATCAGGCACCATTCCTATGTTAACATCCTAAAAACAAGTGCAGTTGTTATCTGGCCCTTCGGCTTTCTAAAAAGTGACTTATGAGGCTATATGCCAACTGCACCTCTTTACACTCAGCAGAAGAGTCCTGTTCTGTAGGTGGGAAAGATGTGTACTGTGAGCAGAGGTGAATCCAGCATAGTATAATTATATTACCTGTATAGTACAGCCCATAATGAAGTTCCAAACAGTTAATTTTGGTAAGCCTACTGTTTAGACTATGTCGCTGACAGTTTTCTTTCTCATTTCTCAGCCTCATAATTCAAAAAAATATATTTTGTATTTTGTGATTTCATCACAGCAGTCACCTCCCAAAATACAAAATAGACTACTCACGCCAGTTTCTGTAGATTACAGTTTGGACTTGTCAGGCCAGCGCAGAGCCGCTCCACTGCTGAAATGCTCAGCTTATTGAAGCTGAGGTCCAGATCTCTCAGGGGTGAGTTTGATGACTGGAGAGCTGAGGCCACAATATCACAGGACGTCTCTGTGAGGTTGCAGGTGCTCAGTCTGCAATAAAAGAGTGAATACAGCATAGTACAATAATATTATCTGTATAGTACAGCCCATAATGAACTTCCAGACAGTTTATTTTGGTAAGCCTACTGTTTGGACTATGTTGTTGACAGTTTTTTAATGATTTCTCAGCCTCACAATTTTATATATATATATATATATATATATATATATATATATATATATATATATATATATAATCAGCTACTGATTTTGGCCATCATATTTGCACCAATTCTGTGTTATGGATACTCTTAAAAATTAGGATAAAACATTCAGACTTTTCAAACATTTTCAAACATTCAGGTCACAGCTCTCTGCAAAGAAGAGTGAATACAGCATCGTATAATAATATTACCGTTATGTTCTGAGTTCTGTCTGTTAGTTTATTTGTTTATTTCTTGTAATTTATTATTTTTCATTCTCATATCTGGTTTTCTGTTTATTATCCATAACTGTTCAATGCATTTTGTCATCTCCTGTTATGTCTGTGTCAGCATGTTTCTGAGCCCAAGTCACTCCCCTGTCTGTGTGCTGCACTATTCGGGTGGTTTCGGAAAAATCCTTCTCAGCCTCACGTTTTCTTACTTCCTACTTTCTCACTAGTTCATGTTGTACAGCACTACTTATTAATAACAACTAACCTAGATATTGTACAGTACTAATTATAGTAACGCACTTACTGTCTAACTAATTAACTAACAGTCACTTGTTTAGGGTAATTTAGATTTAATCACGTATGAGTATATTTGTAAAGGAAACTTTAACTCTGTTACATTTGGCAACTTTTCTTGTTTTTTTGTTTTTTTTTCACACAGCACTACTCACTCCAGTCTCTGTAGATTACAGAGTCTTATTGCAGGCTGCAAAGAAGAGTTAATATATTTAAGCAATGACTCATTGCATTGGCTCAGTCTGCAAAAAAGAGTGAATCCAGCATAGTATAATTATATTACCTGTATAGTACAGCCCATAATGAAGTTCCAAACAGTTAATTTTGGTAAGCCTACTGTTTGGACTATGTCGCTGACAGTTTTCTTTCTGATTTCTCAGCCTCATAATTCAAAAAAATATATTTTGTATTTTTTATTTCAGGCTGCAAAGAAGAGTTAATATACTTAAGTAATAACTCAAGACAGGAAGTGTATTTTGTGATTTTATCACAGCAGAGTCACCTCCCAGAGTACAAAATAGACTACTCACGCCAGTTTCTGTAGATTACAGTTTGGACTTGTCAGGCCAGCGCAGAGCCGCTCCACTGCTGAAATGCTCAGCTTATTGATGCTGAGGTCCAGATCTCTCAGGGGTGAGTTTGATGACTGGAGAGCTGAGGCCACAATATCACAGGACGTCTCTGTGAGGTTGCAGGCGCTCAGTCTGCAAAAAAAGAGTGAATACAGCATAGTACAATAGTATTATCTGTATAGTACAGCCCATAATGAACTTCCAGACAGTTTATTTTAGTAAGCCTAATGGTTGGACTATGTTGTTGACAGTTTTTTAATGATTTCTCCAGCCTCATAATTTAATATATATATAGATATATATATATTTTGTTTGGTTTTTTTTGTTCCATTATAGTGAGTGTGGTTATATTGCATTGGCACTTCCATTCAATATAACACATTTTGAACCTCAATATCTAGCCCGTTTCAAAATCTCTCAATGCCATTTTGCAGGTCTACTACAATGGCAGTGGGCTCGCCAGCTAATGATTTTGGCCATCATATTTGCGCCATTTCTGTGTTATGGATACTCTCAAAAATTAGGATAAAACATTCAGACTTTTCAAACATTTTCAAACATTCAGGTCACAGCTCTCTGCAAAGAAGAGTGAATACAGCATCGTATAATAATATTACCGTTATGTTCTGAGTTCTGTCTGTTAGTTTATTTGTTTAATTGTTGTAATTTATTATTTTTCATTCTCATATCTGGTTTTCTGTTTATTATCCATAACTGTTCAATGCATTTTGTCATCTCCTGTTATGTCTGTGTCAGCATGTTTCTGAGCCCAAGTCACTCCCCTGTCTGTGTGCTGCACTATTCGGGCGGTTTCGGAAAAATCCTTCTCAGCCTCACGTTTTCTTACTTCCTACTTTCTCACTAGTTCATGTTGTACAGCACTTTTTCTTAATAACAACTAACATAGATATTGTACAGTACTAATTATATTAACGCACTTACTGTCTAACTAATTAACTAACAGTCACTTGTTTAGGGTAATTTAGATTTAATCACGTATGAGTATATTTGTAAAGGAAACTTTTACTCTGTTACATTTGGCAACTTTTTTTGCGTTTTTTTTGTGTGGTTTTTTTCACACAGCACTACTCACTCCAGTATCTGTAGATTACAGAGTCTTATTGCAGGCTGCAAAGAAGAGTTAATGTATTTAAGCAATGACTCATTGCATTGGCTCAGTCTGCAAAAAAGAGTGAATCCAGCATAGTACAATAATATTACCTGTATAGTACAGCCCATAATGAAGTTCCAGACAGTTTATTTTTATTAAGCCTACTGTTTGGACTATGTTGTTGACAGTTTTTTTTATGATTTCTCCAGCCTCATAATTAAAAAATATATATATATATATATTGTATTATATATATTTTTTTTTGTTCCATTATAGTGAGTGTGGTTATATTGCATTGGCACTTCCATTCAATATAGCACATTTTGAACCTCAATATCTAGCCAGTTTCAAAATCTCTCAATGCCATTTTGCAGGTCTACTACAATCACTGATTACTTGCTTGGATTCTGCGAAGTGTTCGCACCTGCCCCTCACTATCACTACGTTCCTTAACTCTGTGCAATTGTCCACTCCCTAATCCGGAGCCGTATGTTTTACATGTGGGTCTATGTGCATCCAGTCCGTGTTTTCATTTAAACCCCAGTCTCCACAGTGTTCCTTGTCAGAATGTTGACATTATTCAGAGCCGAGTTACGAGTACAACTGTTTATTGAGATTCTCTTCAACAAACCTTTGATTTGATTTCTGGAACGACACCCTTTGCCCTTGATTTCAAGTTTTTGCCTTACCCTTTTGTTATTTGGTTTTTGACGTTTTCCTTCTGCCGTCGTCAACTTTTGTTTTTAGAAGGTGGTCAAATACAGTAAAGCAAGGGCGGCCAAAAAGAGACCAGCTTGGTCGCCGTACATAAACAGAAAATCGGTACTATTGAAGAGTTTACTAGGCTAGTCATAAACACTATGCTAGGCTAGCCAGCACGCACATGGAAAAATGGCAGTGAAAGTGTTAATGCCAGCTAGTTAACTAGCAACTAGCCTATTGTTATGCTTTTAAAAGTGGTTATGCCTTGCTAGCTAGCTAGCTAACCAACTGGCTGATATGGAATATTGCTCATTACACATGAGATAACATGCAATCTCGCAAGCAAGATGGAACTTAATATGCAAATACCATGTTGTTGGCACACAGTTGCTGTCTACTTAAGATTTCACTGCAGAAATGCATTTCTGACAGCAGAAGCAGGCTTGCAAGACTAGATTTTCTTTACAGTTTTTCTCAATAGCTTTGACCCATTTCATACATACTGCACAACTTTATGGTTCACATCCAAAAGCTTGTACCTCACTCAAAATCTTTTACTCATGTTTGAAAATTAAATCATTGTTTCAATTAATTAGTCATCAAAATGAAAGTCCCTTTATCCATTGTTTTAAATCAAAACTGTCAACATGGTCAGACATATTGTCATTAATTTGGTGAGAAGGTTTCTCGTGCTCACAAGAAACTTTTAGCTTTTTTAGATTTTTGCAATGTCCCTTTTCAGGCTCCATAGTAACGGCAGGATTTAGAACTAATTTAATAGTGCTGATCAAGAGTTTAAGATTGTAAGAATCTTTTGAGATAATATGTGACTCGATGCCGCAAAGGCTGTACCATTGCGCAGTTCTGAACTTTACAGAATGCAGAAAAAACTGTCAGAATTTTGGTAAAAAATTTGATAAGTGCAGATCTAGAATCTTGAAATACTCAGCTATCATTCAGCTATAAATCAATTATGTATCCAATTGAGCAAATATGAAAACAACAATAAGATATAAAGTCCGGTTGCTTTTCTTGTCAGTCTTCCACATTCTTCTTTATGGTGGAACAACTGTATTCTATGCAAATAAATGCAAATGAAGAGGTGATTATAACAGGCCCTTTTGGCTTGCTGCATTAACACTGTAGAAAAGCCAAATTCAATTTGGTTCTCCACAAAAGTATTGGGTTTGCATATGTTCCCACCCATCAACAACATGCAGATAAAATGAGGCTATTCATATAAAATCAAGAGGAAGGGTAATAGATCCGCTTCTATAAGCTAGACAAATGCGGTACGGTTTGAAGATAGCTGGCTCTGCGCCATGAAAGTATAGATTAATAAGTGCTACTAAAACATAATGTTCTAATGTTAAATTATATCTGCATCAGTCTATAAGTTCTTCTTTTCTGTAAAACTCATCCACAGCTGGAAACGGTATCAAATTTAAATTAAATTTGTCAGGTTTCTATTATCTGTTTTGTTTAAGTGTGTTTATTGTTACCCTCTGTGCTCACCATAGTCTGTGAGTTTGCACACCTGATTGTTACCGGTGTCTTTAAACCCCTCTGTTTGTCGCACTCATTGTCTCCAGCGTTATCTCATTTTATTGTTTGATCTCCTGTTTTTTGACCCGTTTCTACTTTTTGGATTACCCATCTGTTCTGATTTGACCTGCTGCTGAACAATCTGGCCAAATATGAACAGAGCAAATCCAACCCCGAACCCAGGAGGTGCTGAGACTGCAGGGACAATGCCTTGGAGTGAACAACAACAAACTTCTTTCCCTGAACCAGAAATTTGGCCCATCTTCACCACCAGATGGCCACATTGGTTAACTCCCCGGCCGACGCTGAAGTCAATCACTCTTATGATTGTGTGATCAACATGCTTCCGAGCACCACTCCCCCTAGAGGTTGTATGTTCTCCCTGTCTGCTCTTGAGACCCAAGCCATGGAGAACTACATAAACGAGTCCCTGGCTGCCAGTCTGATCCGTCCCTCCTCTTCTCCAGCCGGGGCTGGCTTCTTATTCGTGGAGAAGAAGAACAAGTCCCTCCGCCCCCGCATCAACTACCGTGAACAATATCACAGTCAAGAACCGTTACCCCATTCCGCTGGTCTCTTCTGCCTTCTTGTCACTGCAGGGCTGCCAGTTCATTACCAAGCTGGACCTCCGCAACGCCTACCACGTTGTACGCATCCGTGAGGGGCCTTCAACACCCCCAGTGACCACTATGAGTAGCTGGTCATACCTTTCAGACTCAGTAATGCCCCCGCTGTCTTCCAGAACTTCATTAACAACATCCTCCAGGAATCATGATATCCAAGTTCGTGTTTGTTTACCTAGATGACATTCTCATCTTCTCTGCCTCTCTGGAGGAACACATCAGTCACATCTGCCAAGTCCTCCATCATCTCCTGGAGAACTGGCTATTCGTCAAAGCCGAGAAGTGCAAGTTCCACCACTCCACCGTCCAGTTCCTTGGCTTGGTTGTCTCCAGGGGCAGATGGAAATTAACCCTGAAAAGAACTCCGCAGTAGCTAATTATCCCCCCCCCCCCCCGGGGCTGAAGAAACCATTGTCCTTGGCTCCTGTCCTGACTATGCTTGACCCAGAGAAGCAGTTCACTCTCGAGGTGGACGGCTCCAATGCGGGGTCCATCCCTGTGCCTACAAGGTACATCCCTGTGTCTTCCTCTCACCGTCTCTCACCAAGATAAATTACAGCATTGGCGACCCTGAGCCTCTGGTGCCGAAGCTGGCATTTGAAGAGTGGCCCCACCTGCTGGAAGGAACTACCATCCTGTTCATTGTCTGGCCTGACCACTGCAACCTGGAGTATCTGAGGTCGGCCCAAAATCATAACCCCTGCCAGGCCCGGTGGTCCCTGTTTTTTTAACAGATTCCACTTTCACCTCACCTACCAGCCTGTTTCCAAGAACGTTAAGGCTGACGAAAGTCCTTAGTGTTCTCGTTGAAGAAGCTGACTAGCCTACACAAGAGAAGCAGTCACTCTTAACTGGGTGCGGTTTCTTTTCTACAACATCATCAGCCTGGTTGCTATTCAAGCTGTAATAGCAAGTCAGAGAGTAGGGGACACTTGATCATGGACCTGGTATGTGACCTGAGTGAAATTTACCTGGTGTGTTTGTTTGGTCCCTGATCATGCAAACCACGAAAGCTGTGCGTTCTCTGCAGAGGCGGCACTACAGGACAGGCAAAGCAGGCAATTGCCTGGAGCCACAAACTTTTGGAGGGCCCCCAGGAAGGCTGATCACAATAGTCCTATGGCAATGACAATCTAAACATTTAAACATCCGTTGGGCAGGCAGTGCAGTGTGTACACCCCTAGAAGGGGAGCGTTGATGGGGCCCTGAAGGATGACCACATTAGTCCTACTACAATGACAATACAAAATGGGAACCCCCTTACAATATCAAGTGTAGTGTGTAGCCTACTCCGGAAACCCCCCTTGATGTGGCCCCATGAATTCTGTTTGAATAAAGATTCAACATGAAAAGGATTTATCCTAGTGGTTCTCAAAAGAAAAATCAACAAAACTAGGAAAAGAGGAACCAGGACCACCGTGGTAATTAGTTAACTTAGGCTACTCAACTAAGCTAGCTATCTAACCAACTAGTACCTGGTCGGTAGGTAGCTGGCCAAGAATTTAAAGTGGATGGTGGAAGTACTGAGCCCGCTTGTAATTAAAATGATTGGCTCAGACTTCCTGTGGTTTGGGGCAAGTGTGAGGCAGAGGATGGTGGTCTCCCTATCTTATATGTGGAACTTTCTCTTGGCACTGCAGTATGTTGTTTTGCTGTGACATGCTGTTTCCAAGGCTTTTTGCAAGGTGTTTCTTTGTGTCACTTTATTCTAAATGCAGGGTTTTCGTTCTCATCATAGTTTAGTGTCAATATTATCATTCTCCTCCAGCTTCACCAGCTTAGGCTCCGGACAGACAGTAGGCCTTGATGAATGTGGGGGTGCCGGAGAGCACTCCCACATTAGAGCTGGGGATCCTCTTACTGCCTCCACATCCAGCTGTAGCTGGTTGAGCTGATGGCTCATCACTTTGAGATCCCGCTCAGTCTTGGCCGTCACCTTCCGTTGGCTTTCATCATCATCTCTCTGTAGGTCCAAGAAGGACTGGAATATCCGGGAGAACTCAGCCAATGCCGGCTCTGCAGACGTGTGCAGGCCTGCTGGGGGTGGAAAGTTCTCTGCCTTACCTCCAGCTGCATTGTCCCTGAGTGGTTGCCAGCTGCTTCCCTTGCTGCCCGGGCTTGGGCATCCCAATTCTGACACCAAATAGAAGGGTTTTCCCATTTGGGTCTCATCTATATACCTATAGTATGTGTACAGTCACCTCTGTTTCAAAGTGCAGTGGAAGAAGTTCTGCAAGTAAGTGCACCTGCCATTTTACTGTAACTAAAATAAATAAACTGCCTTTACTTTGGGACTAGTCTGTCTGGCAAACATGTTCGCCCATTTGCATTTGCTGGTATATTTATCTATTACAAAACTATTGCATTTTCCCAACCAAGGCGACTACGTTTACCAGACTTTTATTGCTGAACAATGCGGCACACAAACCCAACAGGTTCGGCCATGATTCTGCCTCACATGTAACCAAACACAAAAAATAACAATTCCACAATCAGCATATACATTACATTTTCCATTTCACACTGTAGTTGAGAGATTAACAGGTTCACAGGTGAGATCAAAATTGTGCGCACTTCCGGATTCCTGCATTTCCCCTGTCCCACAGTCAATGGCAGCATGGCTACATCGTGACAGACACATTTTAATGTTTATAATGCTTGGTTTACCCTTGAATCTTTATCTGTTTAATCTTAACATTAATGAAAAACCAAAACTGTCAATATAAAACAATATGTCTTCCCCAGGGACCCCAGGGTCTTCCCCAGCTTATCTACAAAAAATCATCAGACCCTACACCCCTGCCAGACCTCTTCGTTCAGCCTCCACAGGCCACTTGGCACCTCCCCCTCTCCGAACCTCCACCTCACGCTCACGACTACTGTCTGTTCTGGCTCCACGGTGGTGGAACGAACTCCCCGTTGAGGTCAGAACTGTAGAATCTCTCCCCACCTTCAAGCGCAAGCTGAAGACACACCTCTTCAAGCAGCACCTCTCCCCATCCCTCCCTACCTCCCTGTGAACCTTAATTGTTGTCTCTGTGACTTGCCTTGTGTATCGGCATTTTTAGTTGGCTAGGTAGCAGTGTTTGGATAATTAACTTTGGTCACTTTTGCTTTGTTTGTTTGTTTCTTTCTTTGTTCAAAAAAAAAACAAAAAAAAAACAAAAAAAAATTGGCCCTCGTCCTTATCTTTGTTGTACAGGTAGCAGTTGAAATTGTACTTCCCTCCAGGGTCTTTCAGCGAACTTATACCTGGTTATGGGTATGCACTTTGTTGTACATCACTCTGGATAAGAGCGTCTGCCAAATGCCAATAATGTAATGTAAATGTAATGTCATATGTGTACATGCGTGAACAATTTTACAAGGAACACTTTTGGCTGAGCCTGCCAATTCGTATCAGCACCACTATCCATGTTGCTGTCAAATTTTAAATTTCAGTCTTTGTAGTAATAATAGCCAATGAGGGAGTTTCTAAAAATGAAAACAAATGAGAGAGCTGTATAGGCTACTGTGTTTTTGTGTGTGTGTGTGTGTATGTGTGACTGTATGCAAGGCCCAAGCTGAGGTAGCATTCAGCTTCATTTAGCCAACTGTAAAATCTCTGTGAAATGAATGTTGTGTAGCTAACAAATGATAACTGTCAGCAACTGATAAACAATGCACAAAATAAAAGAATGTATGACTTACATAGATGCTATAACAAGATACTAGTTAAGCAGTTATATCCTTAATCTTCAATCGGAAAAAGTTTACATAACACTCATATACAAGAGAGAAGTGAGGAAAATGGCAGCAGGCAGTCATTTTTTCTCCAAGGGGGAGGAACCAGGAAGAAACTGGCCAATCACAAAACAGTGTTAACTATATGTTACACATTCATCACTGATGTGCAGCTACTGCAGCTAATGTAAAAAATAAATAATAAATAATCATTACGTCTACTCGTCAAAAATGAGTACTTGGCTCACCCCTAGTAACCACATCTGGTAGGTAGGTTGGTGCAATGATCATTGCTTGTTTAAAACAAAGGGTCCAAGGTATGAAATGAGCCTCATAGATACTAAAATAATTGTTCCTCTTTTTTTCTGTTCAGTAGTCACTGCTGCCCATATCAAGATTACACCGTCATCAGCAAGTTACAGAGTGACCATCGTAAACTTCTTGGAACATGTGCATGCTCTAAAACATGCTCTTTGCTCTCTTGCTCTGCATTTAGTTTTTACAGCTTGAGATAATACTCTTGTAGGATATATGTGACAAAACAGTGTTGAAGGAAGTGTATTGACATGCAAACATGTTTTAATTAATTTATGAAAAAGAAGCAATGGAGAAAGCACAAAACGTGATCCAGAAAATAAAAATGCAAATTGATTGTAGTTGTCTCAAATACTTGCGATCACGTGATCATACAACAATCGTGACTGCCCTAACCTGATGCTGGTGAAATTAGCAATTCCACTTGTGCCCAGGCAAGTTTGCATTTGCGTTGTGAACAAAATATGGTCGCTTGTCTTAATATTGTAATTTAATACAACCTTTTAATTTTTACTGAGTTGTATAATTTGATATATCAGATTAGTCTGCTGTAGGGACTACAACTTCCACATTCCCACAGGGAAATTCTGCAACGTCCACCACGAATGACGTCTAACTTGGTTCAGCCAATCCCGTAATGGCGGGAGCAATAAACTTTCCCGTATAAGAGCAAGACACGTTCTTGGGATTTCTCTTCTGCTTCTTCTGCTTCTTCTCTTCGACGCACCCTTTTTGGCCATTCGCTTCAGCTCATCTGCTCCTATTTGGCGGCCCGTGCGAGGACCCCTACATAATTTGGAGCCCCGTGCGAGGACCCTACATATTTTGGCGCCCAGTGTGAGGAAGACTTGCTTTGGCTCAAATTTCATGTCTTGTGACTTCATAACGAATTCCCCTTCCTAATTTGGAGCTCTGCGTGAGAAAGACGAGCTTTGGCTCATATCATGTCATGTGACTCCAGAATGAATTCTCGGCATTCTTTGGCTTTCTCAGCTAAATAGCCACAAGTGCAATTTTCTGAAAAGACCACTAGATGTCACCCTTGTACCATTTTTGAAAGCCTGCATGAGCCACTTTCTTAATACACTGCCCCCTCGTGTAACATTGTGGCATTACATTCGTAATCTTACACGGTAGTTTGTTGATTGGCATTTACCTTCCGGTATAATACGTATTATCAATAATAGTATTATTAGCCGTACTCTATTTTTAATTAAATACTTTGTTAAAGTAATATTTAATAATAATAAATTTAATTTCACTTTTAAATTCAAATTTAATTGTAATTTCAACCTGTCACATTCTGGTATTTAGGATTAATGTGATCAGCATCACAGTTCCTATTTAACGGTCTAAATATCCGCCATATGTTCGGTAATTTTGCTGTTGTTACATTGCAGTACCGCTAGTGCAACTTGAATCCCTGTGTGATGCTATAGCTACCTTGTACTATAGTTAGAGAATATTCAAAGAGCATTTTAAATTCTTTGTCCTTCATCACAACTTGTATGTTAGATTGTGATATTGGGAAACAATTCATTGCCAACTTTTAGGAGCTCAAGGCCCTTGTGAAATAGTTAACTTCAAGAGTACCCTCTTAAGTTACTGATTCAGCGTTTAGCTTTATTTGGCTTGAGATATGGAACCCATATCTATTGATGAGTACCTTTCCTTTTTAGCCCACCGTTTAGCACCTGGCTACATAGCTTTCCTGAATCAGATGAACCTCACTGATTGTAGGAAAGAAATGTTCTCCTTAATCAATGAGAAAGGTCACTCCCCCAACCATTCAAAAGACCCAATTCTAAGTTGTCTGGTCTTGAATTTTGCCAGACAGATTAGTCTTGCTCTTCAGACCAACAAAAACTTAGAATCAGAGATGGCATACCTCAAAGGACAACACACCAGTGTTTTACTTGAGCTTCAAACTGTTGGCAAGAAAGCAGTACAATACTTACGTGATCTGCATTCAGCTGAATCAGATCTTTGTTCCTACAGAGAGGAATTATTATCAGTTGAAGAGTGGATGCCACAAGCTACCACATCCACTCTGTTCTGTATGCCTGCTTTCTCAGGCTTGCCCAACTCCAGCTTCTCCTGCTTCCTCCTTACACCACAAGGTGGGGGAAGGGGGGTCACAAATTGATTCGGGTTTGTCAGATCCCGGTTCCACAGCTTGCTCTGATGGAGACTCCTCAGTCTCCTCAGATTGCCACCCTTGCAATGGTTTGTTCACCTCTTCCCTAGAGAGGGAAAGGGGGGACTCCATCCCAACGGTGGTCCATCTCTGCAAGGGAGAAACAGTCAGGCAAGTACAGGACTGCACCTTCCATGCCCACCCCTCTCGTGAGGAGGCCAGGGAACCCTCCCGTGGACACGGTAGATCTAGCGTTATTAATTGGGCACACAAAAAGCAATGCTAATCCCGCTAGCTTTCCCTTTATAACTGAGAGGATAGGTGACAGCTCTGTATAGTACACTGACAGCGACAATTCATCTTCTGCCAACCATTGTGAGAATGACTGTTTTGTAGCTCCGCCCCCTAAACCAAACCGAGGACGTCGAGCTCCGCATGAAACGCATTCACATTCAAATGTGATTTCAGTCTCTCCTTCTCCAAATCGGCAGACTAGTGCAACTTCACATGGTCTTCGCTTTGAGGAGCTAGAGGCCATGGCGAAGTATGTCCACACATTTCACCCCAAGGACTCTGAATTTAACATTCAGAGTTACTTGAGAGAAGTTGACTACTGTCTCTCGGATCTGCCCAGGGCAACCGATCGAGAAAAGGTACGACTGGTATGGAAAACCTCTACCAGAAAGATCCATACATTTATGGAACAACTTCCACCACAGGTTCGTTCCAGCTATCCCAAGGTTTGTGAAGCGTTGGTAGCTGAGTACCTGCCACGGTTTGATCAGGCCACAGCCATGATCAAATCTGTGGAGGTTAAACATAGCCGTACAGAACGACCAAAAGACTTTTACCAACGTCTTAAACATGCTTTTTTCCAGGGCAGAAACAGACCAGGCTTAGATGAAGATCAAGCCTTCAAATCCCTTTTTGTGCACAACCTGCACCCCTGTGTCCGAACTCATGTTTCACTGTTTTCAAGGGGCCAACACTCAGCCCTTGAATTAAGAAATGAAGCCCAAATGGTCTGGGACACTTTAAGGATTGTGCCCAGGAACGAGGTATTGGAAACAGCTAAGCACGTTGTTCCAACCAAGCCCGCCGGCACTTCCCAAGTTGCCCCATTAAAATCTAATGGCTCTAAACAACGGCATGTGAGTAAGTTCCCGGTTAAGAGCCACCGTGGTCGCTTCTCACACTCTGATTCCAGCCGGAATTGGAGAGAAGACCGACCCGGTAGGCCCAAGCCTCAGAGTCACCAGCATGACTCTGATAGGGAAGATACCTTGTCTGAAGAGAGCTTCTTCAGTTCCTCGGAGGACAACTAAAGCCTCTAACCTTTGTTCAGTAGTGTGTATGCCTTGAGTAACCACTCCAAAGAGCTATCTGGTCTTGTTCAACCTCCATCAAAAGACTGAATAAGACTGATCTATAGCCGTGGTCTCCTCACAGGCAGACTCCCGGCTGAAGCTTTGACCACTTTCTTTTGCACACCATTCCTACCAAAGGGGGGTGGCAAAATAAACTGGTAGTTCATAGCAGCCACTTAGATTTGCATGTAGCAGCAGCAAACGCAGATCGTAAGTAGGTAGGAGTTAAATCCGACACCTATTATAACTCGTAAACGTTCATTGCTTCTTTCTACACCTACTGAACCATCGTAAAGTATTGCATGTAGAAACTACAGGGTAATCTTTACAAGTATATCCGAGACTCGAACAGAGGTTGAATGCTGCACAGCGCACTACCAGGCCTACGGACACACCCAGTTACCTTGCGGTAACTTCGTGGCCTATAGCGAGTGGAAACTGGTGTACGCGGAACGCTACATCAGTTTACTCCTGCAAAGCTCACCATCGAACAACAGCAACAAACTTTTCCACCCGGAAAAAGGACAAGCGAACATCCTTCCAGCAACCGAGTGGACCAGACGACAGCGCGCGGCTAAGACGCCCCAGCCTGCGCATCTCTCCAGGACACGCATTCACAGCACCATCGCGGCTCCTATAAGGACAGCACGTCTTTTGGATCCAATGCGTATGGACTCAGTAAGAGAACAAACATTCAGGCATAGCCAGTGTTTAGTTTAGTCTTAACTGTTTTTGTGGATCTGTGTTTCAATATTTACCATCCTACTACTGTAATGTGTTTGGTTAGCTACATATATATGTACGTGAATTGATTCGCCGTCTTTTGCGCATATATAGAGTAAAACTACTCAAGTAGTCCCATCCCACAGCTAACTCTAACTCATTGCCACACCCAGAACTCTAGCTTACTCAAGCTAGCTACTCCCACTTTTACCTTTCCTTTGTTCAAGCGACACGCGCGCTTGCGCGCGCCACACACACGCACACACACATACCCAACTAAATTTCCTTACTAACTTCCCGTTAGTTTATCTGTTATGTGTTTGTATGTTTGTTTAATAAATATATTTTATTAAACCCCGGTGTCCGTTTTGGAATAGCATAGACATGAGAGCCGAGTTAAAGCAGTCTTTCGAAGAACTTTCAACCTTCAGGTTCTCGGTATGTTTAATCATTAATATTGGTTATTTTAATTATTAATTAAAATACTAAATTTGTGGTTAGATATTTCTGATAACAGTAATTTTATGAGACTGATAACTTTTTGCAGTTATACTGCTACATAACATTAACTGGCGCCCCGGTTTCGTAGAGAGTAAAATCCCTACGTTATTTGGCGGCCCGTGCGAGGACCCCTACATAATTTGGAGCCCCATGCGAGGACCCTACACTGCTAATCAACAAATTCATGAATTGTTTTTGACAATTGGTAAGTTTCAAAATAAAATCAAATGAAGTTAACGGGGGGCCGCGGTAGCGCAGACGCAGCGGACTTGCGGTTGCAGTTCACTGCCAAAAGGCAAGTTTGGCTGGCTAAAGAGGAGCTGCATAATTGGCTCGCTGCTCCAGAGGGAGGGACTTGGCAGGGTTAGTAGATCACCGCACAACAAAAAGCACCTTGGGCGCCTTGGAATCACAGAAGACAAGCATGAGATGAGATGGTTTGAAGAAGGCGTGTCGCTCTCCTTTGGGCCGCCGAGGGACAGGGTGTGGGTGGTGTATCTAATACTAGCTAATACTAGCTAATACTAATACTAGAGTTATTGCATTTGATGCTGCTTATGTTCTGGATTCAGAACATTAAATGAGGTCACCAGCTTGATTGAAAAATATATATACGCTCTGGGATTGAGACACCACTGGAGTGGAACGGCCAGTGCACTGGCGGCAGGAGCTTGGGAAAGTGATCAACGGCGAATATTTCCCTAGGTCATATTTCGGTAGAGCCGCACCTTGGAGAGGGCCGCGGGGAGAGTCAGCACCAAGGCCAGGACCACCGGGGCGAGGCGCGTGCGGAATGTAAGAACTAATAATGTCTAATTAAACAGGCACAGCTGAACCAAGGGAGGGAGCTGCTCCCTACAAAAAGCGGGGCTGCGGAGCAGAGCGGGGCTGGCGATGGAGAGAGACACAAAGCCAGTGCGGACTTAAACCATTTCGGCCAAAAGACGAACGCACCACCACTAAGAGAAACGTGGAGGAATGCCGGGAGGAAACCCCGCGACCAAAACTTAAATCTGGGACATGTGAGCGTATCTCTCCTGCTGTAAGCCAGCTAACATCTCCCTCTCTAAATCCTAGACTGAATCACCAACGGAGGGCGACTAGGCTGGGAAAGAGGACTACCGAGGCTGGAGAGACACAGAGACTGAGTGGCCCCGCCACAGACAAAGACAGACGAATGCTGTTGCGTGGATGCTGATTTTTTTAAAATATATTTTGTCGCTGCCTTTTTGGTGTTACTAATTTTTTGCCCGTTTAATTTTTTTTTGAAAAGGAACCAATTTTTTGCTCTGGACAATTGAAATGTGCCTTGAAGACACTAACAGAGAATAAAATTATTGTTCACACATTTTTCTCTCTCTCTCTCAACCAGCGGGGCACCACAATATACAGTATAAGTTTATAAATGTTTCCTGCTCAACATTTTTATTTCATTTTATTGTGATTAGATATTGATAATGTGAAAATACGCTGTTAATCACCTACATAATTAATGACATAATACTCACATGGCCTTCTTGCAGTTCCTGACCACTGGTATCAGCCTCTGACGACCTGCTGCTGATTTGTGGTAGGTCTTCAAGTCAAACTCATCCAGGGTCTCCTCTGACATCAGTAACACAAAGGCTAGAGCTGAAACTTGGTGTGGTTCCAGCTGTTTATCAGAAAGTTTTCCCAATCTCAGGGAATTCTGGATTTCCTCCACAAGAGAGTTGTCGTTCAGTTCATTCAGACAGTGAAACAGATTGATAATCCTCTCTGCTGAAGATTCCTTTCTGATCTTCTGCTTAATGTACTGGACTGTTTTCTGAGTGCTCTCTGATCTGCTTTCTGTCGGTGTCCATAGTCTTTGAAAGAAAGACTTCTTGTGTCTGCGTCCTGTCTGTGTCAGTTGTTCTCCAAAGAGACTTTGAACGGTGTCCAGAGACAAGCCAAGAAGGAATCGGAGGAAAAGGTCTAAGTGTCCATCTGTACTGTCTAAGGCCTGATCCACTGCCATTCTGTGTAACTCAGACAGCTGCACTTGGCCAATGTGAAATTGAGCTCTGAGTACATTTCTGTTCTCATTTACACATGAATGAAATACAAACAAGGCAGCCAGAAACTCCTGAATGGTCAGATGCACAAAGCAGTAGACATTCTCCTTATGTAACCCACGCTGAAATTTAAAGATCCCTGTGCACACACCAGAGTACACTGAAGCTTCGCTGACATCAATGCCACTCCCCCTCAGGTCCTTCTCATAGAATATCAGATTGCCCTTTTTCAGCTGTTGAAAGGCCAGCTTCCCCAGTTTCAGGATGATTTCTATATCTGACAATTTCTCTGGGTTTGTCTCATTGGAGCCATGATATTTCTCATGCTTCATACAGGTCTGAATGAGCAAGAAGTGCGTGTACATTTCAGTCAGAGTTTTGGGCACATCTCCACTCTCAGTTTCATCCAACATTGTCTCCAGAACAGTAGCAGAAATGCAGCAGAAGACTGGTATGTGGCACATGATGTAGAGACTCCTGGATGACTTCAAGTGTGAGATAATTCTGCTGGCCTGGTTCTGATCGCTGACTCTCTTTCTGAAGTACTCCTCCTTCTGTGGGTCATTGAACCCATGTACCTCTGTCACTCGGTGGATGTACTTCTGTGGAATCTGACTGGCTGCTGCTGGTCGGGAGGTGATCCAGACGAGAGCAAAGGGAAGCAATACCCCCGCAATAAGATTTCTCAGTAGCTTCTGCACTGAGGCTGGTTTTTCTACATTACGCCAAATTCCATTGCTCTCGAAATTTAGAGGAAGTCGACACTCATCTAGACCATCAAAGATGAACAAAACCTTTACCTCATGATCAATCATTTTAATCTCTTCTGGGGAAAAATTATTCAGGAAAGTAAGTTCTGGAAAGTAATCCTGGAGAAGTTCCACCAGACTAAATTCTCTCTCCTCCAAATTAAGATCACGGAAAGGAAGAGGGAAGATAAAATCAATGTCCTGATTGGCTTTTCCTTCTGCCCAGTCCAGAATGAACTTCTGCATAGAGACGGTTTTCCCAATGCCAGCGATGCCCTTTGTAAGCACAGTTCTGATGCGTTTCTTTTGGCCAGGTAAAGGCTTAAAGATGTCATTGCAGAGGATTGGAGTCTCCTGGGTGGTTTGTCTCTTGGATGCCGTCTCAATCTGTCTGACCTCGTGCTCATTATTGACCCCCCCACTTCCCCCCTCTGTGATGTAGAGTTCTGTATAGATCTCATTGGGGAGGGTCTGTTCTGCTGAACTTTGAAATATGCGGTCAAAAAGATTCTTCAGATACTCTTTCAGGTTATGTTGGTCTTTTATTATGGATTCTCCTGAGAAGAGGAAAATCAGTGTTAAACCTTTCATCAGTAAAAAGTAAAAAAGTTTGATTAAGCACATTTCCTACAGCAGGTGCAATTCAATGTGCTGTACATAAACAGGCAGAAACACACAGGGTGATTGAAAGACACAAATAAAAAACATCTTCCTAGTCAGGACAGGACAGAAATAAAATCAAGATATATATTTGGGCAAATAGCAGCAGGAGAAAAAGTGGCACAACAACAAACACAGCAGAGAAACAAGGTTGGATAAATAAAATAGTTGAAAAAAATGCATTAAAAAAATGCATAAAAGCAGAAGTAGTACAAATAGATTCAGGATCAGGCTTGATACAGTGCTAGATACTATTTAGCTTTTAGGCAAACTAAGCAATAGGTACACATTAGTGGTTGGAAAAGGTGAGGTTTGCTTGGCTGAATGACCTCTTCTCACCATTATGACAAGTTATGTTATGTTAAAATCGATTCTGAAACTGACTGGTAACCAGTGCAGGAACTACCAGAGGGCAATTTCCACCTATTTTGTATTCATCCTCTAAAAGTGTCTATATCTCCAAAACTATTTACTGCAAACACATGGATAAAGACGTAAATTAAAGAAGAGGCCTGTACCATTCAGAAATTTGAGACAGAACAAATTTATGTCAGAGCAGGTACATACAGTGTACATGCAAGTTTAAAGATTAAACTTACTCAAATATAAATAAATATAAATAAATAAATAAATAACTGCCTTGTGTTTTTATAGTTTATGGCACTGAATATCTCAATTTCTAAGTCCAGGACCAACCCAGAGCTACATTCTATTTTTATGTCAACTTGTGTACAAACTACACAAACTACATAAAGCTATCCACAGGCATTCAAATACCACAAGTTTTTCCAGATGTCCTCAATTGTCCTCAAATCTCCCCAAATACAAAACATCAGCATATATTTTTGTCCAGAGACATTAATGATCAGAAAGCTTGTTTTATGTTAAAACAGATTTTTTTATATAAAATGTAAAGAAACATTCAGGTGTGTTTTATTCACATATATGAGAGTATGTTTTTACAAAGCTCTGCAAAGTGTTAAAAAGGTCTCCAAAAAGGATTACTCAACCTAATTTCCAACAAATCTGCATCACATTTGAATTGAAACTTGATTTCAAAATTAGGTTAACCAGAACCCCGTTAGCCCAGTTAGCCGGTACAATTACAGTTTTATCTGTAGCATGCCCAAATCCTGTAATTACGCACGTCTGTATATGCTGTCAACCAGGGGCGTAGGTTTCATTTCAACGTTGGGGGGGACACAGTAAGTGGGGGGTCTGGGGGTTCTCCCCCTGGAAATTTTGAGCATCTCTCACTTAATTTCCTGCATTCTGGTGAATTTTTATGAACCAATTTGCTCCTTTTCTGCATCAATTTATTGTGAGAAAATGTTTGCTTTGAAACTGTTCAATGGCTTTTAAGAACATTCCAAATCGAAATCTTCACATTTCCCTCAGTCCAGCTTCCTCATTTTCCGCCACAAATCTTTCTGATCATTTGCAAACACAGCGAACAGAATGCTAACGAAAAAAAAAAAAGTTTGCAAACTTCAGGCACAAGTTATAAACTAGATAACGTTAGCGTTTCATCCACAGATACTCTCATTCCGAAACAGGTAAAACAAGCGTGATAGCTACTTACACTAGACTATCATGCTTCCGCAACGGTAGACATATAGCAACTGCGAGTCAGCGAGGCCGGCGGACCCAGCAAGGTTAAGATGGTATGGTCCAGTTGGGGTGTATGAAATAATTGTAAAATAGGTAAGAAGGATATCTCAGCGTTTCCACCCTCTGTGCTGTTATTTTTACCTGTATTGGGGAGGAGGTTATCATTCATTATGTTTTGGGGGGGACAAATTCACCTCTTCTAAATATTGAGGGTCCCCCCTGTCCCCCCCTAAATATATGCCCCTGCTGTCACCTGAATATGACACATTATACCTTGTTGGAAAGGGTAGGAAACCTTGTACAAGAAGCTTACCACATTTTGCATTAGTTTGGTACTGAAATTACCTAGCAATGCATTTACGCAACAGTAAGAAGTAGTTCAAGGCAGCATTTGCTTTGGTATAGCCCTGGCAAAAATATTACTACTATTACTACTGTTGTTGAAATTATATATTCATGTGATTATATATTATTAATTGCTTATCCTATTATTAGTTGCTTATGCTGGAGTGATCCAGATCATACATAATTGTTAAAGTACCATAACTTTCTTTGTGCTAATGAATATTATTTTCTGTAACTGTATGAGTGGAGATGTCTCTCCCTGTCTGTACTGTGGGCCTCCAAGGTTACGGCCATTAACTGTGTGTTCTGGATTATCTTGTCTTGGTGCCTGAGAGCCTGCAGAACCAAAAACATTAAACCTCATGACGGAGGCTACCATGGGGATTATCTTCCTGGAAATAGGGAGTTAAAACAAGATAAGATAGATTTCTCAAACGCGCAGTTAGAGAACATGTATCTGCATAGACAGTACCTTGAAGGGGGGAGATATGAATAAACAATCTGTAGTAAGGAGAAGAGTGGGGAATTGTCTTTGAATATTGATCATTGGGAATGTTTAATCAAAGGGGGCGTACATTTGTTGCGCTTCATGCATACATATATCCAGACAAAGGAGAGAAACCTCTGTCCTTGTTTTTGCATGTAACTTGGACCCTATGCGCATAGTAAAGATTGGATTTTATTTAATGTCTCTGTCTCTGAGTGTTTTCTTACAGGAATAAATTAAAATTCCCACCACAACTACACGGTTTGAAATCCACGTATTGACCACCTATACCATGGTCTTTTACCAGAAATGAAAACCTAAGCAGGGGTTGTGCAGAGGTAAAGTCTTCACATTCTCCTCATTAGGTTCAAGGTGGGAGTTGGCTGAATGAAGATGAAGGAAAGAATCCTTGAATACCATTAAACTGTTCATTGACCAAGGCGCCCTGGGAAGTATGTTCACATATGCAGAGGCTTCAGTAATTCCCTGGACAAAGACAGACAAACCTGTCTATGGTTTCATATCTTCTCCTCCTTCTTACTAACGAACCAATAAACCACAGTGACCCCCTTCTGCGTATGCATTCTTATGGTGATTAGACAGTTCCGGCAAAATTCCGACTATATACTCAGTTCCTGCCACATATACTAGGGGGCACTCATAGATCGCTTATGATTAGGTTGTTCGTAAACTTGTGCAAACCTCTGAATGGCCATGTCCTATTGTTCACTTTCCCAGCTTCCCCTGAGTCATTATGCTAGCTAGATATTTTTTTATCTTGTAAAATTCAAGGTTTTAAACGCGTCTTGAATTGGTTTAATATTCCCAACTTCTTATTCTTAATTCCCGGTCCACCTTAAATCTTTTACTGCTGTCTCAACTGCCTGTTCGCAATTTAGCAGCAAAATCTTTCACAGTAAAGCTTGAAGCCTTGGGCCACACATAACAGAAACATCACACAATTTAGCCAAAATAGCCAACTTATCTATATTGTACTGGTGATAGCCAAAAAGGAAAAGATTATAGCTAATTGACAGCTGTCCGTTTACAAACAACCATTTCTGGACGTCACATAGCTAGTAACATAAGCTCTCTAATGTTTTGGTAGATTGCTAATCGCAATGTAACATTACTGTAATTCATAAAACCATTCACTGTTATAGCAGATGGCATTTCACAATTTTTAAATGTGAATAGTTTTACTGGCATGAGAAACAAAAATAATAAAAAAATTCAAAAATAATAAAAAATGGTAAGAACATTTCACTCATATAACACTGCTTGTCTTTGGTCTAACTGCAGGCAGCGTATTAATTTAGAACGGTAATTAGGCTTGACCTGGACTACCTGCCAATCATTGAAGGATTATACAAATGTAATCACCCCTAGCATCCAATCAGAATCAAGCATTCACCCAGAAGGTTCCATAAATATACCTGTATCTAATGATTTGCAAAACAAACTTTCATTCCAAACCAGAATTAGATATATGTTGGTTGGCTGAGGAATAAAAGTGAGCTAAAAAAAGGAAAGGGTTTATTCATGCAACTTCTGGATTGCATAGTTCTGTTCTTATATTGGTCGTGAGCATGGCTTGTTTTGCAAATAGGAGGCTGATAAGCATCAAAACTGCTGTTCTAGCTAGTGGAGATAATAATCTGGCATCAGCGCCTTGCAGGTTTATTACAGTTTTTTGTATGATATAAATATGAATGCAATAATTTCAGACTCGGCCACAAGGAGGCAAAGTGGATAGGGTCCACTTTCTATATCTGGTCTTTGTCAGTACATGTGCTGCTGCATTCTGTATATATTGTAACTGACTAATTGTTTAGTTTTTTTCTGTAGACAGGACAGCATTGCAATAATCAAGCCTCCTGGTAATAAATCCATGCATCCATTCATGGTTGTTGCATCCGAGCACAATAAGAATATTCAATTCTTTAATGACAGTGAGGTCTGTAAGCATTTGGACAGTGGTACAATTTCTGTTCTGGCTCTCTACTCTAGATTTGAAATAAAACAATGAATATGAGGTTAAATTAAGACTGTCATCCTTAGTTTGAGAGTATTTACATCCATATCAGGTGATCCGTGTATGAATTACATCTTGTTTTATGTATAGTCCCCCCATTTTAAGAGACCAAAAGTAATTGGACTGTTGGCTTCTCGGCTATCTCTGATTAGTCAGGTGTATTTAATTGCCTCCTTAGTGCAGTTAAGAAAGCTTGCCGTATCTAGTGTTGATTCTACACTTTTGATTGGCATTGGAGTCTATTATTGGTGTTTGTCAACATGAGGATCGAAGTTGTGTTGAACAAAGTTGAGTAAGTCATTATCATTCTGATAAATAAGAAAAAAAACAGCCAGACACATAGGCCAAACAATAGGCTTACTGATAAAACTGTTTTTAACATCATTAAGAAGGAAAAAAACTGGTGTATGTTTGGGGTCACTGCCTTGCACCATCCACCATGACCATGAGTTTGGAGGCATTTGAACACTGAACTTGGGCAGTGTTTCACAGATGAGGGCAGTTCCTTTGCTCTTGCCATTACTCAGACACAAGTCAGTGTTGTTCTTATCTGTATTCAATACCTTTTTCCAGAACTGAGCAGGCTGTTTTAGGTACAACTTAGCAAACTGTAACCTGGCCATCCTGTTTTTGCAACTAGTAGATTGCATCTTGCAGTGTCACCTCTGGTGATCTGTTTGTGAAGTCTTTTGGTCATTATCACATCCCTACGTGTGTTTCTGAACTGTAATTCCTACATGGATCACCTGATATGGATGGATGTATATACCCTCAAATTAGTTGACATTCAGCACTTTAACTTAATTTCAAATGCAATGAGCTGGAATACAGAGCCAAAAGAACAGAAATGGTACTACTGTCCAAATACTTGTACCTGTATATGAATAATTGTGGAGTGATTTTATAAAAAATATATATTATTAAGGTCAGCAAATTCAATCAGCCTCCACTTTTATCATAGTTCATGTACGCTAAGTGCATGTGTGCCAGGTTAGTAAATATGGACATATGAAAAGGTGCTTTGTTGCACATGATTACCAGCTATGTATGTATCCCCTGCAACCACTTCATGAACAGCTTCATAATTATTGACATACACTTTATTTTATTTATTTTAACTTGTGTAAAGCAGTGGGCTTTATTCATGATTCAATGGAATCAACCAAAGTCTTACATTTTTTTATTTGAAAAATGTATTTCCCCAAAAAACAGGCTCCACAATTATTGGCAACCCTGGTTTAATACTTTGTGCCAACACCCCAGGCAAAGATGACAGCCAAGAGTCTTTTCCTATAATTTGTGATAATGTTAGAGAATTTGAACAGATTTTTCACAATTCCTCCAAGCAGAACTTTTCAGAATCATTGATATCCTTGGGATCCGGCCTCTTCAGTTCAGACCTCAGGTTTTTCTTGACATTTAAGTCTGGAAACTGAGATGACCATTGCAGAACATGGTTGTTATTCTTACTTAACCATTTCCATGTTAAGTTTTCCTGGTACTTTGTTGAATTCATTGTGCTATAGGGAGGTAAAGTGGAAATCCAGTTGAATGGCATTTCCGGTATATTGCTAACTGCTATGTTAGCGGATTTCATCATAGACGGCAACAACAACAACTTCATATAAGCAAACTAAGCCGGCCTGTATCGTAGTGGTTAAGGTAAATGACTGGGACATGCAAGGTCGGTGGTTCTAATCCCGGTGTAGCCACAACAAGCCCTTGAGCAAGGCCCTTAACCCTGCATTGCTCCAGGGGAGGATTGTCTCTTGCTTAGTCTAATCAACTGTACGTCGCTCTGGGTAAGAGCGTCTGCCAAATGCCATTAATGTAATGTAATGTAAGCATTAAAAAACAAACTTACAAAATTACATAGCTCCAGAACTTCCGCAAATTATCGCTATGCATGATTTTGTTGCTTTTCAAATATTTTCTTAATTACAAGTGTACGGTCAGATTAGTGTATGAAATGCAACAACAAAGATGACATTATCCATCCTGGGATGGCCAGGCTCACGGAATGTACCAAAATATACATTTTTTCCTCCAATTGTACGTGACATCGGTTGCAGGTTGCCATTGATAGGCCACATAAATTTATCCTATTTGTAATCAAGTTTCTAAATTACAATCATGACATTTAAGTCAGATTTTTTTAATCGCTCGAGTCAGGACCATAAATGAATATAGACAAAACGCAGAACATTACTTCTTACAAACTGAATTCCCATCATATTTAGTATATAAAATATATATATTTTAACCATGAAAAACATACTTTGAATCCAGACTATAATGTTACGTAATTTGCTTACATTTAGCTTTCGCCACTCTATTTAATAGGGAGTATCGTATACATTTAACCTCCCTATTGTTCTCAAATAGTGACTCTGGACCACTGGCAGCAAAACATCTTCAAAACATCAATGACCCACCACCATATTTGACAGTAGATATGAGGCGCTTCTCCTTGTATGCATTCCATTTGCCAAACATGTCGATGGTGTGTATGACTAAAACGTTCAATATTGGTCTCATCTGACCAATAGGGCACTCTCTTCTAGTGATAATTCCGTAACATTACATTACATTATTGGCATTTGGCAGATGCTCTTATCCAGAGCGATGTACAGTTGATTAGACTAAGCAGGAGACAATCCTCCCCTGGAGCAATGCAGGGTTAAAGGCCTTGCTCAAGGGCCCAACGGATGTGTGGATCTTATTGCGACACCGGGATTAGAACCACCAACCTTGCATGTCCCAGTCATTTACCTAAACTACTACGCTACAGGCCACCCCAAAATTCCAGTTTGGCAAACTCAAGATACTTGGTTTTGTTTATTGTGCTCAGCAAGGTCTGTCTTCGTGCCACCCTACATATGTGTTGTTGTGTAGTTGGCATGCAGGTGCCATTTAATGTCTTATTTATACTTGGCCACCCAAAGACAACCAATCTCTGGAGTACTTCTCTGCGATCCTTGAGTTACTCATGGCCTCCCTCACCATGTTCCTTCCCTTGCATGGGGATAATATGCACTTGCGTCCTCTTGCAAAAATTCCATATGTTTTTTTATTAATGCCCTTACTGTGCTGAGCAGTGTTTTTAATAATTTGCAGTCCCCCCAAAAATAATTGGTTGAGATAGTTCAATTTTAATGAGATAAATTTGTTAAATTTGTGTAAATTTTATTAGCTTTATTTTAAAATGTATCTTAAATTTCAATACCATTGGTTACTGTGTGTATTTGCAGCATTCCTGTATGTGTTAAAAACTACAGTTTACAATTTGCGTGATTCTAGAGCAATTTACAACCAACATATGATTCTGCTATTGCTATTGTAGCTGAGTTTGCGCTGAAAACAAAGATATGAAACACTTTGGAATCACTGTAAAGTTGATTAAAATGACACAAATGTCAAAGCATCGCACAGTTACCAGTTTTCCTAATTTCACCCCCAGACCCCAGAGGGTAAACCAATCAATGTGACAGGACATCTCTGGGTAACATGAAACAGTCACATGCTCCAATACTTTTGCTCACCAAAAAATTGGGTCGTCTGATACAAAAGGTGTTATGTTCCAAGTTGTTTAACAAATCTGATGACGGATCTGTCATCTCATGTACATATTTTGACCTCAAACTCAATTGTGAATAGACTTCCGTGTATAGCAAAAACAAAAGGAATTGACCTTGCTGTTCCAATACTTTTGGAGGGGACTATATGTATTTTTTGTCCTCATTACCCAACTTGTGATGGTCAATTAACATCTGTGTCTTCTGAATTGACAGTTCTTTGGCTTTTCCATGCTGATTGTTTACAAAGGGATTTTGCATGTTTCTCACCTAATTTGTATACTCCCGCTAAATTAATTATTATTGGCAATTTCACTTTTTTTATTTTATTCACAATAATTGTTAGGGGTGCCAATAATTTTGGAAAAAATTAAATGACTAAATATTGACACATTATCCATGTTGTTTATTATATGCCTTTTTAATTAATCTGTATTAAGGGTTGCCAATACTTCTGGAGCCCACTGAATAAGCAATTAAGTGGGCTAAGCCCACAGAGCAAATATTAAGCCCATTAGGTCATAGCCACAAGTCAGCTAATGACATAACTGCCCCATATGTTGAGCAGTATTATAAGCTTCCACAAGTAAGTGCACATATTTGTTAAATACATATGAATCTTTCAAGCCACCATGTGTTTTGATTTGGTCAATGCTTTAGGTTTGCTTTTGTTGGAATGTTTAATGGTGTCAGTAAACATTCCATGTTTCATCACTTCATGTCCAAACATCTGCAATTTAATAGCTGTTGTGTGATAACCCACGCCCACAGGCAAGTCCATTGGCTTACTGTGGGCAGAGCGTTTAGTGTATAACCCTGGTTTGTATAACATTTAAAGATGTTCATGTGTAGACATTGTCCAAAGATTTTTGTGCACATCGTTTGAAGTATCAAGGAGGAAATAGATTCTTAGTGTTTTTTCGAAATGGAAGATGGCAGACTCATGATTCTTTGAGGCAAATTTTTTGCATGGGTCAATCAGCATAAAATTTTACATTACAAATGTACATTTCAAGATCTTCGTATGTACAACCTACATACCAAGTTTCAAGCAAATTTATACAAAATTGATCCAAGAGAATTTCTGTTTGTCTGGCACCGAGGAATGTGGGTTCTGGGAATTTTAATTCTGGCCCAAACAGTTGAAGAATTATTGGCCAAAACATGTTGTGGCATGTTCACCAAAAACTGTAAAATTAACAAGGGTTGCCATTTCCCAATACCGCAAAGATTTGTGATGGTGATCACTAAGTGAGTTTAAGGGCTGCTGATTTCTCCATAACTTGGCTACCATCAGGCAATCAACTTGTCCTTATAGATTTTCATAGGACCTTTAGCCACATTGGTTTGCTATAGTGCCACCTATTGACTGATTTACATGAATATACTTTAGCAATATGGCAGAGTTTTCTGATAATTGGACTCATTGTGGCTTGTTATACCACCACCATGAGGTCGATCGAGGTATGACTCGCAGGTTGTCCAAACTGTGCAAGGATCTACCTACCACCTGGTTGGTTTTCATCAAAAATATCCAGACAGTTTGGCCAGAATTTACTAAAATGGAAATATAACAATAAAACCAGGGATTACAATAGAGTGCCTATGCACCTGTGCTGGTTGCCCACCTAATAAACACCACGATTATCTTATTTAAACAAAGAGATTTGGATTAAAAATGATTTACTTACTTGTTTCTTTCTTCAGGTTTCCTTGTAGGTTGTCTTTCTTTGGAAATTCATAAAAAGGAAAATTCAATAGCATAAATCAAAAACAGAGCCTTATAGAACAGGGCTATTCAACTGGCAGCACAAGGGCCAAATGACCCACCACAGACATACTCTTGACCTATGGAACACTGAGTATTAAAGGACTAACATGGTGGTTGGTCACACTTTCTAGGTTTGTATATGCAATTTGCACAACAGGGTATTGATGAAACACAAACATGATGAAAGTATGTCCGTTCTTTAGTTTTGGAGAAGTAAGCGTTTTGAATGTGTCATATTATTTTCAACATGGAAATTTAGGCTTAGAAAAATATGTTTGGAATGGCTGAATAATAAAAACATATGCACATGTTTTATTGTTGCTGACAGACAACTGGCAAGTGTCGCATTCAACCACCATGTAACTCCTTTAATATAAAAACATTATTATTATTATTATTATTCTTATTATTCAGATACATCACAAAATGTTTCCACATCTGCATCTGTTCCATGTGAGTGTAATTTCCACGACAGTGATAAAATATTAAGTAATATTTGTCCACTTTTCTAATTTGTTTACACAAAATGTACAACAAATCCTATTCATACCTTATTAGTGTATGGATGGTTTAGCACATTTCCAACCATTTAAAAATGGTCTGCAGAAAAAGCAATTGAATAACCATGAAAATTAGTAATGTAACAGGGTCATTTTTTCATCCAATAATTATTTTACATGAACTATTTTAAATGCCAATTTAGAGAATATTTTATTCTCTGTAAACATTATTTTGTTATATAGTCCAGTACATAATACAGAATATATAACTGCCATCCTGACACCCTGAGCCGGTGAGACTTAAGGGGTTAAAATCCTTTTCAAATAAGTGTTCTAAAGATTTTAAAGAAAGAGTATTTTGAAGTACTTTCATACCTGTGTGCCTCCCAGCCCTGTCTCCTGCTCAGTTCCTGGGGTAATACCTGCCGGGACGTAAGGTGGCTTAACAAGCATAAACATCTGCAGCTTTAACAGACACTTGTTGCACACTTATATACTAGCTTATCTACTTGAAATATAAACTAAAAAATGTGTAGAAATATAATCTAAGTGTGCTCTCAATCTCAAATTCAGGAAAGTATACAGTACATGCACAATATAATTTGAAAGAACTTTGCCACTGTTTGTATGGAAGTGTGGATTATGTTGGGACAGAGCAATGCTTGCATTACATAAGTATATACAATTTAAAATCCGTTCTTACTTTTGTTATCAGACTGGAAGATATAATTGACAGTCACTGATTCAACAGTAGATTGATGTATCACTGGTACTGCAGCAGTGCCTCCACTCTGAGCTGTGATAGAGATAGGGGGTGATCCCACATCAGTAAGGCTCTGCTTACTGTGGTCCATGGCACTGGCTCCACTCTGAGCTGTGATAGAGATAGGGGGCAATCCCACATCAGTAGGGCTCTGCTCACTGTGGTCCATGGCACTGCCTCCACTCTGAGCTGTGATAGAGGTAGGGGGTGATCCCACATCAGTAGGGCTCTGCTCACTGTGGTCCATGGCACTGCCTCCACTCTGAGCTGTGATAGAGATAGGGGGTGATCCCACATCAGTAGGGCTCTGCTCACTGTGGTCCATGGCACTGCCTCCACTCTGAGCTGTGATAGAGATAGGGGGTGATCCCACATCAGTAGGGCTCTGCTCACTGTGGTCCATGGCACTGCCTCCACTCTGAGCTGTGATAGAGGTAGGGGGTGATCCCACATCAGTAGGGCTCTGCTCACTGTGGTCCATGGCACTGCCTCCACTCTGAGCTGTGATAGAGGTAGGGGGTGATCCCACATCAGTAGGGCTCTGCTTACTGTGGTCCATGGCACTGCCTCCACTTTGAGCTGTGATAGAGGTAGGGGGTGATCCAACATCAGTAAGGCTCTGCTTACTGTGGTCCATGGCACTGCCTCCACTCTGAGCTGTGATGGAGGAATGGAGAGGGACTGATCCAAGATGAGTAGATGCCTACTCTCTGTGGTCCTCACCTGTTGGAATTGAAAGCAAATCTTCATCAAGTAATTATGTGAAATATCCTTTAAATACCAGTACAATTCCTGCATATTACTGACCATCTTAGAGAAGGTACTTATTACCATTGTAGGGGCAATGGAAACTACATTTTTTAACTCACCTCCAAGCTGGCCGCAAGCTACTGTAACCAATACTGTAGCACTGGAAACACACAGAGGGCAAAATACATTTTGAAACCCATATAAAACCTGGGATGTGAGGCCGAGATACGATTGCGCAGTTTAGCTCACTTCACAGTCACTGAGAACCGGGAAGAACTTCCAAACAACCTGGAACTTGGTACACGCCATGTGTATCACAACCAACAGCTAAACAAGCTTTTAGCCTCTGACCAAAGCCACCAGACATTGTGTCGCCTAGGCTAAAGGATTCCAATTCCTCATTCAAGGCTCCACTATTGCGCTCTCTCCAGGTCACTCACGACCTGCGACAGCTATGCTGGACTCAATAAGACAGGCCAAACATCCCAGGCATTAGCTACTGTTTAGTTTAGTCTTAATTGTCATTAGGCTGCTGTGAATGTGCTATGAGCAGTAGTTGATGACAGAAACATTGTGAGAGTTGTGATGAAAAACCCCGAAACAAACAACATCACAAAGGTATCTCAATCAACTGTTTGATGAAGACAGAGAGCAGCAATATAGAGGCTGTATCACAACATGCAACCACTCATCGACATTGGCTCACGCAGTAAGAGCAGTCGTCTGACAGTTGGAGGGTTGCCTGTTCGATCTCACCCTGGGTGTGTCGAAGTGTCCCTGAGCAAGACACCTAACCCCCAAATGCTCCTGAGCCATTGCTCTGTGTGAATGCGTGTATGAATGGGTGAATGAGAAGCATCAATTGTACAGAACTTTGGATAAAGGCGCTCTATAAATTCCATCCATTTACTATTCCTCAATAGTAAGAATTGGAAGGCAAGATTACAATTTGCAAAGAAGTACAGAGATGACCAGCAAAAGTTCTGGAACAATGTTTCATGAGCTGATGAGACCAAGATTAACCAAAGTGATGGAAAGGTCAAAGTATGGCAAAAGAAGGGATTTGCTCATGATCCAAAACATACAAGCTCCTCTATGAAGCATAGTGGAGGTAGTGTCATGGCTTGGGGTTGCATGGCTGCTTCTGGAGTGGGCTCTGATGAAGTAACTGATGGTAGCAGCAGGATTAATTCAGAAGTCTATAAAAACATTATGTCTGCCACTTTACGGAGACATGCGTCCAAACTAATTGGGAGGAACTTCATCATGCAGCAAGACAAAGATCCAAAACACATTGCCAGCACAACAAAGGACTTCATTAAGGTCTTAGACTGGCCAAGTCAATCACCAGACCTTAATAAAATTAAGCATGCATTTCACCTCCTGAAGAGGAGCTTGAAGGGAAAAACCCCCTGAAATAAACAACTGAAAGAGTCTAGAGTATTGAAGTTGCATGTTGGTTGGATGGCAGTCATTGAGAATATGTAGTTTATATTTAGTAGTATACTCATTTTAACAGCCGATATTCTGCAAATTACAGAAATGGGTAAGTGATTCCAATCCTCTTTAGTGGTTTTAAGAAGGGGAGTGAAGTAACCATAGCTTACCGAGCTTGAAGCCAGCCCCCAACAGAGGTCAGATCTCCTCCCAGGATCGCGTCCTGTTGGAAAGATGCAATCCAGGAAATTAACGGAGCCACTATGAGCAGAGGGGCAAAGCAAAGTCACAGTCAGGATGGGCAAACAGGGTTGAGCACAACCAGAAAATTACAGTTGTGGTTTAAAGGTGTTTGTTGCTGCTATTCCTCTCGTGACTGTAAGAAGTCCAAAATTACCTATTGTACCTTTAACTATTGAGATGGCCCCAAAATAAAAATTGAAAAATAAATTTAATTTGTCAGTACTCAGTACAGATATCATAATCGGTATTGGGGAGGAAAAAATAGTATACATCTCAACTCTATATTGCTGCTCTCTAAGACTTATTTGAAACAGTTGATTGAGATACCTTCACCCCTGCCCTGTGGAGGTTGTTTGTGACATCACTGACTGATGTTTTGGGGGTTTTTATTCACAGCTCTCATGTTTCTGTCACCAACTGCTGTTTGTCGACCTGTCCGATGTCTGTTTCTCAGTATGCCAGCGCTTTCTTTGTTTTTCAAGACATTCCAAGTTGTTGTACAAGTTATCCCAAATGCTTGTGCAATGGCCCCGATTTATTTCCTTTCTATTGTAAGCTTCAAAATGGCTTGCTTTTCCCCCAAAGACAGCTCTCTGGTCCCATGTTGGTTCATCATTTATTGTTTATCCAATCAATCTAACAGGGCAACACATCTGGGCAACAAGAAACACCTGTCAGTCACATGTTCCAATACTTGCTCACCTAAAAATGGGTTGCTCTGATACAAAAGGTGATATGTTCTAAGTTGTTTAACAAAGCTAGATGAAAATACCAGGAAATAAAAGCTGAAATTCGGATCTGTCATTTCATGTACATCTTTTGACCTCAAACTCAATGGTCTTCAGTGTATAGCAAAAACTGAGGAATTTACCTCGTTCTTCAAATACATTTGGAGGGGACTGTAGTTATCCAAAATTCCTTCAGAGGAAATACCTAATAGAGTAGTACCCAGCCTGGCCCTTTAATTCTGAAAAACCCTTATATTGCTTTGCTGGGCATACTGGGGTGGCATTGGCTCAGGAGGTAAGAGCAGTCATCTGGCAGATGGAGGTTTGCTGGTTTGATCCCCCCCCGCCCTGGGTGTGTTGAAGTGTACCTGAGCAAGACACCTAACCCCCGATTGCATCAATTTACAGCGCTTTGGATAAAGGCGCTATATAAATGCAGACATTTACCATTTAACTGGAAGGCAAGTGGCTGGACATCTTTTTTCCAAAGGGGGAACCCTCTCTGAGATAAGAGCTTTAAGTATGCAGCAAGTGTCTCAGTGTCTTCTGGGAAATGAGGTTTTCGACCAGAAGCATGGCTTGTGCCAACAATTTTGCCACTGATAAGGCGTTGTTATGTGGTTCTCGACAGAAAGCGTGTGTTTGGTTTCAGCCCTCTCTCAACTGACTCCCTATACTCCTCTAGTGCTCCTCTCATCCTCTCTTCTATCCACTGATTAGACTTTCTTCCATGACCGAAATGCTTTCTTTTCTCTTCCTTTTTATCTTCCTTTCCTCCCTTCCTCTCTCCTCTCTGCTCATTTCTTCCTGCCATACTGTCTGCAATAATTAGTTTGAGGTTAGTTAACTGACACATCTATCAGATCTGCAAGCCTCTCTCACCTGCTTTTAAATATGTGTTTGTCAGGTCCTGTGTTTTTCATTTTCAGTTTTCTGCTTGCTCTGAAGTCTTGTCAAGTCTGTCTGTCCATCTTTGTATAATGGTATTTGGGTGGGTGGGTACGGAGTGGATTCACCTGAATGTAATGAATTTGCACTTGAAATAAAAAAATAATGATGTCCTCTGGGGTTGGCGAGATTAAGAAAAAAAAAAAACACATCCGTCACAGAAATAAAATAATGCAGATAAAAATCACTGAAATAACATACCGTAAATCACAAACACTTGTGTGAACAGTGACCACACAGAGGCAATGGAGCATTTAACATTATAGTACACCAACTGTTAGATTAACTACCATGAAGAAACAGAGGCATTGAGTAGTTAAACGTAGGCAAATCATAGCTAGACATTAAGGATTTTCAGCCGTCCTCACACATTAAAGTGTGTTCAGATGACTTCAGATCGCAGGTAATCTGACCAGAAAAAACGGTTGGACATAACAAGCAAGCTCACTTGCTAGCTAGTTGCATTAACATTGCAGCAATCTAGAAAATCCAACGTAAGCAACTTCACCACAAACAACTTCAACAAAGAAATCAAGCAGATGGCCATCACCCAAACGTGTCACAGTTAGGGTTACCTCAGTCCTGTAAAAATCCTGGACACATACAAAGCTGGCAAACTGAGTAAGCCGGATTGTCAATCGCTCTCGAGGGTATGTGAGCCTGAGGGAATGTGGTGCACAACTACCGTGTGCTTGGTGCCAATTCCTCTTTCATTACACAAATAAAGAGTGTAATTTGTGAAGGTTAATAACGTCTCTGCACCATTTGTTACATTACATTTAGGAACGGACACTGGATACGCTGTCTACATTTCATTAAGCAATACCAATGTATGCAACACTCGAAAATACTTAGATTCCGGGACATTTAGTTTCATAATTTTTTCCAGGACAAACGGTCCTGGAGAATCCAGTACGGTTGGCAACCCTAGTCACAGTATCTAACTAGCTGGCTAGTAAACCCATTTAAAGGTGAATAACTACATAACAAGAATCACCACCAGAAATTGACAAAATTTACCTCTGGCTAAAATAATGTCCATGTCCACAAAATTGTGACCGCATCCTCCATCTGTACCATAGCTTGTTAGAAGCACAAGACTCTTGCCTGTGTGAACAAGTCAATCAACCTACAGGACCAGTTACACAACATTCCGGCCAGTTGAACAAGCCTCCCTTGGTGGGTGGCTCTGACTGAGAAGACTGTTTGCCCAAACATGCTACGTCTGTGTACAACACAGCCCCCTGTGGTAGTTGCCCTTGTTGCCCTGCTGCTGTCCTTCTGCATTATGAACTCAGTAGGGGAGGTGCAAGCCCATGTAAGACCTTAAAGATGAGGCAAGCATCTGTTAAATGTTTAAAACTATCAAAATACATTGTACTTTTGTACTATATAGCAATGGTAATAGCTATTGGCCTTTCGGTCAAGTGTTTTTATGGTCTGTTTGTAAAGGGACTCAATTGGTTTTAGAGTTGTCATGCTTGCTTGTGACCTGCTTGTAAAACAGTATGCTATGTGGGAGAAGACCATTGCATGCATAAAGAGGTTAGCTGCCTCTGGTATGGTCTTTTGTCTAAAGTTAGTCAGGTTGAATTTGATAATGTTGGCCACCTTTTTAACATGCTTTTTAAAAGACAGATCTTAATCTAGAATGATTCCAAGGTAATTCAACTGTGCAGATTTTCGCCCCATCCTGATATACTGATATTGAGCCCATCCAGAATATTAAATAAGTACCACTGTGGCACAAGAGTTCAATACATCCCACAGCAATAAACAGATAACAGCGAATGTTTAATATTTTTCTCATTCAGGTTTAATCACTTGTACAATATACAATACAATACAATTGTGTGAAAATACAAAAACAATCATGACACAATAAATAATGAAACTCAATCCATTATTGTGCACAATATTAGTCTTCTGGATATATTATTATTATATTATATTGTATTCCCCTTCTGGAAAAGTGTGTATAAGAGTCTTACTATGTCTGATTCAAATCAAAAAGCCGGTAAGCTTTCTCACTTTCTGTAATTTCTTTGCAAATAAATACGAAAGTTAATTCAAGTATCGCTATCATTGTTCTTGCAGGGATCTGTTTCATCAGACAAATGTTAAAAAGGGCATTTCTCCCAAACAGTTGCATGTCGGGGCATGCAACTGTTAGGGAGGTGGTTTGCTTCACCAATGTGATACCAGTAAAATCAAATACTGTTGTGGCAACAGTTAGAGATTGTTTGCAGTGAATGCCTATTAAATCTTAAAATGTAAAGACGCCCAATTTACCTGACTTCACCCTATAGTCTCCCCAAAATACCTACTATTTAATTTGTCAAATTTTCTTTGACTCAACATTCTTCACATTATTCTTTTGGCTGTACCCCTCAGCCAAGTGGGTGCTATGATAATATGCATTAACATTTTTAAAAGTTCCAAGCACTTGGATTTGTTCTCACTACAAGGTGGGCCGAGCTAAGGCAACTGAATGCATTGTTGTGATGTCACATCTTCACAGAATTCCAAACGGTTCATTTAAATGCACATTTTCTTCATACGGATTGTGTGGATTTATTTGGGGACTGTGTGTTTTCATACTTTCACAGGGTTTATAATCCACCTTCAACTCCTTTATAATAATAGCAAGGGAAATGTAATTTTCCACAATATGGGACTTTTAAGATTGAGGTCAACTTTACTGTCTCCCAAAGGAGAAAATTGTATTGCATCAGAAAGACCCGACTGAATAAAAAAACCCAAAAGATCTATTTCACATTCACAATTCATACTTTACATATATAAAACATAAACATGCACATATCACCCCTATGATATTTGTACATTACAATTCATTTTGCAGATGCTTTTATTCAAAGTGACTTACAGTTGATGAGAATAAGCAGGATACTATCCCCCCTGGAGCAATGTGGGGTTAAGGGCCTTGCTCAAGGGCCAAACAGCTGTGCAGAACTTATTGTGGCTACACCGGGGATTGAACCACCAACCTTCTGTGTTCTCTCCAGTCCATCACTCAGGCTTGACACATTTTGGGGGCACTAACACTTTATGATAAAAGATTATTAAACATGCCTAGCATTAAAAAACATCAATCACTGCAGCACTGTTGCAGGCACACTGCTCATGTAGTCATTCAACACTCAGGGTCTTACAGCCCAGTGCTGGGACTGTGTGTTTTGAGTGCTGGTTCAAATTGGTCAAGTCATTAGTAAACATGAGACTGAAAAAGCATATTTTTTAAATTGATTCATAGTTCAGTGCGTTCAATTGAAAACTAATACATAAGCACAACGGCTGAAATGTTGGCATGTGTAGTTATCACGGACACATTTAGGGAAAGACATTCTGCCGACCTCCATTCTTCAAGCACCTAGCAGTATTCATTGATTGATTCATTACCTCAAAATGAAAACCTCTGATGAACTCAATAATTAGGCTGGAATTGTCATCCCTAAAACATTCCTCTAGCTACTGTTGTAATACAAGTATTTAAATGGAAATACAACATTTTTTTTTTTTTTTTTCCTGTGAAGAAAGATTTAATGTATGATCTGATGCTCAGGATTTTTAGATACACATGAAGTATTGCTCTAAATGGTATCCCAATCTCATCCCATCCCTTCTCAGATAGATCTTTGTCCCAAATTGATTGGATTGCCAAGGGTTAGAGGCTCTAAGGAGAAATGTGTAAAGGGCCGAGATTAAACCATTGTTCTGTTTCTCCGATTCACCATGTATGTGTGGGAAGATCTGTTCCCCAGGGGACCCTATTCATTTTCATTGCCATGCACAAACGTAGGTAAAAGTAAAATGATGCAGGTTGTATTGTTTGTTTGTTTTTTATTCCCACCACCACCCCCCCCCCCCCTCTTGTGAGGTCAACTTTATTTTTAATAATACAAAAACAAACATATATACATTGGTAAATTTCAGAGAGAGAGAGAGGGGAGGGAGAGGGAGAGGGAGAGGGAGAGAGCGAAGGAAGAAAACAGTATGAAGCCTTTGAGGGGAGGGTAAAACAAAACAGACAGAGTCACTAAAAATAACAATAAATGAAAAAAAAAAAAAAAGAAATAAAGAATAATAATAAAAAGAATTACAAAGTGTGGAAAGAGTGACTTGTGTATACATATGAACACGCAGACCAACGGGCAGACAGACAGGAAGATGAACAGACAAACAGACAGGTGGACAAGTGGGTGGTTGTTGATTGGAGCCTTGAATGGATAGTATGGAAAAAGGGAGAGAAGGGGAGCAAAAGTAATGTTAATAAAAGTAACGATGGGGAAAAAATAAAATAAAATAAAAATGGATGGGTTGGATTAGGATATGGCATTGCATGGATAGTGTTTCTAGAGTATGTGAGTATATGTCGGATAGGTTGGGTGTTGGGGGGTTAGTCCACAGGCAAATTGAATGATTTTATGAAAGGACCCCAAATGTTTGCCATGTGTGAGCTTTGGCGCTGGTGTGAAATTAGTTCCATGGATATGTGTTCTTTGAGTAGATTAGACCAATGTGTTATGTTTATTTTGTGTCTTGTTTTCAAGTTTAAGAGGATGGTTTTCTTGGCGATAGCTAGGGCAATGAGTATGGGTTTGGTATTTTGATTTGGTGGGTTGATTGTTGAGAGGTCTCCTAGTAGACAGACCTCCTAGTAGGGATGGACAGAGTGGGATGCTACAGCTCATAATGAGAGATATTTGGTTTGTGACTTGTTTCCAGAAATGGTGAGTTGGCGGGCAGAGCCAGGTCGAGTGGAAGTAATTATCTGGGGTATTCAAAGAGCAGTGAGTGCAAGTCCACAAATCCCATGTTTAACATCTTTTGGTGAATTGATATGAGTTCTGTGAATTACCTTGTATTGTATTAGTTGCAGGTTAGTATTTGTGGTCATCGTGAAGGTGACAGATTTGAGTCCAGAAGTCTGAATTGTAGCTGAGTGATAAGTCTTTTTCCCAGGCTTGGATGGGGAGGGATATTGTTAGGTCTGTGGTTGATATTAGTTTGTATAATTTGGAGATAATTTTTTTGGTGTTGATTATTTTATTAATTTCATCCATTAGCGGAGGTGGTTGTAAGTAGTTGTTCATTATTTTAATTTTATATTTTAAAACAGATTTTAATTGAAAGTACTGGTATTGCTCTTTCCCAATATTATACTTATGGACCAAATCCTGGAAGGAGATGAAGGTGCCATCCTGAAAGATGTGTTGAAGATGTGTGATACCTTTTTGTTTCCATGAGGTGAAGGAGAGTAGTGTTTTGTTAATCAAGAAGTCAGGATTGTGTCATATTGGAGTGTATTTGCATGGGGTCATTGTGAATTTAAAGATTTTGTTAATTTTCCACCAGGCATTCAGAGTTGTTGAAATGACAGTGTTTTTGAAGCAGTTGTGGCATTTTACAGAGGCACCGAGGAATGGTAGATCGGAGATGGAAATTTCTTTACATTCTGATTGTCCTATTTCTATCCATGGGTTGTCCTGTTGGTTGGGATGAATCCAGTTTGTGATGTAGTTTAGCTGGTTTGCCAAATAGTATTGATAAAAGTTTGGGGCTTCCAGTCCTCCTTGAGTTTTGAGGTTCTGTAAGGTAGAAAGTTTGATCTGGGGAGTTTTATTTTTCCAATAAAATTTAGTTGTGATGGTGTTTAATGAACTCCCTTTAAATGGATTCCCTTTATTTTATCGTTTTGATGTATTGCAGCAGCTAGTGGTTCAATAAACAAGGCGAATAAAGCTGGTGAGAGTGGGCATCCTTGCCTGGTCCCTCTGTGCAGTGTGAAACTTGGTGATGTTAGTCCGTTAGTAGAAACTGTGGCCATTGGTGAATTATATAATATTTTTATCCAGTGAATAAACGATTCTCCAAAGCCAATTTTTTTTTGTGTTTTAAACAGGAATGTCCAATTTACTCTGTCAAATGCCCTTTCTGCATCTAGTGAAGCGATGATTGTTTTAGTTTTGTTTTGATTTGATGTATGAATTAAATTGAAAAGTCTACGCATATTGTTTGAAGAGTGTCTTCCTTTGATAAATCCGGTTTGATCTGGATGGATTAGTGATGAGGTAACCATTTCAATTCGGGTGGCTAGTGCTTTACTGATAATTTTGAGATCGGTGTTGATGAGCGACAGGGGGCGGTAGCTGGAACATAGGGTTGGGTCTTTATGACGCTTCAGTAATACTGAGAGGAGGGCTGTGTTCATGTGCGGTGGTATTTTTGAGTTTAGTTTGATGTCAACTGTCATTCTGAAGAAGAGTGGTGAGATTGTGTTCCAGAAGTGCTTAAAGAACTCAGCTGGGAAACCATCAGGTCCTGGTGCTTTATTGTTAGGCATCTGGTTAATTGCTTTATCAAATTCTTCCAGTGTTAGGGGTGCATCTAGTTCAACTGCTAGTTTTTCATTAAGACGAGGTAGGTCTACATGGTTAAGAAAGGAGTGGGTATCTACTAAATTTGGTTCGTGATCCGAGGTATATAATTTGTTGTAAAATTCCCGGAATGTATTGTTAATCTCAGTGGGTGTGGTCACGGGTTCCCCTGCTGAGTTCTTTATGACTGAGATAAGAGATTTGTCTTTGTTCCGCTTGAGTTGGTTTGCCAGATATTTACTTGATTTGTTATTGTGTTCAAAATTGTCATGTCTAAGTCTTTGTATTAGGAACTGGGTCTTTTTGAAAGAAAGTAGGATCATCAACATTGGGGCCATATATGTTTGCAATGGTGATATTGTTGCTATTAATGGAGGCATTGATGATAACATATCTTCCTTCAGGATCAGTGATTGTTGCATTATGGATTAATGGTATTCTTTTGTTTATTAGAATAGATACGCCTCTTTTCTTGGAGTTGTAGGTAGATGAGAAAACCTGAATGAATTGTGAGGATTTTAACTTCTGAGACTCAGAGTCCGTTAGGTGAGTTTCTTGTATGAGGCATATGTCTGCATGCAAGTCGGTGAGGTGATTTAGAATTTTAACTTTCTTTGCCTGTGAACTAATCCCACGGATATTTCAGCTTATGAATTTGATAGACAAACATCAGACAATGCATGAGAGACAAAGAGCTGTGTGTGCATGTGTGTTTTAGTGAGAGTGAATGAAAGGAGAGAAAAGAAAAATAACAAATTAAAAGAAAAAGAACAAAAGGAGAGAACAGTGGAGTGTCCATAGTACAGATAACACCGAATGCTACCAGTAATGGAATAGGCTAGGCACGTTTGGAGGTTATGATTTTTGGGTCATTGCAAACCTTTAAATATTTTTAAAAAGCCAAGGTGTGGTGTCGCAGTCTCAAAATAAATGTCCATCAATGTACAGTTTGTCCACCACAAGGGAGACACGCTTGCCCTGATCTCTATGTTTTTTAAATATTGGCCACAATATTTTGTGGCGCTCATTTATTTGCCGGGGGAACTGATCATTTAGACCAAACTTTGTGCCTCTTAGTTCTCGTCCTTTGCTTTTTACGAATTCCTTTTGCTTATGGTGTTCGAATTTAGCAACAATCGCACGGGGACCGCGGTCTTTGCGTGCGCCAAGTTGGTGGACGCGGTGGAAAGTAATGTTGTTGATGATGTCCGGTTGGAGTTTAAGTCTTTAATTAATGCTTCTGGATTGTCCGGTGTAGTTTCTGGAATCCCTGAGAATATTAAATTCACGCATGCTTCTGCTTTGTATGTCGATGATGGTTTCTTTGATAGTTTTATTTTCTTTCAAGACATAATCCATTTGGCTAGAGAGAGTTTTTACCGTCGTTTGGAGTTCGCTGTTGTCTTTTTGAAGTGTGTCAATCTGGTGGTGAGTGTACTCAAGGCTAGCACGCAGCTCTTTTATCTCTTGATGAAGTAAACCAAGGACATCTAGTTTTTTGTTAATAGAAGTGAGTACAGCCTTCTTTCTCTTTGAAGGCTTGCTGGTTTCTGTTGGCAGGTGAGCGTTCCATTTTGTCCCGATAAAAGAACTCGTCAATGAATTTCTCCAGGTCTTCCACAGTGAAAATGCACGTTTTAATCCGAATGGAAAATAAGAGGTTTCTTGTCTTTTTCTTTTGGCGGATTCCAATTATTTAGGCAGTTAGTCGTTTTGTTTTATCCGAAAGAGGATTGCTTGTTTGTCTAGCAGGAGAGCGCTGCCAAGTTGAATTACCCTCCACCAAAAAAAGCGAGAGGGTCCAGTTCCACTTCTGCACTGACAGGAATCAACCCATATAGTTTCTGCCACACATAGCCTAGGCCTACTCCTGCTTAGCTGTCGGCTCACCTGGTCTTTTTTTTAACCACACTTGCAACAAAAACATCCAGGGCCACGGCTCTTTTCAGTCATTTTTGCTGTCTCCCAGCAAGCTTTCCAATAAAATATCTGACGATCATCACCCTTCTTGTTGTGGTTACTAAGCACCGCAAATAGGGATTACTAACCATGTCTTTCACTGTTCATTGTGGTATTGAAGTGTTCTATTCTTTTCTTTGTTTGGTAACATAATGTTGGGTAAACATTTGCCTAACGTATGTAAAAAAATATATATATAATAAATAATAATTAAATTAAAATTTCTAGGGCATTTTTAACAATTTTTGAGGACATTTTTTGCCCAAAGCCCCCGTTAATTGCGAACCCTGGGCGGGGGTGTTATGCTCCCTTACACTGGTGTCCCTGCATGCTTGTGGCTGGCTCTGACAGGTGCAGCCAATTTACCAATTAACTAATTGGCAATTATGTGCAGCTATTTTCACCTGGTCTAAATTACATTACATTGCATTACATTACATTACATTACATTACATTAAATTAATACATTTAGCCGCCTCAGCAGTTTCGGAAAAGTCACTGTTTTAAGAGAGCTTTGTTCAAGATACTCCTTTTTAGACCTCTGTGTTTTATTTGTTTAGCATACTTTCTGTTCAGTGTTCAAGTGTGGCATATTTTCTGTTCAGTTAAACATTTCTGTTTCTATTGTGTGTTGGCAGGTCAGGCAGGTTGTTTTTGATTGATTAATTAACGGATTATTTTTGTATGCTATGTTTGTAGTTGTGATTGATTTGCACTTTGTTGTACGTCGCTCTGGATAAGAGCGTCTGCTAAATGCCACGTAATGTAATGTAATGTAGTAGTTTAGGTGGCTTGTGTTTTGTGTTTGGACCATGTTGGGGTCTTTTTTCTCATGTTCTTTTTTGATTTATTTGAAACATTTCTGTGTGTGTGTGAGTGTGTGTGTGTGTGTTTACTCCAGTTGGCAGAGGGACACTGAAGAGTACTTCACTCCAAATCCAGCACAGAGGGTTGTGTGTTGAGTAATGTGTGTGTGGAATCTGTGCAGCAGGGTCAGTGAGTCAGAGTCTGAGACGCTGTAGAAGGACACGGTGCTGGCCAGACGGTCCACATACTCTCCTACCCTGTACACACACACTCCTACACCCTCCTGCTCTACGGTAAGGGGAGGGGGCGGCATGTATGGGTGTTGGGTTCTCGTTGTGCCACACAGAGTATCTGTGTTTGAAGCACCTCAGACTCCAGGAGTTTTTATTCTCTCCAAATTCACAGTCCCATCCTTTCCTGCCAGTTCCTCTATATGTCACTGCTATACAAACCAATCCCCCCTTCGACACACTGTACTCAGCCTCCCCGTAACAGTGCTCACATGCACTCTCTCTGCACACAACCTGGAGCTTAGATTCAAATCTCTCTGGATGATCAGGATATGGCTGCTTTGCCCCCCACGTGTGTGTCACCTTCCTGTTCCCCTCAGACAGAGAGAGGTATCTGTTCACTGTATTTGGATCCAGTGTGAGCTGACAGCCATCTGTACACCATCAATGACATGAATTATCATTATTAATACTCACCACATTATGACAGAGAAAGAGCTGTGGTAGTATCTGTGTGTTTCTGTATATGTGTTTCTGTTTGTGTGTGTAACAGCACTCACTGACTAACAGCAGAGTGTGTATCTACGGAAAGTGTACTGTCTCAATAAAAACTCACATTTCCTGGGTCCTGGTTTGGTCCTGTTTGCTCCTCCATGGTCTACACTGTAGAAACAGCAGAACAGAGTGAGTCTGTGTGTGTGTGTGTGTGTGTGTGTGTGCGCGTGAAGCCATGTGCTGCCTGAGACACAACAGACATCCCTGGGTAAAAAATAAAATATAAAAAATGAAAGATATGTTTTATAATATATACCACAAGCTAAATTGTCTATCGATATTATTTCACTTCTCCGCTGTTCTGACAGTGGTAGGCCATTCCACCACGGAGGAACCAGAACAGGCCTGAACCTGCAACCCGACCACCTAATGAGGGGTGTCCTAATGACAAGGTGTCCAGAGCTGGCCTAGAGTGTACAGTGGGAGTGAAGTCTGGATGTACAGGGGGCAGTCCCCTTAGCAGCCCTGAATGCAAACACTAGTGCCTTGAAGCAGATGCGTGTGTGCAGCAATAGGCAGCCAGTGGAGGGCAATGAACAGTGGGGTGACATGAGCCAACCTGGGCTGCCTGGCGGTCAGGTGGGCTGCAGCATTCTGGACCAGCTGGAGGGGCAAGCCAGTAGACCAGCTAGGATGGAGTTACAGTAATCTGGGTGAGAGAGGACGAGCGCCTGGACTAGGAGCTAGGTGGCTGTCTCTGACGTTAGCTAGTGAAATAAACATGAAACGTTCCCATTGTTGTTAGCCTTAAGCTAAAACGAAATTTCTGTGTTTGATTACAGGGAGGAATAGCTGGCTGTGCCAGTGATCAACCGTTCTATCTGCTCTCTGTCTGTGTTTCAGGTCTGTCTCGCCATGTTTTATGTTTATTCATTTTGTCTTAGTCTTGTATTGTCTTATCATGTATTATGTTAGTCTAGGTTCGTCATGTTGTTTAGTTTATTTCTTGTTACGATTTATTTTCTCGTCATGTCTAGTTATGTTTCGTTACGATTATATTACCTTGTTATGTTGAGTGGTTATCGTCTTAGTTTCGTTTTGTGTTATGTTTTGAATTATGTTTATTGTTACGGAGACTGGTTACTGTTTAAACATACACTTTTACATGTCTTTCCGCAAACCTTACCTTCCGCCTTTTCTCTCTCTCTCTTTCTGTCATTCACTCCCAAATTGTTTCCATTTGTCTATTTACTAAAACTACTAACGCTAGATCAGGATTGGGTAGAACTAACAAACTAATCATGTGTTCATGTTACCTTACGTTTCTCATGCATGTCATTTACTAATTTACTAATGCTAGGGCATGATAGGTTTATTACTAACGATTACTAATTACCTTGTTAAACTTGTCATCCATCGCACCTGTTTTCCATTTCCTTGCTACGCTCTAACTAATTGTCTACACCTGTCTACACCTGCATTTATATCCCAGTCGCACTACTGTTCACTGTGAAATTGTCTGCCTCTTGAACTCCAAAGCAACTCTTGAGCATTACTGTTATTGATTACACGTTACGATCCAAGCCTGTTTACCGACCATTGTTTATTGATTTCTGTTTTGTTGACCACCGCTTGTTTTTGACCACGTCCTCGCCTACCGTCTTTGTACTTTTGCCTCGCTGATTGTTTCATGGTTTCGACTTCCGCATCGCCCTCGACTACGACTCTGCCTGCCGTCCGCCTGTACTTCTGCCCTGCTGACAGCTCTCCTGCTACCGGACCTCCCTACATGTCTACCGACTACGAGTTTGCCTCTTCCCTCGGCACTGTGCTTTTTGTTTGTTTATTGTCTGTTTGGCTGGATCTACGTGTATGGACTTTGCTTATTGTAACTACGCTCCTGGGATTCGTCCCAAATAAAGCCCTGACGGGACTTTATCCTATTATTGTTTCTGAGTCGTGCATTTTGGGTCCAACCCCCATGCACCCGTTTCACTGTCTAGCTATTTCAACTACATTTAGGACAATTAACACATTAACTGGGGAATGGCCCGATCTGAACAGTGTGCTATCCAGTTTAGGGCCACCCTTAATGTTCAGCACAGTTAATTCAAGAGGTCGCTGATCAAGCCATTAACTTACCCACTAAGTGTGGTTATTTGCCCTCATTAAATGTAGCGGATAGCTAGACAGATAGCTAACATATGATCACTGGCATACAAGTTTATATATAGCACGCACAACCCTCCCAGAAATACAGAAATACAGGTATAGCTTTATAATGGAAAACCCCATAGTGCTACAAAAACTAGCAAGTCCCTAAGGGTGATCTTTTTTAGTTTCAATATTATTATGATATCCATTTTGTCAGACTGATGTTATATTTACATTATTAATTGGGCTTTACCAATGCCAGGGTATTCTAATGTTGAGGGTAATTCTCCCAAAAGAAAGAACATGAACATGTAGTTTAAGTTCTGTGGAATGGAATTCACATGAGAAACATTAATGTAAGTGCTGTATTTAGTCTTTATTAACATCAGTGCTTTTTTTGATTGAAGGGGTTTGTGTTTGTACTTACCCCAGTCTCTGTAGTTTACAGTGTGGGTCCTTCAGTCCAGCAGAGAGCGCTCTCACTCCTGAATCCTGCAACTCATTGTCTCTGAGCTCTAGGTCTCTGAGCTCTGAGTGAGGAGAACGTAGGACTGAGGCCAGAACATGACAGCAGCCCTCAGTGAGATTACACCAACCCAGCCTGTGGAGAAACCATACACACACAGACATACACACACACACAAATGCATGCACATACACACACAAACACACATTAGAATTCACTCAAAGATGGGCAGTGAATATGGCAGCTGATATACGCTCACCGAGCACTATATTAGGAACATCTTTACTTTAGTACACCTACTTATTCATGCGATTATCTAATCAGCCAACTGTGACAGCAGTGCAATGCATACAACCTTGTAGATACGGGTCAGGAGCTTCAGTTAATGTTCACAGCATCCATCAGAATGGGGAAAAATTTTTATCCAAGTGACTTTGACCATGGAATGACAGGGTGGTTTCAGAAACTGCTGATCTCCTGGGATTTTCACGCACAGTAGTCTCTAGAGTTTGCAAGGAATCATGCAAAAAAACTAAAAGCAGCAGTTCTGCAGAAAGAAATTGTTAATGAGAGCCGTCAGAGGAGAATGGCCAGACTGATCAAAGATGACAGGAAGGTGACAGTAATGAAAAGAACCACACATTATAACAGTGGTATGCAGAAGTGCATCTCTGAGCATGCAACGCATCACAACTCTAAGTAGATAGGCTACAGCAGTAGAAGTCTAAAAAATAAGTCTAATAAATACCTAATAAAGTGCTCACTGAGTGTATATGCAATTTGCCTGTGTGTTCCTGGGATGTACAGAGCACACAAAAACAAAGAGGGGATTTTGTATATTTGGTTCATAACATATTCCAACTACATGTTGAAGTTTGATCAAAATGCCCTTATTGAAAATCAAAAAATATTTCCTCAACATTTGGTGCCGAAACCCGGGATCCAATCTTCTGAAGCGGGACTGCTGACGGCTGATGGGACACAGTGTTCTTCCCTGAATAGGACCAGTGCACAACTAAGATACAGGTAAGCAGTCACCTTTTTTATAAAAGACTGTGAGGGCGTTACCTGTGGTCCATCAGCTTTTGGCAGTACCTGTAAAGGAGTGACGGATACCTGTGGGTGAGTTGTGGCCTTTTTAAAAGTGTGATGTTGAAAAGCATGAATGATAAGAAATGAGCCTTATAGCTAACCAAAACCAGTGAGAAGTTGTGTTGGGCATACTGACGGTTGGTGCAGTGCACACATGCGGGCGGGCAGACTTGTCCACACTGACTCGAATTTTATGTGGAACAGGGACTTAATAATTTAAAGGCAAAAGACTCCTTTTAGAGGAGAGTCACCGTGCAGAGGATTGTACATATCGCTTCCTATCTTTTGGAAAGACCTTAGCAACCCAGAGAGGGGCAAGGCAGGCTGCTGCACGGGTACAGGCCGCATACGAGAAGTTTTGACGGTATTTTGTAAAATACTTGCTTTCACAAGCTACTATAGCTCTTTGTTTTTCGTGTGTCATATTGACATATTTTTTACATTATTTTAAGGTTTGATAATCTTGTGTAAATATATGCGTGATTACTGCCGGGTGTTTTTAATATTGTGAATTTCCCAAGGGAGAGAACAAATTGATTGGTTGTTCTCATATATAATAATGGTCATATATATATATATATATATATATATATATATATAATAAATAATAATAATAAATATTGTGGATTTCCAAGGGGGGAGAACAAATTGGTTGTTCTCATACATAATTATAATATACATATCAGGATACGATAATAAAAATATTTAAGAATATTGTGAATTTTCCAAGAGCTAGCACAAATTGGTTGTTCTCAAATATAATAAAAATATATAATAAAAAAGGTGGCGGCACGGATGGCGCAGTGGGTAGCACTGCCGCCTCACAGCAAGGAGGTCCTGGGTTCGAATCCCCGTCGGCCGGGGCCTCTCTGTGCGGAGTTTGCATGTTCTCCCCGTGTCTGCGTGGGTTTCCTCCGGGTACTCCGGTTTCCTCCCACAGTCCAAAGACATGCACGTTAGGCTGATTGGAGAGTCTAAATTGCCCGTAGGTATGAATGTGTGAGTGAGTGGTGTGTGTGCCCTGCGATGGACTGGCGACCTGTCCAGGGTGTATTCCTGCCTTTCGCCCAATGTATGCTGGGATAGGCTCCAGCCCCCTGCGACCCTGATCAGGATAAGCGGGTTCAGATAATGGATGGATGGATGGATAATAAAAAAGTGGTGCAAGAGGAACACATACAGTTCCATAGTTCCATTGCCGAAGGTTTATTTTCATTTCCATTTCTTATCTTTATTTTTATCTTTATTTATATATTTCTTATTTTATATCTTATTTTAAAAAAAAAGAAATGTAAAGGGTTATTTTTCTTTCCTCTTTCTGGTTGTTTTTATTCAGTATTGGGGAAAAGCAAATGCAACGAAGAAAGGTTGATCTTGTGATGTTGACGGGCTGCTCAGAAATGTCGGATAAGATTGTGACCCCCCTGGACTATATGTCCAAACATTTTGAAACTGAATATAGCAAAACAATGTCTACTTGGAAAAAATGGACAGAGGGTTACAACAATGTGTGGCCAGATAAGACTGGAACATTTAAACCTGATTACTTGAAGTGCGTTGATGCTGTGTTGACCGAGAAGGAAAAGAAACCAGGCTGGGGGAGCAAAATTGAGTTGAAAATGTACCGACAACATTTCAAGGAATGGAGAGCTGAGTCGCAGAGGCGTCAGAACAGGCTTGCCGGAGAGACTGAAGCTACCAGGAAGAAGCAGGGAGGGGCACCTGCGAAGGAGGAGCTTCTCTGTGATGCAAAACCAAGCCGCCCTGCCCTTCTTGGGAGACCACCACCTTATGCTGGAGCTCCCCCTACCGGAAAATTGTATCCTGACATTGAGGAGGTCGAAATGATGGTAAGTCAAGCGAATACATCTGACACTGGATTACAGATGGAAGGAGACCTGCAGGTGGAAGGACAACTCAGCGTGAAGGGACTTATAAGGCCAGCTGAGCACCTCCTGTCCTCCCCACTAGAGGGACGTCAGCAGCCCTTCCAGAATTCAACACCCCTTGAGGCAAGACCATTCTGTTCATTGCAGAGTGATGACCGTGAGAGCCAGCTGTTTGGAAGATCCATTGCCCCATCCCTGTCAGAAGCAAGACCTGAGCAACCCTGCCAGAAGCAAGAGCACTCCCTAAATGCTAGTACTGGGAACGAGACTTTTATCCTGTGGAAAGAAAGGGAGGAAAAAGAGAGACGAGAAAAGGAATTGAGAGAAAGAGCAAGTAAATGTGAAGAAGAACCCCAACTTCGGTGCATCGCTGATGAAGGTGGGGAAAAGCAGAGACTGGCAATTGTTGCGAGAAGACCCTGCAGATGGCGGAAAGGAGAAAAATAATATCCTGGTACCTTGACACCAGCAGCATGGATGAGGACAGGGATGGAGATGACTGCATCCTCAAAGGGAAGTTAAGAATCTACCCCAAGAGAAGGGAAGACAAAGACCTGATGGACTTTTCATCCGATGACGACAGAGAACCAAGCACCACTGCACTGACGATGCAAGCCTTGCATCTTAGTGAGAACGCACATAGAGCCAGAAAGATGTCGGAAAAACACCAAAAATCGGGAGGAAGCCCTGAGGACCAGAAAGAATTAGAGCACTTCGCAAACCAGGCCGAGGCCGCTGCACGACGAGCCCAGAAGAAAGTCCAAAGGCAGGAAAAGAAGAAACAGTCTCCCACCAGGAAAAGTCGCAGATTGAAGGATCAAGGAAGAAGGAAATTGGGGTTTGAAGATAACAGTGAAAACGATGAGGGAGACAATCAACCCCAGCCTGGCGGGGGGCAGCCTGGCGGGGGGCAACCACTCCATAAGTACCAACCATGGTCCCATACAGATATGGAAACCATGATCAAGTCTCTGCCCAAGCTACAGCAAGGGGCGGACCCCTGGATTGCTGCATTCCAGCAGAAGAACTCCCACTCAAACCTCTGCCTGGGGGACATGAAGCAACTCCTGTTTTCCATTGCTGGTGGGGAAATACGTAAGATCTTAGAGCAAGCTGGACTACAACCATGCCTGGATACCAATGGAAATGATGACGTGCCCTTCCGTTCGCATCAGAAAGCCCTGTGCTGAAGCCGCAGGGTTCACCACAGCCGTGCTGGCACAGCTTGTCATGAAACAGTTCAAACCGCTAGCCTATTACAGCACCAGGCTAGACGCTGTGGAAAGAGGACTGCACCCATGTGAAAGAGGCTTAGCAGCAGCTGCGTTTGCCGTGAACAAGGCAAACCCTTTAATGGCCGGACACCCAACCACGCTATATGTGTCACACGCTGTGGACTCCATGCTGTCCAGAGAAAAATCTGCTCTAACCCACCGAAGAGTTTCTGGCTACGAAGTTTTGTTGACTCAACCACACATCACAATCACTCGCTGCCAGGTTGTAAACCCAGCCACTCTCATGACCACTCCCCTCGGGGAGAACCACACAACTGCACAGCCACAGTTGAAGAAGACTCAACTGCTAGACCTGATCTGTTTACAAACCCCCTCACTACCCCTGACATGACTTTGTTTGTTGACGGCTCATCGTTTATTGACCCCAAAGGCTGTAGGAAGTCAGGATGTGCCATTGTCACTCAACACGCCCCTTTTACTTACCACACTGTAATGGAATCAGCTCTAGCTCCAGGAACTAGTGCCCAGCAGGCAGAGATAGTAGCACTGGCTAGAGCTTGCCAGTTGGCAGAAGGGAAGTCCGTCAACATCTATAGTGACTCTGCCTATGCTTGCGGGGTGGTACATTCTTGGGGGGCCACTTGGGCCCGTCGTGGGTTTTTAACAGCTACTGGGACACCGGTGAAAAATAAAAAAGAGATCTCTGCCTTACTCGAGGCAATTAAACTACCATCAAAGCTAGCCGTGATCAAATGTACAGCACACACAAAAAAACAAGACCCTGTTTCCCAGGGCAACGCGCACGCGGATGCTGCAGCTAAAAGAGCTGCTGACCTACCATCTGGGCCTGCTAATCAGGCCCCTGTAATTGAAATACAGGAATTTACTTTGCAAGAACTTCTGGAGGTCCAGCAGACTGCCTCCACAACTGAGCAAGAACTCTGGAAATTCAGAGGTTGCTCTAAGGATCCTGTCACAAATATATGGCGCTAGAACTCCACAGGCAAAGTTGTTGCCCCAAACTCCCTGTTGCAACTCCTATGCAGATCGGCTCACGGTGTGTGCCACTCTGCAAGGGGGGAGATGATCGAGAAGATTCAAAGATTTTGGTTTTCTCCAAATTTAACCGAAACAGTTACCAATTGGATTTCACGCTGTTCAATTTGCCAAGAAAATAATGAATGTGCACAAAGGGATACCCACACAACCAGGAAGCATGCCCCCTGCCCAAGGCCCATTCACCCATCTAGTGATGGATTACATAGATATGATTTGGGGTCTGCCAGACCCTGTCTTCCGACAATGGCACACATTTCACATCAGAAGTCGTCAAATCTGTTTGTTTAATGACAGGGGTCAAACAAAAATTCTCCACAGTTTACCATCCACAGTCTGCCGGCATAGTCGAGAGATGCAATGGCATTCTAAAAAATAAAATAATCAAAGCATGCAAAGAGACAGGAATGTCATGGGTCAAGTGCCTGCCCCTAGCTCTTATGGCCATGAGAAATAGCAGGAGCAGGATAACACACTTGACACCCCATGAAATGATTACTGGGAGGGTAATGAATGTCCCAGCAACTAGGCCCAGGATGGGAGAAGTAAGTTTGGAGGTGTTAGAATCAGAACTTGGGGGGTATTTGAAAAACTTAAATCGGGTTGTCAGTGTCATTTATTCCCAGAACAAACAGGCCCAAGGACCACCACCAACAGCAGAGGAAAGAGAGCAGCTGAAGGTGACTGGGTCTACGTGAAAAAATTCAAGCGGAAGTGGAAACATCCCAGACAAGTGGGACCCTATCAGGTGATATTTTCCACACCCACAGCAGTTAAAGTTAAGGAAATCACATCAGGGATACACCTAACCCATTGCCGACAAGTCCCAGACCCAACCGACCACGATCAGAACTCTCACCCCCTAGGCCCAGTAAAAGGGTTTTAAAATGGGCTTTTGGGATAGGACATCTTCGACTACTTATGCTAATATTCTTTGCCTTTTCTCCTGAGAACAACCCTATAGCTCAGAGAAAGGAAAAACGACAGCAGAACTCACTTCTAACAAATTCATCATGGCTCCAGGGAACTGAATATGCCTCCTACCACTCAAACGTTTGGTAGAGTTACATTAATTACTCCGCACGGGAACAAGCTAACATAATCACAGACTGCTACGTATGCACGATAATGCCTCACTCCACTGCTTCCCCCACCTTTCTTTTGGCTCAACCATATTCCCAGAGTGAATCATTAGAGCTAGCTCAATCAGTAGTATATGCTGCACACTTCACTGCACCGCCCAACAGCACTCAACTAGGTATGCTGACACCAGGAGAATGGGGCCATTCTTACAATGCCTTTTGGAAAGGCCACCCCATACTACCAAGCCACCAATCCCCTGAAAAAACTATAGCCCAAATACGACCCAGAACCCGTTTTCCTGTCTGCTTCAAAGGGAGCGGTAGTTTAGATATGGGAACAACTACCCATTGTAATTTAACCTTAAATGCCACCCGAATGAGGGAGGTGACTAACACTGATTTAACTAAAGGGACTGCTATCGCATTAGACATGTATTGGCAGTGTGGGGAAAATGCTTGGAACCGCCTACCGGTTCGCTGGGGGGGAATATGTGCTCCTGTTACACTAATACAGTCAGTTTTCATAGTTCAAACGAAGCCAGAGGACCTAGGGAAACATAGAATAACACATAGATGGAAAAGACAGGCGAGTTGGGCAGACAGGTACAAGCCAAGCCTTAATCACATACCGTATGAGCAAAGACTTTTCGGCAGTACTGCAAGCACATCCTGCAGGTGGACCCTGATGAAGGGCCCGACGCCAATGGGGTAAAGAACAAGCACAAGGCTATAGTTATCGATAACTCTTATCCTGAAAATCCAAGTGAATGTGACGATGATGAAAGGCACCGCTCCCCAATTGTTTATGATCACGAGTAAGTATTGTCATAAAACACAAAACCACACAAACATGTAAGATGCAACACATAGAGGCAAACACGAACACCTATGGACAACGACGACGAGGGAAACACAGGAGGGAAAACAACCTCCTGTTATTTGAAGGTCTTTGATAGGTTAGATGCACTGACACATAGAGGTAACAATAAATAGACAGGCCTGATTGCGACGGCTGAGTGATGTGCTAGTAACCTCTCCTCAGGCCAACAATCCAACTGATGACGTCTCACGGATTTGAAGATCATGGTACAAGAACTGATGCTATTCCTATATTTCTCTGTTGCTCATTTAAAACAATGATTATTGTAATTGATGTATGAAATGATTAGTATAATTGATAGATTAAATGGTTAATGCTATTGATAACGAATGAATTTGGGCATGGTAAAATAATTAATAAAAGAGTGATAACGTTAAAGTTAACTCTCAAGAATGTGAGACCTAGTGGTCTCAAAGGGGGGAATGTTGAAGTTTGATCAAAATGCCCTTATTGAAAATCAGGAATGATGAAGTTTGATTTAAATACTTTCAGAATCATGTGCAAAAATACCCTTTCCTAAATGTTACTATATATCTCTATACTATATTTCAAATGCTGTTTAGTACTACAATGATAAGCCATACTGTTTTAAGAATTATTATTAATTATGTTAAAATGAATAAGTTGTAGGGGTCCTCGCACGGGACTCCAAATTATGTAGGGTCCTCGCACGGGCCGCCAAATAACGCAGGGATTTTACTCTCTACGAAACCGGGGCGCCAGTTAAACGTTGTGTAGCAGTATAACTGCAAAAAGTAATCAGTCTCATAAAATTTAGTATTTTAATTAATAATTAAAATAACCAATATTAATGATTAAACATACCGATAACCTGAAGGTTGGAAGTTCTACGAAAGACTGCTTTAACTCGGCTCTCATGTCTATGCGATTCCAAAACGGACACCGGGGTTTAATAAAATATATTTATTAAACAAACATACAAACACATAACAGATAAACTAACGGGAAGTTAGTAAGGAAATTTAGTTGGGTATGTGTGTGTGCGTGTGTGTGGCGCGCGCAAGCGCGCGTGTCGCTTGAACAATAGAAAGGTAAAAGTGGGAGTAGCTAGCTTGAGTAAGCTAGAGTTCTGGGTGTGGTAATGAGTTAGAGTTAGCTGTGGGATGGGACTACTTGAGTAGTTTTACTCTATATATGCGCAAAAGACGGCGAATCAATTCACGTACATATATATGTAGCTAACCAAACACATTACATTAGTAGGATGGTAAATATTGAAACACAGATCCACAAAAACAGTTAAGACTAAACTAAACACTGGCTATGCCTGAATGTTTGTTCTCTTACTGAGTCCATACGCATTGGATCCAAAAGACGTGCTGTCCTTATAGGAGCCGCGATGGTGCTGTGAATGTGTGTCCTGGAGAGATGCGCAGGCTGGGGCGTCTTAGCCGCGCGCTGTCGTCTGGTCCACTCGGTTGCTGGAAGGATGTTCGCTTGTCCTTTTTCCGGGTGGAAAAGTTTGTTGCTGTTGTTCGATGGTGAGCTTTGCAGGAGTAAACTGATGTAGCGTTCTGCGTACAACAATTTCCACTCACTATAGGCCACGCAGTTAACGCAAGGTAACTGGGTGTGTCCGTAGGCCTGGTAGTGCGCTGTGCAGCATTCAGCCTCTGTCCGAGTCTCGGAGCAGATGAGCTGAAGCGAATGGCCAAAAGGGGTGCGTCGAAGAGAAGAAGCAGAAGAACAGAAGAAGCAGAAGAGAGATCCAAAGAACGTGTCTTGCTCTTATACGGGACCGTTTATTGCTCCCGCCATTACGGGATTGGCTGAACCAAGTTAGACGTCATTTGCGGTGGACGTCGCAGAATTTCCCTGTGGGAATGTGGAAGTTGTAGTCCCTACATCCCCCCTGTGGTCTCAGGATGCGGCTGAAGCCAGTGTTCCTCGAGAGCACAAAAGTCAGTTCACAGTCCACAGGTCAAGTACATTGGGTCGGTAACACAGTTCACAATTGACTGACAAACATCCAGGCATTTATCAACAATTAACTAAACTGGTCTAAAACACATGATACAAACAATGTGAAACACTAAGGTCGAACAGTGAATACATTGTCGCAAAACATGAGAAACCTTGGTGAAAGGGTTAGTCGTTTTGTTAGTTCAGGTGTTTTGTTAGTTATTGGATGGTGTCCAGAAGGTGGAGCACCAACAGGAATGACCCAGCCATGAAAATGTTCAGATGATGTAGGGGTCTAGGATGGAGAGGCTGTAGCCTTTTTGGAAGTCTTGTTCAGACTGACCAATTGTTCTAGTCCCTACAGTCAGGTTGCTGACGAGGGTTGTCATCTGAAATATGTGGGGGCATTTTCAAATTAGGGCAGCTTTCTGTATCCAAGCTTAACCTTATGGCTGTGTCATCAGGAAGGAAATGGAGAGGTGGTCTCATTTCTAAATGATGTGGTAAGCTCACAAGTGGTCTTGTCTTGCTTGGGGAAGAGGTGGAGTAAGGCACACTGGGGTGTGGCAATATACTTGTAAAGATTACCCTGTAGTTTCTACATGCAATACTTTACGATGGTTCAGTAGGTGTAGAAAGAAGCAATGAACGTTTACGAGTTATAACAGGTGTCGGATTTAACTCTACAGTACCTACTTACGATCTGCGTTTGCTGCTGCTACATGCAAATCTAAGTGGCTGCTATAAACTACCAGTTTATTTTGCCACCCCCCTTTGGTAGGAAAGGTGTGCAAAAGAAAGTGGTCAAAGCTTCAGCTGGGAGTCTGCCTGTGAGGAGACCACGGCTATAGATCAGTCTTATTCAACGTCTTTTGATGGAGGTTGAACAAGACCAGATAGCTCTTTGGAGTGGTTACTCAAGGCATACACACTACTGAACAAAGGTTAGAGGCTTTAGTTGTCCTCAGAGGAACTGAAGAAGCTCTCTTCAGACAAGGTATCTTCCCTATCAGAGTCATGCTGGTGACTCTGAGGCTTGGGCCTACCGGGTCGGTCTTCTCTCCAATTCCGGCTGGAATCAGAGTGTGAGAAGCGACCACGGTGGCTCTTAACCGGGAACTTACTCACATGCCGTTGTTTAGAGCCATTAGATTTTAATGGGGCAACTTGGGAAGTGCCGGCGGGCTTGGTTGGAACAACGTGCTTAGCTGTTTCCAATACCTCGTTCCTGGGCACAATCCTTAAAGTGTCCCAGACCATTTGGGCTTCATTTCTTAATTCAAGGGCTGAGTGTTGGCCCCTTGAAAACAGTGAAACATGAGTTCGGACACAGGGGTGCAGGTTGTGCACAAAAAGGGATTTGAAGGCTTGATCTTCATCTAAGCCTGGTCCGTTTCTGCCCTGGAAAAAAGCATGTTTAAGACGTTGGTAAAAGTCTTTTGGTCGTTCTGTACGGCTATGTTTAACCTCCACAGATTTGATCATGGCTGTGGCCTGATCAAACCGTGGCAGGTACTCAGCTACCAACGCTTCACAAACCTTGGGATAGCTGGAACGAACCTGTGGTGGAAGTTGTTCCATAAATGTATGGATCTTTCTGGTAGAGGTTTTCCATACCAGTCGTACCTTTTCTCGATCGGTTGCCCTGGGCAGATCCGAGAGACAGTAGTCAACTTCTCTCAAGTAACTCTGAATGTTAAATTCAGAGTCCTTGGGGTGAAATGTGTGGACATACTTCGCCATGGCCTCTAGCTCCTCAAAGCGAAGACCATGTGAAGTTGCACTAGTCTGCCTATTTGGAGAAGGAGAGACTGAAATCACATTTGAATGTGAATGCGTTTCATGCGGAGCTCGACGTCCTCGGTTTGGTTTAGCGGGCGGAGCTACAAAACAGTCATTCTCACAATGGTTGGCAGAAGATGAATTGTCGCTGTCAGTGTACTGTACAGAGCTGTCACCTATCCTCTCAGTTATAAAGGGAAAGCTAGCGGGATTAGCGTTGCTTTTTGTGTGCCCAATTAATAACGCTAGATCTCCTCTACCGTGTCCACGGGAGGGTTCCCTGACCTCCTCACGAGAGGGGTGGGCATGGAAGGTGCAGTCCTGTACTTGCCTGACTGTTTCTCCCTTGCGGAGATGGACCACCGTTGGGATGGAGTCCCCCCTTTCCCTCTCCAGGGAAGAGGTGGGCAAACCATTGCATGGGTGGTCAACAGCACTGCAATCTGAGGAGACTGACGAGTCTCCATCAGAGCAAGCTGTGGAACCGGGATCTGACAAACCCGAATCAATTTGTGACCCCCCTTCCCCTGCCTTGTGGTGTAAGGAGGAAGCAGGAGAAGCTGGAGTTGGGCAAGCCTGAGAAAGCAGGCTTACAGAAGAGAGTGGATGTGGTAGCTTGTGGCATCCACTCTTCAACTGAAATAATTCCTCTCTGTAGGAACAAAGATCTGATTTGGCTGAATGCAGATCACACAAGTATTGTACTGCTTTCTTGCCAACAGTTTGAAGCTCAAGTAAAACACTGGTGTGTTGTCCTTTGAGGTATGCCATCTCTGATTCTAAGTTTTTGTTGCTCTGAAGAGCAAGACTAATCTGTCTGGCAAAATTCAAGACCAGACAACTTAGAATTGGGTCTTTTGACTGGGTGGGGGAGTGACCTTTCTCGTTGATTAAGGAGAACATTTCTTTCCTACAATCAGTGAGGTTCATCTGATTCAGGAAAGCTATGTAGCCAGGTGCTAAACCTTGGGCTAAAAAGGAAAGGTACTCATCAATAGATATGGGTTCCATATCTCAAGCCAAATAAAGCTAAAAGCTGAATCAGTAACTTAAGAGGGTACTCTTGAAGTTAACTATTTCACAAGGGCCTTGAGCTCCTAAAAGTTGGCAATGAATTGTTCACCAAAATCACAATCCAACATACAAGTTGTGATGAAGGATAAAGAATTTAAAATGCTCTTTGATTATTCTCTAACTATAGTACAAGGTAGCTATAGCATCACACAGGGACTCGAGTTGCAGAAGCGGTACTGCAATGCAACAACAGCAAAATGACCGAACATATGGCGGATATTCAGACAGTAAAATAGGAACTGTGATGCTGATCACATTAATCCTAAATACCAGAATGTGATTGGGTGAAATTACAATTAAATTTGGATTTAAATGTAAAATTCAATTAATTATTAAAATTACTTTGACAAAGTAATTATAATTAATAATACAGTGCGGCTAATAATACTATTATTGATAATACGTATTATACCGGAAGGTAAATGCCAATCAACAAACTACCGTGTAAGATTACGAATGTAATGCCACAATGTTACACGAGGGGGCAGTATATTGAGGGCTCATGCAGGCTTTCAAAAATGGTACAAGGGTGACATCTAGTGGTCTTTTCAGAAAATTGCACTTGTGGCAATTTAGCTGAGAAAGAATGCCGAGAATTCGTTCTGGAGTCACGTGACATGAGCCAAAGCTCGTCTTTCTCATGCAGACTCCAAATATGGAGGGGAATTCGTTATGAAGTCACAAGATATGAAATTTGAGCCAAAGCTAGTCTTCCTCACACAGGGAACCAAAATATGTAGGGGTCCTCGCACGGGACTCCAAATTATGTAGGGTCCTCGCACGGGCCGCCAAATAACGCAGGGATTTTACTCTCTACGAAACCGGGGCGCCAGTTAAACGTTGTGTAGCAGTATAACTGCAAAAAGTAATCAGTCTCATAAAATTACTATTATCAGAAATATCTAACCACAAATTTAGTATTTTAATTAATAATTAAAATAACCAATATTAATGATTAAACATACCGATAACCTGAAGGTTGGAAGTTCTTCGAAAGACTGCTTTAACTCGGCTCTCATGTCTATGCGATTCCAAAACGGACACCGGGGTTTAATAAAATATATTTATTAAACAAACATACAAACACATAACAGATAAACTAACGGGAAGTTAGTAAGGAAATTTAGTTGGGTATGTGTGTGTGCGTGTGTGTGGCGCGTGCAAGCGAGCGTGTCGCTTGAACAATGGAAAGGTAAAAGTGGGAGTAGCTAGCTTGAGTAAGCTAGAGTTCTGGGTGTGGTAATGAGTTAGAGTTAGCTGTGGGATGGGACTACTTGAGTAGTTTTACTCTATATATGCGCAAAAGACGGCGAATCAATTCACGTACATATATATGTAGCTAACCAAACACATTACAGTAGTAGGATGGTAAATATTGAAACACAGATCCACAAAAACAGTTAAGACTAAACTAAACACTGGCTATGCCTGAATGTTTGTTCTCTTACTGAGTCCATACGCATTGGATCCAAAAGACGTGCTGTCCTTATAGGAGCCGCGATGGTGCTGTGAATGTGTGTCCTGGAGAGATGCGCAGGCTGGGGCGTCTTAGCCGCGCGCTGTCGTCTGGTCCACTCGGTTGCTGGAAGGATGTTCGCTTGTCCTTTTTCCGGGTGGAAAAGTTCGTTGCTGTTGTTCGATGGTGAGCTTTGCAGGAGTAAACTGATGTAGCGTTCTGCGTACAACAATTTCCACTCACTATAGGCCACGCAGTTAACGCGAGGTAACTGGGTGTGTCCGTAGGCCTGGTAGTGCGCTGTGCAGCATTCAGCCTCTGTCCGAGTCTCGGAGCAGATGAGCTGAAGCGAATGGCCAAAAGGGGTGCGTCGAAGAGAAGAAGCAGAAGAACAGAAGAAGCAGAAAAGAGATCCCAAGAACGTGTCTTGTTCTTATACGGGACCGTTTATTACGGGATTGGCTGAACCAAGTTAGACGTCATTCGTGGTGGACGTCGCAGAATTTTCCTGTGGGAATGTGGAAGTTGTAGTCCCTACAAAGTCTTGAGCAATTAGAACTGTGTCTGTTAAAACACATTGAGCTACAAAGTACAGCTTGTTTAATGAAAGTGCAGAGAACACTTAATCAGGTGTTTACAAACCATGGCATTGGATGCGGCCTGTTTTGACTCTGTGATGCAGCCCAAGAGATGTGGGTCTTTGCAAAGAGATGTTTTGAGTTAGTGATCACCAGCTCAATTTGCCTGCATCATTATATAGGCGAAAGGTTAAGACAGCTCAGCTTTCATAGAGTGACAGAAAATATTAAGGCGGGTTAAGAGAGACAATGTGATGATTTATGACAAATGATTGGTCAGCTATAATGTATAAAGACTAGGATACTTCCTACTGTTACTTTGGAATTCTCTGATCTCTGGAAGTTCTCTGGAGCGCACAGACTCCCCAGATTAATCTATTTTATTTTTAACTAAAGATTTATAATGAGCAACTACTGAGTCTGAATATTTTTTCAACATCATTGCTGCCAAAACAACTTCACCTACGTAAAAGGGATGAGGAGGAAAAGAGACAAAAAATATTTCCTCAACATACATTAATGGCATTTGGCAGATGCTCTTATCCAGAGTGACGTACAGTTACATTACATTACATTATTGGCATTTGGCAGATGCTCTTATCCAGAACGACGTACAGTTGATTAGACTAAGCAGGAGACAATCCCCCCTGGAGCAGTGCAGGGTTAAGGGCCTTGCTCAAGGGCCCAACAGCTGTGCAGATCTTATTGTGGCTACACTGGGATTAGAACCACCAACCTTGTGTCTCCCAGTCATTTACCTTAACCACTACACTACAGTACTACTCACCCCAGTCTCTGTAGTTTACAGTTTGGACTCATCAGTCCAGCACAGAGCAGCGTCAATCCTGAATTTCCCAGGTTATTGTAGCTGAGGTCCAGTCTCTCTAGATTACAGTTTGTATTTATCAGTCCAGAACAGAGCAGCTTCACTCCTGAATCTCCCAGATTATTGTAGCTGAGGTCCAAATCTCTCAGGGGTGAGTTTGGTGACTGGAGAGCTGAGGCCACAATATCAGAAATAGTGTGTGAAATAAACACATGAAGAGGTGTGCTGTATCAGTGTGTGAAATAAACACATGAAGAGGTGTGCTGTATCAGTGTGAAATAAACACATGAAGAGGTGTGCTGTATCAGTGTGTGAAATAAACACATGAAGAGGTGTGCTGTATCAGTGTGAAATAAACACATGAAGAGGTGTGCTGTATCAGTGTGTGAAATAAACACATGAAGAGGTGTGCTGTATCAGTGTGAAATAAACACATGAAGAGGTGTGCTGTATCAGTGTGAAATAAGCACATGAAGAGGTGTGCTGTATCAGTGTGTGAAATAAACACATGAAGTGGTGTGCTGTATCAGTGTGAAATAAATACATGAAGAAGTGTGCTATATCAGTGTGTGAAATAAACATATGAAGAGTGCTGTATGATAACTTTTTTCCTTTAATAAATAGTAATTTAAAAAATGTATTTGTTCATTCAGGATCCCCTACATCATTCAGTATAGGAAATATGTAATAACAAAGGAAATCAGAAAGGGGCAAATACTTTTTCATAGCACCAAATTAGCATTTTTTCAGCAGTTTTTTCAGCATTTTTTTGTAGCAGTTTTTTATACCGCTTCCTCTCAAACACATCAGAAATGAAATTTAAAGCATGTGTAGAATGTGAAAATAAAAAGCTTGTGGATTGTGTTTCAGTGATGTTACACTCTGCATGGTTATGAGCAATATTTGGCAACAGTGCAATATTTTATTAATGTTAAAGGAAATATGAGGCACTTATGGACATATGTGTTAAATGTTTGAAATGCATTTACTGTACATAGAAAACAAATAAACCAATGAGAAAAAGCAGATCTCACACCTGCTTTAAGAAGGAAAATTTATCTGAGGTCTTCTCTTGAAAAGTACCGGACTCCAGTGACTGCTGGACTCTGTGAACAGAATATGGAGAAGGAGCTTCCAGTTAAACTCATCCTCTCATTGCAGCTCTAACTCACAGCACATGGAGAAAGAGATTCCAGTTAAACTTGTGTGAAATAAAAAGCTGCTCCAGTTTGGGCTGTGTGAACAGCAGGAATATAGGGGCAGAGTGAGGGGTAGAGAGAAGGGCAGTTTAACTCTGTTACTGCAGGGAATGGATCCAGGGTCACTTATGCCTGCAGGAGCTCAACATGAAAACAAGCATCTAAGCAGCCCTGAGCCAACATGGTCCACCCCACCTATACCTGAATGTGATGTAATATATAAAACCTACACTTGAATGTGATATAATACATAAAACCTACACCTGAATGACCCAATATACATCCACTCACACATGAAGGTGGCATGGAGCACCCCACCTGCTCCTAGAAGTTGCCAGAGAGATTTGGGTATAATTAACTTGTGAAATGTCAATGTTAACTTGTTTAATTACCTTGAATCACTTGCAAACTCTCCTTTGAAGTTAAATGGCTGAGTCATTGACTCTTCACTCCTCATTGTTTGACAGCTGGGTACAGGTGAACCTGCCCTTTCTTCCTGTATACAGTGAAGAAACAATGGAGACAGAGCTTCCAGATAAACTCATCCTCTTACTGCAGCTCTAACTCACAGCTCATGAAATATCTGATTAATGCATTCACACCTCTTTCTGTCAGGCCTAAGAGTTCTATCTTTGGTCTCTGGCTCCTCTGAGAGATTCATTTTAGAAACAGCACCCCCTTCCTCAGGAGACTGGAACACATTACACCAGCTTAGACCAAATGTGGGTTCTGGTCATTGGTGACCTTTAGCAGGACTGTTCAGTGCTGTGGCTAGGCCGGAAGCCAGATTGAAAGGCTTCAAAAAATGTATTATCAGACAGATGTGGCAGGAGCTGGGATATTTTTGAGTGAAACGGGAGATTACAAATTGGCCTATAGTTGGATAAGAGTTCTTGGTTGAGGTTTGGTTTCTTGAAGAGTGGTGTAAAAGCTGCTATTTTAAACTGTTTTTTTAATCACTTAATAGTGCATTGTTTTGTTATTTAAATGTCTTGGTACATACTGGCGTTTATGATCACATCTATCTTAACAGGTGCTCCAGGACCTGTAGAATTTTTCATATTAAAAAAAAAAAAGACCCATATTTAAAAATACATGGGGATCTATTCTGACATAAGCTTCACCACATGCAGTACCATATCATTCAAATGGAGGGAAAAGGGGTGAAACTGGTGTAGGATTAATAAGAGTATTAAAATCATTTCCTGTGCTAATTTTATGCACTTTCATTTTTACAGTTAATCCAGTGTCATCCAGGTGATATTTACACTCAGATTGAAAAAATCATATGCAATGAATATACAGGAGAAAATGTAAGCAAATTTTTGTACACACAGCAAGGAACATTCAACTGTTAGGTCCTGTAGTTAAATGCAAAAATATTTGTGTTATGGCTCAAACAGAAATGAACATACAGTGCCCTCCATAATGTTAGGGACAAAGACCCATTATCTCTTAATTTGCCTCTGATTTTCCACACTCTTAGCTTTGGAATCACACAATTAACATGTGTTTGAGGTGCACATTCTCAATAATAAATGTGGTGGTGTTTATTCATAGTCCCCCATTTCAGCGAACTGTAACATTTGGGACCCATGGCTTCACAAGTGTTTGCAATCGCCAAGGTGTGTTTAATTGCCTCCTTAATGCAGCTACAAGAGAGTGCTCTAGTCTTTTCATCACCTTTGGAAACTATTACAGCAGACTAGACTAAAACAGTTACAGACATCAGCCAAACCTTACACTTACCAAAATAAACGGTTTGGAACATAATTGAGAAGAATGAGAGCACTGGTGAGCTTACTAATCGCAAAGGGACTGGCAGGCCAAAGAAGACCTCTACAGCTGATCACAGAATAATTTTCTCCATAATAAAGAAAAATCCCCAAACACCTGTCCAACAGAACAGAAACACTCTTCAATGACCACTAGACTTGAACAGAAATACAATACAGAGGCTACACTGCAAGATGCAAACAGCTGGCTAGCCAGTTGAACGGTTGATGAACGGTTAGAAATTACACCACCTTTTGTACATGGTCCCCCCATTTTAAGGTACTACAAGTATTTGTTGAATTGGTTTCACAGATGTGCTTAGGCTGGTGTATTAATGTGCGTTTTTAGTGAATGCAGAAGAGAGCTGTTGATGTCTTGATTCTAGACTTGTAAGCAGTGTTGATACAATTTAAGATGGCCATCATAAGGTTCAGAAATTAAAATCTATCAATCAGGAACATTGCAAAAACCCTGGGCATGTCACAGGAAAAAACAATTGATTAAGTAAATTATATCAAAAGACCCAGTAGACTGAGGACGACTACTGTATGACCAGCGAATATTGTGAAGAAAACCCCCCTGACAACAGTCGAACAGATCAAAAACACTCTCCTGGATGCAGATAAAAACCACTAATAAGCCTGAAGAACAGAAAGGCAAGATTGAAAAAAATAAATTACACCTTAATGCAACCAGTTCAATTCCTTGCCAATAAAGTAGTTGCTGAATGTTATTGAAACTAGTAGGCCTATGAATTCACTACAATAGGGCTCGACAGGAAAGACTTGGTGCGATGTATTTTTGGGTAAATATCGCAAGGTCGGAGTGAATTGAAACTAGTTTGCGTTGGATATCAAATAAAGGTTTTAGCATGCCAAGCCATTTCTTTCTAATTCCAAAGACCACGACGATTTGCGAAAGCTCAACACCCGAATAAACGACCACACCTATTAATGAACGACCACTGACTTTTACAGTAGAAATCAATTTAGGATTCACATCTGAATCAACTGCAAAATCAATGTTTATTCAATACCTGTTTCACAATTGTTCGTCTGTTTTCATAGCTGCCAACTCTCACGCTTTCGGCGTGAGTTTGTGTTTTAGTCACAGGTGTCAAACAATCAAACACCAAGTCCTGTGAATTCCGTCGTATCCAAATGGTAAAATATCTAGATAATAAATACAGTTAAAACAAACAAAAATATTTTAAAACTTATTTGTTGTATGTCCCAAATGGAGAAATTTAAAATAGCACCGGCATACACCTTGCCTAAATCGAGTTATTTTATTGTCAGTTATCTGTTTTACTGAAGCCCGTTATTGAGATTAGTTTACATCAGGGGTCTCCAACCCTGGTCCTGGAGAGCTACTGGGTCTGCTGGTTTTTGTTTTCACCTTAAAATCAGCACCTGTTGAGACCCAGGTAACCAGGTGAGGTGAGTTAATTAATTAAATTAGAGCAGTTGATTACAGTTAATTGCAGGGTAAGAACGAAAACCAGCAGACCCAGTAGCTCTCCAGGACCAGGGTTGGAGACCACTGGTTTACATGGATTCCTAAATCCTTCTCCATTCCACTCTTAAACAGTCTACTTGCATCGATTTTTTATAACTCCTTCTTTTACCCCCTCTTCTCTCCCCTCCGTCTTTAAAATGGTGTTTGAGTTTGAAATATTTCCTTGCCATTTCCTAAAACGCCTTCCTTACATGACAGATGTTACTGGCTATCATAATCATAATTAGTAGGCTATGCGTTTTTTCTTCTTATTGGCTGCGTCATTCATTCTATTAATTGCGTTATTCAGATGAGAAAAACATTCCATGAATGTAGATACGTCAAATAATTTTAACATACATACTATATTATAGCCCTATTCAACTTATGAATAACATTGATATGGGATTTCACATAGGCGGCTCCAATATAATGGTGCCCTCTGCAGCCTAAACCAGTAGTTCCAAAATTCAGTCCGGGAGTACCCCTATGTATGCTGGTTTTTGTTCCAACCCCACTTTCCATTGAATAATTTTAACAAGTTGTTAATCTTTCTTAATTAGGTGCTTTTCATCTTTAGGTGTATTATTGACCTTGAACCACATTATGACAGAAATAGCTTTGGAATGGCATGGAGACTAAAATGGCCATGTTCATGTTGTGCTTATTGCATTATCTTGTGAACAATGAGTCTACATAAGAAGAGGTGAAAAAATATAAGACTACGGTTAACTAATAGGCTCGTAATTGTGTCGTTGAACTTGTGTTTAATTTAATTTGTTTTCTTAAATGTATCAAAACAATACAAGTTTGCCTTGTTTTACTTGCTTTGCCTTTGAATTCTTCATTATCTTCCAAATGGTTAGGTTTGGCGGCCAGGTGTCAGAATGCACAACCAATTAGGTGCCTACTGATTCACTTCAGTATTTAATTTGGTCAGTTTAGAATAATTATCCAGTTTTTATGCCATTCTTCTGTAAAATGTATGCATTGTTTGCAATATAGCATGATAAGCACAAAATGAACATGGGACTTTTACTCTTTCTGGAATAGCTATCTGACAAAATGTGGTTTATGAGGGTAAGTAGTCCCTCTAAACATGAACAGCACCTAATTAAGAAATAAATAACAGCGTGTTCAAATTTGGATTGCAATTGCGCAATCTTTATCTTAAACAGTTCCGTTTAAATGTTAACATTTTTAGTCAGATCATAGCGAATTGGCAACTTAAAGATTTACATTTACATTGACATCTGCCAAATTACAAAAATGTAAATCGTGCTCACGTCCAGGCATGCATCGGTTAGAATTATTCGTGTTTTCATCCCTCTTCCCTGTGGCTTCTCCCTGGCAGACTTGATTGGCAGGAAATGTGCCCAATCGGGTGCTATTTATTTATGAATAAAATTATGATTATGATAGGGCTATTTCTTCAACACAGGACATATACCTTGATAAGGGCAAAGCTGAAAAGCTTGTCCAAATTGTATTCCCTCCCCCTCGTCACTCCTTTGCTTCAGTAGTTAATTCCATTCCTTTGCTCCACCATAGGCCTACTTCCGCTGGAGTGGAGGAGTGGTAGTGGGGGAATTAAGTAAAGGAGGGTGGAGTGAAAGATAATGGGATGCAGCCAGGAGTTCTTCTAAGCTCTTTGGTTGTGCTCTCCGCCGGAGGAGTGGAGGGGGGCCGTTTGAAGCCGTTTTATTCGTCTACTTTCTCTACTTCGAAAATGGGACAGCGGAGGGCGGGATGCCGGACACAGAGGGTGGGTAGTGTGCATTTTTCGACTAATGGGACGCGCCCTTTAAATAAGTAGCTACCATTGAGATATACTAGTTATCAACTTTCATGAACGGGAAACCAATCCGCCTGTCCCAGGAAGAGAATATCAACGCGGAAGTGTTTTTCGTTGAAAAGCTTACGAGGTTGTTGTGGTTTTAAAAACGGATAATTCAACACAATGTCGGTGCAGTGTGTGGAAAAACTGGCCAGTCTTTACCAGAGATATCAAGACTATGTGACGAAGAACCCGGCAGCTACGGCTCAACTGGAGAGCACTGTGCGAACACTTTCTTACCTCATTGCTGGTAAGAGAAACGCTATCATGTAATATCTTGAACTACTGAGGCTAGCGACTTGTTTACATTCGGGACGAACGTGACTGCAAGCGAATTCTAGCATATCGTTATTACCATCGCCGCACCTTCACACAAGCAATGCCCGTGTTGCGAAGAGTGCCTGACCCGCAAGCATAGAAATGTGTTACTACGACGGCACAATTATATAGAGAAAGACCTTTTACCAAAAGCTACTTTGTGTCGAGTGCTGCGACAGTAAAAGCGATCGATTTCCCTTCCAGTCACATCTATCCCAAAAAAGTAAGCGATTATTCACGGTCAGAAGACTGTTTACGACAACATGGAATTGATAGCATGTTAGCCTGTATATGGATAATGACAAACGTAGGTTACTGTACAGCTAACTGAACTAAAACAGACGTGGTTATTGCTAACATTGCCACGCTATAGTTGTATTTGTATGTATCCTTTATTTTTACAGGTACAAATATCCAAAGCGATTTACAGTTGCTTAGACTAAGTTCAAGGGCACATCGGCTGTGCGGATCTTATCGTGGCCGCACCGGGTCATAGTTATGTATTTTAACCACTAGGCTACACGCTGCCAAGATTTCTTTTGCAAGAGAGACCTGCGAAAAAATACCATAAAAACATACAAGTAAAGTTAAATCGCACATTGACATCCAGCAACATTTACATTGATGAAAGTAGCCTACATACGACATGGAAAAATTAGAAGGCTACTAGAGATTCTAAGGAGATCTGGAGATGTTTCTAACGGCCCTGAGACCTGGTACCATGGTTACTGGATTTAAAAATAATTGAAGATTAAAGCTATTGGGGGTGTTTATTAAGTATGGCCTTGCAGATGAACACAATGGAAAGCAATTCCCTTCTTTTTGCTTAAGAGAACCATCCTACTTTTTCATGTAAAATACAATGCTTAGTAAGAAATGCATCCTCTGAGATAAAACACAATGCACTATGACAAGAAGCTGCATGCATGTAACTGTCATCATAATCAAATACTGATAAGGCAGTTGATTTTTGAATGGGTTTTCTATCGACAGGAGACAAACACGCTTTATTTCTGGACTGTATAGAAGCATAGAAGTGTATGAATGCAGACATTAGACACATCCACTTGTATTCCCCATTTATTTTCTTGGGGGGGAAAAAAATGCATTTAGTTCTGTCTTAATTGAAAACAAGCTTGTGATTAATGAGAACCAACTCAAAATCATCAAAGGTACCACAGTTGTTAGATTTGTCTCCATGCTTTCTTGCTTATTTGAGTCTAAACTGTTAGTGTTCATTCCCACCTCCAAATTCACATTCATAGAATATTCTACTGGAAATTAAAACTGAAAAAAACATTGTTTTGTCTTTGATGGATGAATTTGGTTTCTGCATGTGTGTTGACATTAGTAATTCATACAATCAGGAGCCTACCTGATAGTAACCCCTCCAAAGATTGTGTGGATGGGTTTATATATTATGTCAATTTGTCCAATTACTTATGGTGTCCAAAAGGGCCAGGGTTGTTTATTAAAAAAAAGGATGTAATTCCAACTCATCACCTGATGCCGATGTAAAATACACCCTGAAATTAGATCTGACGGTCAGCACGTTAACCTCATATTCATCATTTCCTGTCCTGTGTGGTGGAGCCAAAACAACAAAAATGGTGTAACTGTCCGAATACAGAAAGCACTCTTGAAAATGTTTACAATTAAAAAAGAATAAGTGAGAAATTCTTTTGTTTCAGGACGGTTTGCCGATTCACATGAACTTTCAGAGCTGGGTAAGTCTTCATGGGGACAGGAATCATTGGAATTTAAGCACTCAAGAGGCAGCTTTCTAAACTAGAGTTCTATGTTGTCTCTGTTTTACTTCACTTACGGCACATTATTTATCCCTGTGAGTGTCTTATGTGCTTTGTGTGTCTGTTCTGCAGTGTTCTGTAGGTGTGTTTTATGTGCTGTTTTTCTGTTCTCCAGTTTACTCTGCCTCCAACCTGCTGGTCCTGCTGAATGATGGGATTCTGCGAAGAGGCCTTTGTCAGACCCTACCTGTGGTGAGTGCAGCTGTCTCTGCTGGTGCAGGGAACTGCTCAGAAGTCTACACATTACTTGTTATTAATTTGTTTGGTTATGGCTTGTAATGCATGTCCTGCAGTGAGTTATGTGGGAAGCCATTCATTCTCGTGACTTTCTTGGGAAGGAGAGACATTGCTGTCTAGTGCCAGTGCGATTGGCTCCACTATAGTTCCTATATAGTTATAGTTTCCCATTCCTATTATGAGTACATACAAGGCAGTCCGTATGTATGTGGACAATGGCACAATTCCAAACGTCCTATTGGCTCTGCACATTGGATTTGAAATGAGATGATGACTGTGAGGTTCAAGTGCAGACTGTGATGTCACAAATGGTACTGAGGCTCCGAGGCATGTGTCGAGTACGTATGTCAGTTTTCCCTGAAGCCCCACGAGGCATGTATCATTTTCAGAAAATCACGTGACCGATGATAAACAAGGACTCGTTTTGTGTGGACCGCCTCATAGGTTCGTTTTGAGTTTTGGGTTGTAGATACGAGGACACAAACCCCCACTTTTCAGCTCCTTAAGAACCTTGACTGCCCAGTTGAACCCACACAAATTGTCCCTCATTACATTACATTACATTACGTGGCATTTAGCAGACGCTCTTATCCAGAGCGACGTACAATGAAGTGCAAATCAATCACAAGAACAAGTGCAAAAGTAGACCTGAGAGGACAGTACAGTTCCGAGTCCTAGTGTAAACATACAGAAATTCAGAACCCTTGAAGAGTACAATCAACATTCAAACTAGCATACCACTGTTGGCAGCTAGAATACAACAACAGCCAATAAAAACAACAATACCTATACAAGTAACGATATCTATACATAAGTGCCATTACGGTCTAAGGCTAATCACAGTGATTGTGAGTTGGGGAGGGAAAGGTGTAGCCTGAAGAGATGGGTCTTCAGTCTGCGCTTGAAGGAGGTCAGAGACTCTGCCGTTCTGACATTCACCGGGAGGTCATTCCACCACCGTGGGACCAGGACAGACAGCAGCCGTGAGCGTGAAGTGCAGGTGTGGCGAGGGGGAGGCGCCAGACGGCACGAAGTGGCAGAACGGAGGGGTCTTGTTGGTGTATAGGTCTTGATAAGGGATTGAATATACACAGGGGCTGATCCTTTAACTGCCTGGTATGCGAGCACCAAAGTTTTAAATTTGATGCGAGCCATAACAGGCAGCCAGTGGAGGTTGCTGAGCAGGGGGGTGACATGTGAATGTCTGGGAACATTGAATACCAGACGGGTGCAGCATTCTGGATGAGTTGTAGGGGTCTGATGGCAGATGCTGGAAGGCCAGCCAGCAGAGAATTGCAATAGTCCAGGCGGGACAGGACCATTGCTTGAACAAGCATTTTCCATTTTGTAGTCAGCAGTCACATAATTGTATTATTGACCCATTATCTAACTTGTTGAATTAAACATACAGGTTCATCTAAAAAAATTTGAATATTGCGGAAATTATTATTATTATTTTTTCCTTAATTTAATTCTAAAAGTGAAACTCATTCTAGATTCATTAGACATAAAGTGAAATATTTAATGCCTTTTTTTGTTTTAATCTTGATGAGTACAGCTTACAGCTAATAAAAATCCAGTATCCCCCCCCCCCCCCAAAAAAAAGAAAAAAAAAAAGACATAAGACCAATCCAAAAAAAAAAAGGATTTATAATGGAGAAATGTTGACCTTCTGAAAAGCAGTCAATACTTGGTCGGGCAATCATGGGGAAGACTGCTGACTTGACAGTTGTCCAGAAGACACTCATTCACACCCTCCACAAGGACGGTAAGCCACAGAAGGTCATTGCTGAAAGGGCTGGCTGTTCATAGAGTGCTGTATCAAAGCATATTCATGGAAAGTCGACTGGAAGGGAAAGGTGTGGTAAGGAAAGGTGCATAAGCAACAGGGATGACCTCAGCCTTGAGTGGATTGTCAAGAAAAGCCGATTCAAGAACTTGGGGGAGCTTCACAAAGAGTGGACTGAGGATGGAGTCAGTGCATCAAGAGCCACCACGCACAGGTCTACGTGTCCAGGAAATGGGCTACAAATGTTGCATTCCTAGTGTCAAGCTACTCCTGAACCAGAGACAACATCAGAAGCGTCTTACCTGCGCTAAGGAGAAAAAGAACAGGACCGTTGCTCAGTTGTCCAAAGTCCTCTTTTCAGATGAAAGTAAATTTAGCATTCCATTTGGACATCAAGGTCCCAGAGTCTGGAGGAAGAGTGGAGAGGCACATAATCCAAGTTGCTTTAAGTCCAGTGTGAAGTTTCCATAGTCAGTGATGATTTGGGGTGCCATGTCATCTGCTGGTGTTGGTCCACTGTGTTTTATCAAGTCTAGAGTCAACGCAGCCAGGATATTTTAGAGCACTTCGTCTGCTGACAAGCTTTATGGAGATGTTGATTTTCTTTTCCAGCAGGACTTGGCACCTGCCCACAGTGCCAAAACTACTAGTAACTGGTTTGCTGGCCATGGTATTACTGTGCTTGATTTGCCAGCCAACTGGCCTGACCTGAACCCCATAGAGCATCTATGGGGTATTGTCAAGAGGAAGATGAGAGACACCAGACCCAACAATACAGACGAGCTGAAGGCCGCTATCAAAGCAACCTGGGCTTCATAACACCTCAGCAGTGCCACTGGCTGATTGCCTCTATGCCACACCACATTGATGCATTTCTAAATCCTTTTTTTCTTATGTAATATTCTAATATTCTGAGATACAGGATTTAGAATTTTTTTATTTATTTACTTTTTTAAAGATTTTTAAAGGCTTGAAATATTTCACTTTGTGTAATGAATCTAGAATATATGAAAGTTCCACTTTTTTAATTCAATTATGGAAAAAAAAACGTCTCCAGGAGATGCACCTGTATATTATATATAATAGAAATTAGAAGGGAATAGTTAAATCAACAAACGTAGCTTAATTATTAATGTAGGTTTGGAGTATATCATAAAGCGATACCATGAGAAACTTCATTGCTTACACCAGTAGTACACTTTGCTACTACAGTACTTGTCAGTAATGTTTCTGCACTACAGCAAGTGAAAAAATAATTCTGCAGCTCTACATTATATTACCAGCAGGTGTCACTAGTGTGCACTGTGGTCAATGAGGCTTTGAGTATTGAATGCTAACTTTTGAGAGCTGGCTTCTCTCTCCTTCTGAACAGTCAAGTGTATTCAGTTTCTTCCTTCATGCTGGTATTAGAAATATTTCCGTATCTAGTCTTGATTGTAGGCTTTTGATTGCCTTTGGAATCTGTTATTTGTGTTTGTCAACATGGGTACTAGAGTTGTGCCTTGGAGGCCCTATCAGACCTGGCCCTGACAGGGTCTCAAAGGGCCAGGTCTGACGGGGCCTCTGAGGGCCTGGTCTGACGGGGCCTCTGAGGGCCTGGTCTGACGGGGCCTCTGAGGGCCAGGTCTGACGGGGCCTCTGAGGGCCAGGTCTGACGGGGCCTCTGAGGGCCTGGTCTGACGGGGCCTCTGAGGGCCTGGTCTGACGGGGCCTCTGAGGGCCTGGTCTGACGGTGCCTCTGAGGGCCTGGTCTGACGGTGCCTCTGAGGGCCTGGTCTGACGGTGCCTCTGAGGGCCTGGTCTGACGGGGCCTCTGAGGGCCAGGTCTGACGGGGCCTCTGAGCGCCAGGTCTGACGGGGCCTCTGAGGGCCAGGTCTGACGGGGCCTCTGAGGGCCAGGTCTGACGGGGCCTCTGAGGGCCAGGTCTGACGGGGCCTCTGAGCGCCTGGTCTGACGGGGCCTCTCTGGGTGTGTCCCTCTCTAGTCTTTGTCCCAGCAGAGACTTCTCACCTGGCTGACTGTGGTGGAACATATGGAGGTTTTCATTGAAATGGGAGCCAGCAAACTCTGGGGTGAAGGGGGTCGCTGGCTTGTCATCGTCCTCATTCAGATCTCCAAGTAAGCAGCTTGTGTTATGTCAGTGACTCTCTGCTTTTTACCTTTTTTGGTCTTGTTGAATCCACTTGCAACAACATGAAGAGTTTTGCCTAAGTTTAACATAGACTGGTATAAATCTTTAGCTGAAAACCAAGTTTTGGTTGAAAATTCAATCCATCTTCTAACTGACCAATTAATTTTTCAGTCAGCAAAGGATTAATGTCAATGATTCTATTAACTGTAAAGCAGTGTGATTGTGAAACCCGCATACGGTTGTTAACAATCGGTGAGCTTATGAGTTTGATTGGAAAGCAGCACACTATTCTTATCCAACAGGTAACTTCGTATTACAGAATTGTGGCCACTAACTCCTCCTCAGACAGCTTTTAAGCTGGACAGACCAAACTGAATTGTCCAGCATGGTCCTTATCAGTATGCTCATATACAACGTCCTGAATAGTTCTGAAGATATTTTGTTATTTGTCAAGAAAATCCCAGAGAGAAATTTCAAATCCCAATTTCTGTGAGACATTGAATGATAGGACATGAGCGTAAGTGGGCCATTAGATGCCCAGTCAATTGGCCACTAGGTTGCGCTACAAATAAAGGGCACATTCAAAGTATCTTTTCTAAATCCAATTTCCATTAAAAAGTTTTCTGCTTGTGGCTTTTGTTTGTTGACCAAATTTGCTACTCCTCTTTATCAGTCTAAGATGCGCATACAGTGCCATGAAAGTATTAATTCATTTAAAAAGTAATGTTTTAAGCCTGAAGTGTGTAATGTGTTATTTGTTTAGTTTGGTTGAAAAGCATTTTCTTAAAGGGGCACTGTCATGCTTTTTCCAGTAGAGCTTATTTTGATTAAATGCCTAAATGTGTGGAGCATCAGTACACTGTCAGTGTAGCCGTTTACAAAATATGGGGCAAAACTTCTCAAAAAGTTTGGCTTGAATCTGCAGCCTGTGTTACCCAGAAGGTAACGGGCACTGAAACTCCACCCTTGAACGCAGAGACTGGTTTATGGGCGGGCACCCATCTGGGTGATCACATGACACACGGAAAATACGATAAAGTTAGCGTACAAATATCATGAAACCTACCTTGGCTAGCCTGAGCGATATGACGGACAAGTTTTGCCCCATATTTAGTAAACGGCTACACTGACGGTGATTTTAGAAATGCCTGCACACATAATTTAACCATTTAATCCAAATAACCTCAACTGAAAAAAGCGTGACAGTGCTCCTTTAAAGCACTGTATATTACAGAGAGAAGGGGGTAAATTCAGGAAATAAACAGTAACCGTCTTTGCATTCGCACACCTACCCGCTTTTGCCGCCATCTTGGAGTTCCTGCCAGTGCCCAATCAGGACACAGGGGGTCATCCCCAATTCCCCTTCCAATCACCATTTGGAAGGGGTTGCACCAATGAATGAATGAATGAATGAATGAATGAATGTTCTAGAACATGAGAGAAATAATGAACTGAAGAGAAAACAACAAAGAAACCTCATGAGGGGGAAATAGTAATTGCTCGCCGTTAGGATCCGCTCCCACAGGTGTGGGCATGACACATGCAATGTTCAAAGGTTTTCAGTGCTTCCGTCGAGATGGAAAGGGTGGAGAAGCTGATGACCTGTGATCTAATCTGAGGGTATGTATGTCTCCTCTGTGTTCCAGAGCCATCCTGCGCATCCTGCTGCTGTTCTGCTACAAGTCTGGCATCCAGACGTCCCCTCCCATCGCCCCCCTGGACAGAGAGATGCAGCTGAACAGAGGTGAGTGGTACATGGTTAGCTCCCTATAGCTGTAGTAGAGTGGTACATGGTTAGCTCCCTATAGCTGTAGTAGAGTGGTACATGGCTTGTTCACTATAGCTGTAGTAGAGTGGTACATGGTTAGCTCCCTACAGCTGTAGTAGAGTGGTACATGGTTAGCTCCCTACAGCTGTAGTAGAGTGGTGCATGGTTAGCTCCCTATAGCTGTAGTAGAGTGGTACATGGTTAGCTCCCTATAGCTGTAGTAGAGTGGTACATGGCTTGTTCCCTATAGCTGTAGTAGAGTGGTACATGGTTAGCTCCCTATAGCTGTAGTAGTGGTACATGGTTAATTCTCTATAACTGTAGTAAGTGGTACATGGTTAGCTCCCTATAGCTGTGGTAGAGTGGTACATGGTTAGCGATAAGGGCGACATGGCTCAGGCAGTAAGAGCAGTCGGGTTGACATCTAACCCCCAAATGCTCCTGACGAGCTGGTCGGCGCCTTGCATGGCAGCCAATCGCCGTCGGTGTGTGAGTGTGTGTACGAATGGGTGCATGAGAAGCATCAATTGTACAGCGCTTTGGATAAAGCCGCTATATAAATGCCAACCATTTATGGTTAGCTCCCTATAGCTGTGGTAGAGTGGTACATGGCTTGTTCCCTATGGCTGTAGTAGAGTGGTATAAGGTTATTTTGCTCTGTACTCCAGTACATTCTAATCCAATATGCTGGATTACAGAACCAAACCCTGAATTATAAATCCCCCCCCCTTCTTAATACGATCTCCAGTGTGGGTGGAGGCCAGATCAGTTTCTGTTTTTATAAATGCTGCGTCAGTGTGCGGATGATAAATATATTGTTTTTATTGTATTTTCTACGAGACATAGACCCGCTCACACTCGGTACACAATTACACCAAAAACGATGCTAGCAGCATTCGTTATTTTAGCTAGCTTGCTAGATATTGTATTGAATAAAACTTTCTACACTTTCTTCAGGATCTAAACTGAACCAGATGGGGTGGGTGAGAATCAGTTTGGTTGAGGTAATGGAGAAACAAGCTAGGTCTGCCTTTAAGACTTCAGGCCGACAAACTAATATCGCCATGCCCAAGCTGTAATATTAGCTGCTAGGTCTGTCGATTCTGCATTTGACTTCTCTTATTGCGCCAGTCTCTCTTGGTTAACTGAGCATGTCTGGGTCTGCATTAGGGGAAAACCTGAATCAGCAGGAGGATCCGGTCTTTGTGGGTCAGCGGTCTGGAAGAGCCATGCGTCCGTTAGGCAGCGGTAAGCCTCCCTGTTTGCACCACCCAGTGCAATCGACCTTTTGAGAGCTCATGTCCTGAAACTGTCTGTGCCTTAGCCCCCTCTCCGCATGCCCGCCTGTGGGGGGTGCACCGGCCAGAGCAAATGGTGGCCACCCCGAAGGAGGAGCTTCACCCTGGCCCCACCCCTCTGGGGCTGCTGGAGACCGTGGCGGAGTCGTTGTACATTGGGCGGCCCCTGGTCCACCGTATCCTTCTCCCGCCTCCTCATGCCGCCCGCTATTTCCAGCAGCACCCCGTTCTAGAAGGTTCTTGAGCTGTCCTTCGCACTAAAACAGCAGCCAATCAGCAGCTGTATCTTGCAGTCGGCAGTGGTGAAGTGGATTCTGCGAGGTCAGTACAGTGAGCTCCAGAATTATTGGCGCCCCTGATGAATCTTGACAAAATGTGCTGTTAACGATGAAATAATGGGCCATTCCAGGACGTCTGGAGACTGAGATGGCCATTGCAGAACATGGTTGTTGTTTTTACTTCAGCCTTTCTGTGTGGATTTTAATATATGCTTGGAGTCATTGTTCAGGTGGACAATCTACCAAGTCCAAGACTCCACTTCCTAGCAGTGGCAACCAGATTTTCTGCCTGGATTTCCTGGTTTAATTAATTGTGCCATTTATCTTATCTCCAAAATGTCAATGACCCACCACCATATTTGACAGTAGGAATGAGACACTTCTCCTTGTATGGATTCCATTTTGCCAGCAAACATGTTGATGGTGTGTATGGCCAAAACATTTAATTTTGGTCTCATCTGGCCATAGCACTCTCTTCCAGGTATAATTCCAGATGCTTGTTTTTTGTTTGTTGTACTCCGTAAGAGCTGCCTTTGTGCCACCCTTCCAAAGAGTTTGCTGGTATGGAGGTGCCAGTGACTTTTTTTTAAATTGGTGACGCAAAGACCCCATTCTCGCAATTCTTAAACTGCAATCCTTGGGTTACTTATGCCCTTCCGCTTTTTTTGTACCCATTTCCTGACATGTGATGGACAATTCTCATGAGTGTCTTCTGAATTGACAGTTCTTTGGCTTTTCCCATGCTGATGGTTGACAAGGGGACTTTGCATGTTTGTTACGTAATTTTTATGCTCCAGTGAAACAAAGTGATGGAATGACACAGTATAGTTCACTTTGATTGATTTTATTTACAGTAATTGTTTGGGGTGCCAATCATTTCAGCACCACAAAACTGTAGTTTTCAGAAAAAAATACTTATATTACTGAGATTATTACATAAAGAACATAGAAACATAAGAGTAAGTGAATTGTAATAAAAGTATATAGTTTTCTTGGATGTTTGAACTTAAAATATAGATCATTATCAATGTTTTTTTTTAAATTAAGTGTGCCAATAATTCTGGAGTTCACTGTAAATAGGAAGCCCAGTGTTATTGTGTTTCCCTGGAGAAACTCTCGGGTGAACCAGGAATACATCTGGAAGAAGCAGTTGTAGCAAAACATGAATGTGTCCAACATTATGGTTTTATACATGCAGTTTTGTTTTATTTAGTGAGAGTATAGGACAACACAAACATGCCATTCAGCCCATATAGGACATAAGAATGTCAGGAGGATCAGTATGAAAATGCTACACTATGCCCTCCCTTTTCTGCCATAACTGTTTCTTGACACTTGCTTAGGATGCAGATCTTAACGTGAACAGGAATCCAGCAGACCTTGGGGGGGCCCCACCAGGACCAGGTTTACACGGTCCTCATATATCATATGTATTACAAAGCTGCTGAAAGCTGTAGACCATCCAAAGTTAATAACAGTTATGGTCTTGGTCTCCCCCAAATAAGATCATGGAATCACAAGATTCAGTCGACAGTTCAAGCGTGTTGTTTCAAAAGGAATGTCGTTTTCTCCCTTAAGACGCATTTTCCGCCCAGTGCTCTGTTTAGGGATTTGTGGCAGGAAATCCTGGAAGCCATGGCTCATCTCTGGAATCATTGAAGTAACAAGGTAATGCCCGCCTATTCCATTTCCGTCCATAGCATTATATATAAAATAAAAAGCTGTATGCTGCTTGTATTTTCATACTTTGCAAATTTGATTTCAACAAGGATCCGTCATGATTTTGGCAAGAATTCCGTTGTTGTGTAATACAAAAAGTACATGTACCTAGGTATTTCTGATATCTCCTACTTCATCTTCTTTACAATTAGAAAATCAATCTCCTATCTCTGTCAACTGAATAATTTAGTGGGTCAATATGATGTTTTTAAACTTTATCATTAAAGTGTGCTGCCATTTCCATTGCCTTGTGTTTGCTTCAGATAGTTGATTACATACAGGTACTGTACATTTATGAGTTTGTTTGAGAAATGCTTTAGGGGAATTGTATTACAATGCCAAGGTGAGAGACTGGTCTTGCCAAACTCAACAAATTTGTGTTCATAACATGAGTCAAACTACACTCAGTGATCACTTTATTCGGTAATCCTGTACACCAGCTTCTTAATGCAAATATTTAATCAAGTGGTTCAGCTGTTTTTCAGACCTAATGTCAGAATGGGAAAGAAATGCGATCTAAGTGACTTTGACCGTGTAATTATTGTTGGTGCCAGAGAGGGTGGTTTGAGTATATTAGAAACTGCTGATCTCCTGGGATTTTCAACCACAACAGTCTCTAGTTTACAGATAAAAACCAAAAAATGCAGTCAGCAGCAGTTCTGCGGGCAAAAACGCATTGTTAATGAGAGAGGTTAAAGGAGAAGGGCCAGACTGGTCGAAGCTGACAGGAAGGTGACAGTAACACAAATAATCACACATTACAACAGTGGTATGCAGAAGAGTATCTCTGAACACACAACATGTCGAACCTCTAAGTGGATAGGCTACAGCAGCAGAAGACTTAAGTCTAAAAAAATAAATCTAATAAAATAAAGTGCTCACTGAGTGTATATTTACTGCCACAGTAAACACTACCAAGTAACAATCTAGAGATTGTGATAATGTGGTTTGGGGGCTTTTTTCCCTTAAAGTCTCAGTAAAACAGAAATTAGAGCAGCACTAGCTTCCGCGATATAACGTATGAGTGAAACACCTTTTGGGGGGAATTGTTGAAGGGCAGGGAGTCAATTTGACTGACGCCTAATGAGGAGGCGGAAGAATTAGCATAGTTGTCACAATTTCTTTTATTGATTGCTGTAGTTTCTACTGCGCTCTTAAGCTAATGAACAGTAGCAAGCAGGTAGAAACCTGTTTTGCCGTTTTAAACTTTCATTTCGGTGTGTAACTCGGTGTGTTTTGGACTTTAAATTTTTACCTGTTGGCGGCCATTGGATCCGTCTCCTCCCCTGCTCTGGAGGGTTGGTACAACACCGGGGCAACAATGTGGATCAACAGGCTGCTTGTATGGATTATGTCCGTCTGGATTACTTTATTCTTCATATCACATCCAGTAACACCGCTTCTTCAATATACGGCAGCGGAACTTTTCCAACTGCGATTCCACCTCTCTGAGCCACCACAGGGGCTGCATCGTCACCTGGATATTGCTTGGCATTTCCGTAGGAAATACATCCACCGAAGTTCCAGACGGAGCTTCCATCATGATGACACAAAACCAATACGATCCTTCTGGTCTTCCATTCCGCGTCCCGCAAGAAAGCCCACCGGCGGACGGAGTAGTGTGCTGGTTAGCCTAGCCAGGTCGGCTAACGCTAGCGTCAAACCCAACAAAAACAACCTCAACTTCGGGTTGTTTAACATCCGCTCGCTAACCAACAAGGGACTTCTACTCCATGACCTACTGAAAGATCGTAAGTTTGATTTCTTGTGTCTAACTGAGACGTGGCAGCAACCCAATGACTTTTCGCAGCTTAATCAAACTATCCCTCCTGGGTTTGTTTACATCTGTCAACCCCGCCCCTCTGGCAGGGGGGGCGGGCTCGCTATACTCTACAATGAGAAGTGGAAAGTCTCTTCTCTAACTGTCCCCGTGCATAGGTCATTCGAGTCCGTGGCCCTCCAAATCAATGGGCCAACTCCTACTATACTAGTTACTGTGTATCGACCACCCAAGCCCAGTCGTGAATTCCTAAACGAATTCTCTGCTTTTCTAACCTCCTTATGCTCCCTGTCCCCTAATATAATACTGCTTGGGGATTTTAATATTCACATGGACAATGTCAACAATACTCTTACAAAGGACTTTACATCTTGCTTGGACAGCTCTGGATTACAACAATATATTGATTTCCCTACCCACTCTAAAGGTCACATTCTTGATCTGGTTTGCTGCTCTGGTGTAACTCCCCTTAATTGTACTGCATCTGATTTGCCCATTTCTGATCATAAGTTTGTATCCTTCAATGTCAGCTTAAAATTACCCAAAACAAATATGTTACGTTCCATCTCATTTCGTAACATCAATAATATTGACTTATCTGCTCTATCCAGTGGAATTGATAACCTTCCTAGCAAAGACAATTTATCCACTCCTGATGAACTGGTCTCATTCTACAATGATGAACTCCATAGTCTTCTTAATGCCCATGCTCCGTTAAAAACCCGGTCTGTCTCCTTTACCCATTCTGCACCTTGGTTTACACCTGAGCTACGCCAGTTTAAAACTAAAGGTCGTCGCCTGGAACGCCTTTATGCTAAAACTGGCCTTGTTGTGCACAAAGATATGCATGATAGTCACATACTTAGCTATAAAGATGCTCTGTCCACTGCAAAATGTGCCTACTATGCAAATCTAATTAGGATGGGTGAAGGGAACACAAGAGCCCTGTTCTCCACGGTTAAGACTATCTTACGGCCTCCAGACACTCTTGCTCCTCATATGTACTCTACTGCTCAGTGTAATACTTTCATGACCTTTTTTGATGCCAAGATTGAAAATATCCACCAGCAATTGACGTCTTCTATTAACACGACATACAGTTCACTCTACTCCCCTTCTGATGTTTCTGTGCTTTCCTCTCTATCTAATTTTGAACTTCCAACTGTGGGTGAAATATCTGGTCTCATCCGCAAATCTAAATCATCTACCTGTCAGCTAGACCCCCTCCCTACTCACCTAGTGAAAGCCTGTCTACCTTCTCTGTCCTCTTTAATCACTGCTATCATACATTCCTCCCTTACCTCTGGTCTTGTTCCCTCATCTCTCAAAACAGCTGCAATAACTCCTATACTCAAGAAACCCGGTGCAGACCCTAACAATTTGAGTAATTTTCGCCCCATTTCAAATTTACCATTTCTTACCAAGATACTTGAAAAAATAGTTGCAGCCCAGGTACAAGCCCACATGACCAACAATAATCTGTTTGAGCAATTCCAATCTGGTTTTCGCTCCTTCCACAGTACGGAGACAACCCTGGTGAAAATCACAAATGATCTATTAATGGCAGCTGATTCTGGGCTTTTAACCATACTTGTCCTTCTCGATCTGTCTGCAGCCTTTGATACCATCTCACATAACATCCTCCTTGAGAGACTAGCATCACTTGGAATCACTGGCACCTCTCTTGTCTGGTTTACATCATACCTCTCTGGCCGCACTCAGTTTGTCCAACTCAAAAACCTGAAATCACAGCCCACTCCAGTAACCACCGGTGTTCCCCAGGGTTCTGTTTTGGGCCCCCTCCTATTTATTATTTATCTCCTACCCCTTGGCAATATTTTCAGGAAATATGGGATTCAGTTTCATTCCTACGCGGATGACACCCAGCTCTATCTGTCCACTGAGCCCACCTCCGCTCTTCCGCCCACTTCCCTCTCCAATTGCTTGCTGGAAATCCTGGTTCTCAATCAACTTTCTAAAGCTCAACAGTGAAAAAACAGAGGTTCTCCTCGTTGGCACCAAATCCATTTTGGCTAAATCTGACAGTTTCTCCCTCACCATTGACAACTCCACAGTCTCCCCTTCCCCTCAGGTTAAGAGTCTGGGTGTCATCCTTGACAGCACATTATCCTTTGAAAAACACATCAATAATGTTACTCGGTCTGCATACTTCCACTTACGCAATATTAATCGTCTTCGCCCATCACTTACACCTACCAGCACTGCCATTCTTGTCCACGCCCTGGTTACATCCCGTATTGATTATTGCAACTCCATCCTCTTTGGTCTTTCACGCAAGTGTCTCCATAAAGTTCAACTGGTCCAGAACTCGGCTGCCCGTATCATCACCAGAACTCCTTCCATTGATCACATCACTCCAGTTCTCCAGCAACTTCATTGGCTCCCAGTTAAATCCCGTATTGATTTTAAGATCTTGCTGCTCACATTCAAAGCCCTTCATAACATGGCACCTTCATATCTCTCTGAACTCCTCCATAGCATTGGGTATGCACTTTGTTGTACGTCGCTCTGGATAAGAGCGTCTGCCAAATGCCAATAATGTAATGTAATGTAATAGCCACATTCCCTCACGTACTCTCAGATCCTCCTCTGCCTCCTTACTTGCCACACCATCTGCCCCCCGCCTGACCACCATGGGATCTAGAGCCTTTAGTCGTTCTGCCCCCCGCCTCTGGAACTCTCTGCCACAAGACATTCGCAACATTGACACTCTCCTCACTTTTAAATCTAGACTCAAGACACACCTTTTCACACTGGCATATTTAACCTGACCCTGATTGATGAGTTTTATGTTTTATGTTGATAATTTTATATGTCTTGTTGTATATAACATGTCGGTGCTATTGATTGATTAGTTTTTGTATGATGTTTTTACTGTGTCTTGTAAGGTGTCCTTGAGTGCTCTGAAAGGCGCCCACAAATAAAATCTATTATTATTATTATTAAAGGATATTAATTGGAGAGGAAGGGAAAACTGATTTAAAATAAAATTATTTAATTGTCATACACGCCCACTGGTATTCACTGATGTAAAATCTAAATTAAAATACTTTTCCAGGAAGTGGAGGAGCTTTGGTGTGAAAATATACGAATATTAGAATTATATATATATTTTTGTAATTTTAGACATGTTTGTGTAGTTCTTGGCTAAATTGATGTAAAAGCTCATTTTGATTTTGCTGTGAGGTAAACATGTGGCCTTGGAGGTAGTATTGATGTACTGTAACTCTGTTTTCCAAAGCTTTGGCCTGATGAATGATGTGAAGTCACTGAACCGTCGGGAAAGGGCGGAGATGAGACGGCGAGCATTCCTGCTGCTCTACTACCTGCTCCGCTCCCCATTCTACGACAGATACTCTGAGTAAGGCCCTACTACACCCACACGAGCAGCCCATAACCCCAGAGTAAGGCCCTAATGCAGTCACACGATCACCCCATAACCCCAGAGTAAGGCCCTAATGCAGTCACACGATCACCCCATAACCCCAGAGTAAGGCCCTAATGCAGTCACACGATCACCCCATAACCCCAGAGTAAGGCCCTAATGCAGTCACACGATCACCCCATAACCCCAGAGTAAGGCCCTAATGCAGTGACACGATCACCCCATAACCCCAGAGTAAGGCCCTAATGCAGTCACACGATCACCCCATAACCCCAGAGTAAGGCCCTAATGCAGTCACACGATCACCCCATAACCCCAGAGTAAGGCCCTAATGCAGTCACACGATCACCCCATAACCCCAGAGTAAGGCCCTAATGCAGTCACACGATCACCCCATAACCCCAGAGTAAGGCCCTAATGCAGTCACACGATCACCCCATAACCCCAGAGTAAGGCCCTAATGCAGTCACACGATCACCCCATAACCCCAGAGTAAGGCCTTACTGCACTCACACAATCACCCCATAACCCCAGAGTAAGGCCTTACTGCACTCACACAATCACCCCATAACCCCAGAGTAAGGCCCTACTACACTCACACAATCACCCCATAACCCCAGAGTAAGGCTCTATACCAACATGATTACTTCCACATGTCTAATGAAATACTGCAATTTGCCAAGAATGTGATTGCAGCAGTGTTCATAAGGGTAATCTGAGGAAGCATGTCATTTGGCTTGCTAAGACAATATTTCTCTCCTTTTGAACAGGGCGAAGATTCTGTTTCTACTGCGCTTTTTATCTAATTATATCCCAGGTGTGGGCTTTGTTGCACGTAAGTATAATTCTGTCCTGTTTGGCTGTGTGAAGTTGCATTATATTTGCATTGAAAGGCATTTCTCAAGTTCCATGTATGTCAGTTTGAAGCATTGTTTAAATGCGTTTTATTAAATACTGGATATGTTTATGATACAAAATGAAAAGCAAAATTCAATGGTAATTATGTCCTACAGAACTTTCCCCATCTTGCACTGAGGAGACCCAATATCACTAATTTTGTTGTTTCACTTTGTTTCTATTTGTACAGGTCCACTGATGGAATACCTACCAGTTTGGCAAAAGATTTACTTTTATAATTGGGGGTGAAGTTGTCAAGGTAGGAAGTACTAGGCCTATATGTATTACAGGAAATCCTTCAGAAGTCTAAAGGGACTGCAAGACGGTCGATCCTCGCCCAACACCACCCAACACTGAATTCTGACAGTTTCCGAGATGTCCATAGATGAGTGTAGATGAATTTTACAAGCAACTTGTTCCAAGTGCTTTGATACTTTTTACTGTCTGAAGTGTATGTGGTCAACTCTCTTCTCTTTTACAGTCACTTGGTCATGAGTTCTCTGGATATTTTCCATCATCTTAATGAACATAAATTCATACATTTGCTCTTTGTTGTGGATTACTTTTTGTAGATTTGCATAAATTTGCTCCAGTATCTCTGCCTTGTTTCTGATGTGGCTCATCGTGAATCTTTGCATTCATTTCTTCTTTCTGTAATTTTGTTTGTGATTGCCTGTTAGCAGTAAACAATTGACTTCTTGCCATTGCATGGGAAAGTTAATCAAGGAATACCACAAATCAGTTCAGTGACCACATGGGTAAGCTCATCAGATGTCACAAGTTCTCAGTTCCTTGTTCTCTTGCTGGAAAGTTGGTCATGTTGAACAGATGGATACATTAGGACATCATAAGTATTAAGTGAGACAAAATAATGGAGCCAATTTTACAACCCATAGGAGCTCCATTAAAATTATAACTAAACTTTTCCATAGGGTCATAAACCTAACTGGAAGCAGCTGGAAATTTGTGGAAATGGGGGAGGGATTTTCACTGTGTGAAAACTGTTTAATTACCCTTTAAGTTTATCCTAGGGACATGAAAAATAACTGTGAAAGTTTTAATCCAGGAGATCCTGAGGAATTAAGACTGTTCTGATGTATTGTAATTTTTAACAAGAATGCTTTTATACAGAATGTCATCTGAAAATAATATCAATAAATCCGTAAAACTTGTTTTTATTGCTTTCTGATTCTTTCATGTGACACTGCAACATATTATGTTTTCTTATTTAGTCTTTTTTTGTGAATAAAAGTGTAAGTGTATAAAATAATTAGGTAACTCAGTCTAGTCTTCCTAATCAAGATGTTGAGAATTTGAGGACCCTAGTCCAGTACTGACTGGTTGAGTTCACAGTAGCACCTCTGTTTGTCATCCAGTCATGCGGCATCTCGTCTCAACTGACCTGCGCATCTCCCTCAGCTCTGACTAAAATCTATAAAAATAGGAAATGCTACAACTCAATGTGATTCTTCTAACTATACAGTTTGTTTTTATGTGTGTTTGTGGTTAATTATATCTGTATGTCAAGAATAGGTAACGTGTAGAACATACCCCCGTTGTGTGTAACAATCTACAATGATTTGCAGGGTCATGCTAGCTTGATACAACTACTTTCCCAGTCAATAAGAATATCTACTAATATTACTGAATATCTACTGAGACATATTGTGGTTTAAAATGATACATGCTCAGTGAGCATTTTATTAGGTAAACTGCTACACCAGCTTGTTAATGCAAATATTTAATCAATGGATCGTGTGGCAGCAACTAAATGCATAAAAGCATTCCTACATGCTGAAGAGGTTCTGAGGTTTTTCGGACCAAATGTAAAAACGGGGATGAAATGTGATGTGATTTTGACTGTGGAATGATTGTTGGTGTCAGACAGGGTGGTTGGAGTATCTCAGAAACTCAGAGACTTTAACACACAAGTCTCTAGAGTATACAGCGAATGATGCAAAAAAAATAATAATTGTAATAAATACACAATAAAGGGTTCACTGAGTGTATACTTTTTAGTTTAGTTTAACTGAGTTAAGCACACAGTTTTACCCTGTATAAATGCTGTGCTGCAATTACTCATAATGCTTAAAAAAAGACTATAAGCTATTACCCGACAGGACGTCCTGGGGTTACATTAATCGTTACTTCAAGTTTTCCCTTTTGTTCTGAACCAGATACGGCTGCTATGGGAAAAGTACGATGAAGATGTAGTGCAGGGTTATTTCTGTGAGGACGTTTATGATATTTTAGTTTTAAAAAAACTGTCGAAAACTTTTTCCCCGATTATGGTAGTGGTACAGTGTGCATATAGCCAAACACCCACTGGTGTGGAATATGAATAAAATAAAATATTGTGGTCTGTAACGTAAGGAGTGATTCATTGAACCGCAAAAATCCAGACATGCTAATGTTTTTGTCCACAAGAATTATGATAGGTTACATTTTTTAAAGGGCGTAGCTTCAAAATTTAAGGGGAGGAGTCCTTTTCTGCAGAAAAGGCGACGTTCAACTTAACTTCTGAAGTTGGAACGACACTATTCTAAACCATAGTTCTGAAGGAAGAGGCAAGTGTAATGGTAAGCATATAAGGGAGGGGCGATGAACTGCTTCAATACTACACAATAATAGGTTTTATATTTTTAAACGTGTAAGGCTTCACTGCGCACGCTATGTTGTAATGTCAACGTGTTATATGTGGGAAATGAAAAAAAAACTCTTAAGTTAAAAGCGCATCTGGCCTATCATTTTCTTGTAACGGGCTTAGTCGTTTTCAACAGCCAAGTACAAAGTGAAACTTGCACATAACAGTGTTCCTCGAGGACGCACAACATATATATATATATATATATATATATATATATATATATATATATATTAACATGCTGCAGATTTACACCTCCGAACAAACTGACCTGTTTTTATGCGTTCCGTCATTTTTCGCCAATTTAGCCTATGATGTTGTAATTCTGCCCCTTTTCTTTTCGTTGTGGACAATGTATTGTTACAAACTGAAGAGGACAGCACTGTTTCTTGCATAAGCATCTCCGCCTGTTATATTTCCCATTTCAAACTTCCAGTGCAAACAGGAAAGGTTATTCTACTAAATTGAAACAAGTTAATGGTCAGTAGTTCTCATATGTAGATGACTATATATCACGAAACAGGCTTAATTCAGTATTTTTTTCTCCTGGTTAGCATTTTGGCTGCGTCACTACAAAACGCAAGCGGGTGGATGTATATTCCTTAAACTGCAGAAGCAACACGACTATGATTTTGCACTTTACTTCCAAGTTAAATGTAGGCTAATGTGGAACACTGCTGTAAGGAGTGAGGTGCGAATTATATTCGTACATTTGCCAGAGACAGAGAGAAGGCCTGGAAAAAACAAACATCTACAGATGCGTAGATTTCCGCTAACGTTTGACATCTTATTATTTAGTTGCATCTTGCCATATTTCATTGAAATTTCCTGCCGCCCGTTTCTTTTCGTATTATGTAGCGTATGTTACTTGCTTCCATGCGTTTTTATCTTACAGTAGCCTATCCCGTTGTGTCAAACATTTCGGCTACTGTGAAGAGCAGTGTATGAAGGGCGCTTATTATCATTCAAACTTTGGGGCATGCCTTTAAGTAATCAAATACATGGACGAACCTACTTTCTCGTATATAATGTTTATTTTCTATGCAAGCATGGTTTTTGACGGAAAGTAACGGCATTGCATGTAGCACGAGCAAAGTTGTTTTGCTCAGGCACTCACTGACGTCAGGGGCGCAGTTGATCGATCGTCTGGCCGATTGTGTTTCTGGCAAAGGCTCAAAGCTGAGCTGCGACTTGTGGTTTTACTCGCGATGTACAGACCCAGTAAATGACCAGATAAATAATAGCTTTCAATGTAAACCCATGTCGCTCATGTGGGTCTATTCTGTGAGAATTCTCTAAGCACTCTTGGCTAATATTAAAAAGTCTTAATATAGTTGATACATCGATATCAAACCGATTAACACTTCAGAAACGTGGGCAATTGCCTGACGTGGCATGGCACTTAATCCTGCAACAAATGACACATGTAGCTATGGTTATGCCCTAGTAGCTAGATGCCTGTAGTTGTACATGTATTGCAAGAATTCCAGCTCTCTGCTCCACCCTAACCCGCAAGCCTCACCTGCACCACATGGGTGGCCAACGTGACGGAAAAAAAATACAGATCAGCTTTGATTTTTGTAAAAATTAAAGTATAATTCCTTTAGTTTTCATTTTTTTTTAATCGTACGAGTCACATCCATTTCAGTATACAGTGGCATTGTAATAGTGATCCACTGTGACATCGCGGTGGGGAAGCTGTTGCTAACAAGAGACTTCGAACCGGGCAGGCTTATACGGCGGTGTTCGGACCATCGTGAGCTAACATGAACACAGGGACGTTGTGCAGTTAATTGTCGTTTATTGGTCCAGTTAGCAATCAAAGTGTTTTAGTGTCTGAGATAGTCAATGAGCAACTATAATCATAAACCACGTCCTTCAGGAGGCTACTATTAAACGGACTTTAACTTGTAATGTAAGCGACCAGTGTTCCAGTTTCCTTTGCGACGACTGTGGCGTTTCACATTAATTTGCGATAAAAGTTAAGTGTAAGATGTATTCGGTGTGCCCCGATTTCCCCCAGTGGCAAACAGCGAATATTTTAAATAATCAGCCTTCTCGTTTTCTCATTATCATCAGATGAATGTTTAGAGCATCTATAAATTCAAACCTGTACATGTATCTGTGTGACTTTTTGAAGAGGGGTGGGGTGTTGTGGAGGGACAGGGTGATTTTGTTGATGTCAAATGAGATAGAAGTGAAGGGAGGGGCCACGGTTTGGGAGCTGGAAATACAGGTGTTGCTGAGTGTGAACTGTTTATCTCAGTCTGTTTAATTTATTTTATATATTTTCTCCATGCTTACAATGTAAGATATTGTGCACAGGTTGTGTGAAGGACATCTTCCAGTAGCCATTACTAGCTGCCTTTGGGATAATAGTGGGCTGATTCATCCCATCAACTTTCAAGTATGTCTGATAAAAAAAAGTACTGAAAGTGCCAGTTTCACAGACAGATTAAGCGTTGTCTTGGACTTGTTGACTTTTGTATGGATAATCTCCATTCTAAATTTAAATGAATAACTAGGCTTAATCTTTCCCTGTGAAACTGTCTAAACATTTACTAAATTAAGAGTCTGACAATGTCAGTTATTTGACATGAATGAATGAAATGCTTCAGGGGGAATTTCAGCAATAATTACAGTAATAATTACCAACCTACAGGATAATTAAATGAGGGGAGAATGCTTAAGGTAAAGTTAATTGTAGAGGCACAATAAATACAAGGAGCCAAGACTGGACAAATCCCCTTTCAAAATTTGAGGACAATATCGCCAAAACTGAGCATTCTGCATTGTTTTTTCTATTCTATGTCAAAGGACATTTGGAGACTCCAAAAGGACACATTATTAAGCTAAGGAAACAAAATTATATTATGGGTCTTATGAGGAATATTTCTTACTAAACTAACACCTTTTATCCTGAAAAAAGTGTTTACACTTCGCCCCCCTCCTGTCACCCTCCCCTACCTCTCTGTCCCAAACTCCCTCTCCTTGCAGCTCTCCTCAGACAGAAACAGGTTGAGAAGATCATAAAAAATAAGTACAATAATCACAATAATGGCATCTTGTATACTAATATATTCATTAAGTTTTTGTCATAATTTCACATGCTATTTATTATTCAAAATTAGGCTGGCACCTTATTTATTAACATACGGAATAATAATAAAATATTTTGAGAATTAAATATTAAATTAATTTGAAATATTAATTAGTATTTAAATGCTCAACGATATGAAGTTGGTTCACGTCACTGAAAATGCCCTCGATTGTGTTGTCTTCCATAGAAATATTCACTCAGAGGAGAGATTCCTTGGAACTCCTCCAAAGGAAGTCCTCTATTTAGACATAGGCATTGCAAAATAACCTTTTTGTTGTAAAACATCAACCTTTTCTGGCATAAAATCTCAAGAACTGTTTTTGCTGATGCACAACAGACTGCACGCATGTTTTAAAACGCTACAGTTGTTATGCAGTTTCGTTGCGCAGAAAAAATGTTGTTTTATGTAAGCCTAACAAATTATACACCGTTGGAAACATAATGTCATTAGCGAAAATGCTTTTTTGTCATCCCTTTGATTAGCTGAAGTTATACTGAATTTTATTATTACACAGGGATGAGGATAAATACTGGTCAGAGACGGTTGAGTTGGGCTCCTCATCTTCAACAGAGCCTATTCAAAGTGTAGATTATATCAATTCTATGTATAAGTACTTTTGTGGAAGTATATATCGGTGAAACAGACAACAATGATAATTGCTCCAGAGAAATTATAAGTAAACAATGGACATTCTATTAATGTTTCTCTCAGTTAGCCCTTTTTTTAGAATGAGATATTATTATGCATTTGGTCCACTGGACACTTTTGTGAAAATTTCACTGGCATTACCTTATTTCTTGTAGTACAGTATTGGAACAGCATGGTCAATTCCTTTGTTTTTGCTATTCACTGAAGACAATTGAGTTTGAGGTCAAAAGATGTACATGAGATGACAGGTACAAATTTCTGCTTTTGTGTCCTGGTATTTTTATCTATATTTGTTAAACAATTCAGTACTTATTACCATTTGTATCTGACCACCCAATTTTTAGGTGAGCAAAAGTATTGGAACTTGACAGGTGGTTCTTGTTGCCCATATGGGTTCTATTAGATTGATTGGTTAAGCAATAAATAGTTGTAACAAAAATGTCTATTCTTGGTTTTAGCCTTGGGTTTTGCCTGTGAAGACTGCATTTGTGTTCGAAAAGATAAACCAACATGAAGACCAGAGAGCTGTATTTATGAGAAAAGCAGGCCATTTTGAAGCTTAGAAAAGAAGGGAAATCCATTGCACAAGTAGTTGTTCTTCCAAGTTAAAGCATCACATCCATAACTAGTAAAATATACATGAAGTGCTGTTCTAAACAAAAAAACAGTCATCATAAGTGCAATTATTAATTTAAAAAATCTATATTATTTTTTTAAATTAATTCATAAAAAAAATATTTTGGGGGTTAGACAAGAGGGATATCGGAAAGGGGGGGGGATCAGGAGGGAGGACTAAGGTACAGTTTGAAAAGGTGTGTTTTTCGTCTGCGTCGAAATAGGGGGAGGGATTCTGCTGTCCTGACAGTGGTAGGCAAGTCATTCTCCCACTGAGGAACCAGAACGGAAAACAGCCGTGAACGTGCAGCTCGACCGGCAGGTTCTCGTGAGGGAACCATAAGGCGACCAGAGCGGGCAGACCAGAGTGGTCTAGCTGGGGATGTGGATGCGTGCAGCAATAGGAAGCCAGTGGAGGCCATTGAGGAGTGGGGTGACATGAGTCGACCTGGGCTGACTGGTGATCAGGTGGGCTGCAGCATTCTGGACCAGCTGGAGGGGCTTGATGGCACACGCTGGGAGACCGGCTAGGAGGGAGTTGCAGTAATCCAGGCGAGTGCCTGGACTAGGAGCTGGGTGGCTTTCTCCGTCAGGAGATTACGGATGAAAGGTCGATTGTCGGAGAGGACTTAGAGAAGCTCAGTCTTGGCAAGGTTAAGCTTCAGGTGGTGGGAAGTCATCCACGCAGAGATATCAGCCAAGCAGGCAGAGATCTGTGTGGTGACCTGGGTATTGGGGGGGAAGGAAAGAAAGCGTTGAGTGTCATCGGCGTAAGAATGGTAAGAAAAGCCATGGGAAGGGATAACAGAACCAAGAGACATGGTGTTTAGGGAGAAGAGGAGAGGACCAAGAACTGAGCCCTGCGGGACTCCAGTTTGTAGGGGGTGGGGGTCAGAGACTGAGCCCCTCCAAGTCACCTGGTAGGAATGAACAGAGAGGTAGGAGGAAAACCATGCCAGTGCAGAGCCTGTGACACCCATCCCAGTCAGCGATGAGAGCAGAATCTCATGGTTGACTGTATCGAAGGTGGCCGACAGGACAGAGGAGAGGGACTTGGCTTTAGCAGAGAGAACAACAACAGCAGTTGATGATAGTAACATTGTGAGAGCTGTAAAAAAAAACCCCCAAAACATCAGTCAGTGACATCACAAACAATCCATAGGGCAGGGGTGAAGGTATCTCTCTAACTTTTCGAAGAAGACTTGGAGAGCAGAAATATAGGGGCTATACCTCAAGATGCAAACCACACATTGGTAGTAAGAATCAGAAGGCAAAATTACAATTTGCAGAGAAGATTAACAATTAAAGATTAACCATCAAAGTCATGGAAAGGCCAATTGTGGAGAAAGAAGGTGTAATGGCAGAATTTTGTTTTAACTTCGTAGGCCACTTCTAATTGAATACGGGCAGCAGGATAGTTCTGACTCGTGTCCTAGTTTTACCACAGTTATCCACAATATCCAATTATGATGTACTCACACATGGACTCCAGTGGAAACGTTGATCTTTAATTTCAATGTCACTGAGCGTTTACAGCAGGCACATCATTCTTTAGTTTACATCAAACAGTTGACTTGCTTATTTATGAATAACAAAGACTACCTACGGACTATGGACGCCGGTCAAAAGCTGTATGCTTCCTTGGCAGCACACGCATTGTCTGACTAGCCAGAAAGGTTCTGTGTTTTTGCCTAAATTCTCACACATGCGCAGAAACACATACACATCAAGAGGTAAATTGTTATATCAAATTATCAATATAGGCATACAGCACAAATTAAATTATCTGTTCCCTTTATATATGCAAAGCACTAAATATACAAAACACACAATCCATTCAAATATAGTTTTCCAGTATTTGGCTCTCACAGAAGGGCTCTGCTCATAATCCAAAACATACAAGATCGTCAGTGAAGCACGGTGGAGGAAGTGTCATGGATTGGGCTTGCATGGCTGCTTCTGAAGTGGACTCACTAATCTTTATTGATGATGTAACTCATGATGGTAGGAGCAGGATGAATTCAGAAGTATACTAAAACATTCTGTCTGCCAACTTACGGAGAAATGCATCCAAACTACTTGGGAGGAACTTTATCATGCTGCACGACTGACCCAAAATACACTGCCAACAAAACAAATGATTTCTTTAGGGAGAAAGAGAAATGTGTTAGACTGGTCAATCACCAGACCTTAATCCAATTGAGCATTCATTTCACCTCCTGAAGAGGTGATTGAAGCGAAAACCCCCCGAAACAAACGACAAATGAAAGAGGCTGCCATAAAAAGCATCACAAAAGAATGCAACAGTTCAGCGATGTCAATGGTTCGCATGCTTGATGCAGTTATTGTAAGCAAGGGATATGTTACCAAATATTTAGTGTTATTTACTTTCATACTCTCTGTTCCAATGCATCACATTTCATTAATGGCATTTGGCAGACGCTCTTATCCAGAGCGACGTACAGTTGATTAGACTAAGCAGGAGACAATCCTCCCCTGAGCAATGCAGGGTTATGAGCCTTGCTCAAGGGCCCAACAAATCTTATTGTGGCTACATTGGGGTTTGAACCACCGACCTTGCGGGTCCCAGTCATGTACAGTAACCACTACGCTACTGGTCGCCCAATACTTTTGCTCGCCTAAAAATTTGGTGGTCTGATGCCAAAGGTCCTGTAAGTATTTTTTACACATCTAGGTTTAAATACCAGGAAATAAAAGCTGTCTTGTGTTCATCTTTTTATCTCAACAACAAATTTATTCAGTGTATTACAAAGGAATTGGCCTTGCTGTTCCAATACCATTGAAGGGTATGTGGCTTTCTAAAATGCAGAGAAGGTGAGGTCCCCCCACACTTGTTTTTGCCTCCCATGTTACAAAATAAGGAACTGTTGTCGGTAAAGTAATGGTGTCTTAAAATAGGTTATACAGATAGAACCGTGAGTTTTAATGCTTTCAAACAGGGCCCTGGTCCAGTGAGACTGAAGGGGTTAAGTTATTTAAATATTTATCTTCAGGAAGAGCCTTTGAAATGTTTTTACCGTAAGCAGATGATGTGTGTTCGTGGAAGAAAGATGATGTTGTTGTGTGTTCACAGACGAAAGATGGATGAAGATGTTTATGAAGTCCGGGAGCAGAATGAGTACCGCTACCTGGTGCAGGAGGAGGACGCGGAGGTGCAGTACTGCAGGCGCACCTATGTGAGCCCCTTCCTGCTGCTCTCTCGCAGGTGCCTCTTCCTCATTGGCTGTGGGGTGCTCTCCCTGCTGGTACTTGCGGGGTACCTGGCCTATGTGGCCCAAACGCCGCTGCATGGCCTCGCCAGGGTCCACACCGACTGCGGGGAGCTGCAGGGCCTCAAGAAGGGCCAGGCCTACGCCTTCAAAGGGATCCCTTACGCCGAGCCTCCAGTCGGCGAGCGCAGGTGGAGGCCTCCAGCTGACCTCCAGGGGCCGCTCTGCTGGAAAGGGCTGTACGATGCCACCCGCCCGCGGCACGCCTGCGCCCAGGTGCAGCCCCTGGAGCAGACGGGACAGGTGATGGGAGAGGAGGACTGCCTGCACCTGAATGTATGGACCCCCACCCTGGAGGCCGAGGCCCGGCTGCCCGTCATGGTGTGGGTCCACGGGGGGTACCTGCACATGCTGAGCGGCCTGGAGAAGGGATATTCCCCTACCGAGGAGCTGGCAGCCCAGACCGGCCTGGTCTACGTCAGCTTCAACTACCGGCTCAACGCCTTCGGGTTCCTGGCCCTGGAGCTACTTCGCCAGGGTTCCCCTAGCAACACTTCTGGTGAGTGTGGCAGATCCGTGCCCTGTGCCTCCCATTTCTCTTCTGCCTGCCAGACTGCCTGGGAATTGAGAATTATGGTGAACAGCACTGGGGACAGAAAAAGGTTGTGTATTTCGAGACCACAGATTTATAAGGTAGTATCTGACATTTCTTTTGCAAAAATAGTGTCATAGGGTATGTTGTTTATAGGTAACTAAATATACACCCAGTGAGCACTTTATTAGGTTTTTATTACACTTATTTTTTAGACTTCTACTGCTGTAGCCTATCCACTTATGATGCGTTGTGTGTTCAGAGATGCTCTTCTGCATGCCACTAAGCGGTTATTTCCATTACTGTCAGCTTTGACCAGTCTGGCCATTCTCCTCTGACGTCTCTCATTAACAACGCGTATCTGTCTGCAGAACTGCTGCTCACTGGATTTTTTGAAGTAAAATATTCATTACAGTACAGTAAAATATATACAGTACTGTAATGTAACACATCTCCGGCTCCTGTGCATAAACTGTATTGTCTAACTTGCAACGGACATTTTGTGCTTCATTAGCTATCACGGCTAACATTCTATGGCTAAATCTCATGGCGTTTCCAGTAGCTAGCATTAATATGTTTGATAAATGGAGCAAGACAAAACTTTAAATAGCTTGATGTCCACTTAGCGTAATGTGGAACCCTGCCCTCATTCGGATCAACACCATGGCGCTATATAATTTCAAATGGTAAAGTCAGCTATTTAATGACAGTCATGGGACACATCCTTAATGGTGTACAGCTACTGCAGCCAATGAAAATAATGAAATAAAATACAATATGCCAATTCTCCGATCATCACGGATAATAATCCAATAGATCGTACAGCACTCGTGTTTGGAAAAATCGAATTCAGTGTAACGGGTACTTGTCTCATTCAGATCACCCCTAGTATATCTAGAAGTCAGAGTACACGTTTTCAGGCTTTTGCCTGTTTTATTGGCAAAGGTATGACGCTCCAAAATTCTCTATTGAGTATATAAGGAACATTTACACAATGTTTGAGCAAATTTATGATCAGCACCCACGGAATTCACGGAATGCCCATACAGATGACAGCCAGTGTTTTGTCTGAATTTATTTAACCTTACTACACCAAATCTAATTGTGACCTGCTTTAACTGTGACCTGGGACTATCACTTGTCATCTTATGTATAAACCCTTTAAAACTACTATTCTGAACATTTAATCTTGACTTTAAGACATACAGACCATCAAAACAAATAATTACCATGTAGCCACGAACAGTTAATTGCGACTGGTGAAGCCAGACAGCGTACAAATAATGCACAACTCTACATCTTGCGTTTAAAAGCACAGACACTTTTCGGCATTTAAATCGGCACTAAGACCTGCAGATTATGAAGGCACAGATATAGCTCTACAAAATGAAGATGCAATAATATAAAAAATATTTTTCCATAAACATCGATTTATGTGAAATTGGCTCTCACGACTTGGGCCACGTAGACTGAATCAAAATGCGGCAATTTAATGAGAGAGGCCCACTATGCGATGGTTGAGCAGGTATTCTTCTGATTTTGATTGGTCTGACTTATTGAAACTTGTGAAATATTGAAACTTGTTAAACGGAACAAGATAATGATTATGTATTTACTTTTTTATGCATTTCCTTTTCCTGTTTTGTTATGTTCCAGGGAATTATGGCTTCATGGACCAGATATCCGCACTTCGTTGGGTTCAGAGAAACATCCATGTATTTGGAGGAGACCCTGGAAGAGTCACTATATTTGGGCAAAGCTCAGGTGTGCTCAGATGAAACCCCACCCCCCTGCGCAGTTATCATTTAACAGTGTATCCGCTTATCAGACGCATATCCAGAGCAGCTTTAACAGTGTACCTGTTTATCAGACGCATATCCAGAGCAGCTTGAACAGTGTACCTGCTTATCGGACACATATCCAGAGTAACTTTCACAGTACTGCTTATGAGACACATATCCAGAGCAACTTTCACAGTACTGCTTATGAGACACATATCCAGAGCAACTTTCACAGTACTGCTTATGAGACACATATCCAGAGTAACTTTCACAGTACTGCTTATGAGATACATATCCAGAGCAACTTTCACAGTACTGCTTATGAGACACATATCCAGAGTAACTTTCACAGTACTGCTTATGAGATACATATCCAGAGCAACTTTCACAGTACTGCTTATGAGACACATATCCAGAGCAGCTTTCACAGTACTGCTTATGAGATACATATCCAGAGCAACTTTCACAGTACTGCTTATGAGATACATATCCAGAGCAACTTTCACAGTACTGCTTATGAGATACATATCCAGAGCAACTTTCACAGTACTGCTTATGAGATACATATCCAGAGCAAAACTGTAAGTACATGGAACAGGTTTATGAGAGTAGCTGTAGAAAGAGAAATGGCTGTCTAACGCACTGAATCACACTGGTAGCTTTTGACAAACAAAATAAACCACTTTGTCAACCAATCCACATGGAAAATACTATACAAGAGAACCTCTGGCATGGGAACAGACAGGGAATGGAGGCCCTTCTTATCTCTGAAATGTATGTAGTTTTGAAAGTGATGCAAAAAAACACCAATATTGAATACAATTCAAGCTGAAAGAATTTGAATCCTGGTGGAATCATCAGTTGCCTTTTTCATCATCACGGCCGCACAGAACGTTCATGAACCTTAATTTAATGACAGTAATCTGACCAACTTGAATGAAAACACATTATTTTTATTTTTATGTCCCTTTTTCAAATGAGATGTATTTAAGTGATCCCTGTCTTTGCCTTTGACCACTCTTGGTTTTCCACTGTATTCTTTAGCAATAGTGTCTGGATTGTTTGCCTGAATTTGACATATCAATACTTACGTTTTTCAATTGGAAAGTGTGGCTTGTTTTGGTTACTGCTCACATTTTTGCTGTCTGTTCTCTTAAAGTAGTCACTGCACAAGCTGCTTTGGTGTAAGTGTAAGTGTCTTTTCTCACATTCGACCACAAAACCGGTGAACACCCCAATACCAGCTATTGCAAGCCTACAGGCTATCAGAAACCTCCATAAATAATTAAATCATTCACATGTAATAATTAAACACGGTGTTGCACAAAATAATTTCTTGGCTAATCTAAAAAATAACAAAAGCCCAGAACATGAACTGTCCCTTTAAGATGCATATGAAGATGTCTTTCAGCTCATCTTTCAGTTTCCTACCTGTCCAGGGGGAACCTCTGTGTGGACCCTGATGACGTCACCGCTGGCTAAGGGCCTCTTCCACAGGGCCATTGATATGAGTGGCTCGTACATCTACAGTGGCTCCCTGGAGAGCGCTGAGAAAGACAACCTGATCTTCCTCAATATGTCTGGCTGCCAGGACCTTGCATGTCTGCATAAACTCTCCAAGACTCAAATCCTTCAGGTATGAAATTCACATTTCTGAGTTTGTATTCTCATCCCTCATCAAATTACCAATCAACCTTCATGTAAAGGAAATGTACCCTGGTGTAAAATCTAGCTATGACATTACCAGCTACCAGCTGTTTCAAAACCTAGCTTCAGCTGGTCAAACCATGTTGATTATGAACTGGTCAACCAGCTACCAACTGTTTCAAAATCAGCTGATGAAATGTTAGTGCTAACCAAACCTGGCCCGACTTTCTGTTTGCAGTGTACCAAAACGGCCCTATATCACGAAGTAGACTAAGTAGGGTTGCCAGCTAACTGTAGAGCTAAGTGGCTTTTGAACAGTTTTTGTTCTGGCTATGCTCAATTTCATATAAAGAAACCATCTCCTGACAAATCAGCTCACTGGAATAATGGCAGGTGTTGCATTATCAGAGGTTCTCATTTATCGAAGCATGAATGATCCCATAATAATAAAAATTCCAATTTGCATTTCGTTTTAATGTGATTTGAAAAAATTCAGGACATTTCAAATTTTGCCTTTTCATTTTCAGACCTACGCATTTTATCTGACAATTAGAACATTTAAATGTTATGTCCATTTGACTTTTCTTTTTCCATACACTAGGCAACATGTCACAACTCTGTCATAATTAAGATATAAGTAAAAAGCATTAAAATCTTTCACAGTACAATGCTGACATAAATGAAAATCAATTGTAGTTCTTCCTCTGCAATTGTTCAATGAAAACTAAATGAAATTGCGTACTATTGTTCAACATGACCGGATTAGTATTTCATACGCATTGACGTGCACAGATTGTCTTCACAGAAAATAATCAGTTTTGAAGGTTCTTGAAGGCAACCTTACTAGCTTATCTTGAATAATAAAATACATCAGTCGGTCTTATAAAATACTGTCATTGGCATCTTTAGTGAGGATTTATTTTGAAAATCTCACTCAAAAACACAAAATGTCAATCCTCAATCCCCCTTTTAAGATGCTCTTATGAATTCACAAACCTACAAAAAAAGGCCGCTATATGTATAGGCTTACAGTAAATGCTGGCACTCTCTTTGTGACTCAGTGCGAGTGGCCCATTGGAACAAACCCCGCCCCTTTTATGTGAACACACAGATCGCTTCGAGCTTAGTTCCAGGGTTGGCAGAGCGATCCGTGATTGTCATGTTTACGATTTGTTGACCCGGCTGTCTTGGATTTCGCTTGACTAAGTTGAGGAATTTTCATGATATAGGCCTATTTTCTGTTTACAATGTTTCATTTGCTGCAGAATGGGTTGTGTTTACAGTCTCTTGTGTTTAAAAAGAGCTCATTGTCAGTTTTGTAAATGGCAGCAGAATAAGTTGTGTTTGGACTACTTTTTTGTTATTTTGGTTCTGTGCTCTAGCACTTTGTATCCTTTGCATGCAATGACTAACTGCTAGAAGTCATTAGACATCACCAGAGGCTGGGTATCTTCCTTGGTGATGCTCTGCCAGGTCTGTATTACAGCCATATTCAGTTCCTGTTCGTTTGGGGGACGTTTTACCTTCAGTCTCCTCTTCAGCATGTATTGGATACTGGATTCAGATCCTGTGATTGACTCGACCAATCAAGGATTTTCTACTTCTTGGCCATCAATAGACCCTTTGTTGCTCTAGCAGTATGTTTTGGGCATTGTCTCTAGACTTCCTGAGTCTACTGGGTCTTTTGACATAATTGAGTTCACCAGTTCTTTTTTTTTCTTGTTAATCCTGATTGATTATTTGCATTGACCCTGCTGTGTTCCTCATGTTGTCACACCCCAACAACAATATCCAAAGGCAGTTGCAAAGTCTAGAATAGCACTAATTGTAGTACCTAAAAATCAGGGGACCTTTTAAAAGGTGCTGCCATTTCTAAATGGTTCATCCAATATGAATATCCTCAAAGCTGATAGTCAGCACTTCAGTCTCACTGTCATTGTATCCTTTCAAACTCAAGTGAAGAACCAAAATAACAAAACATGTGTCACTGTCCAATGAATTGTCAAAGAAGCCATCTGTTCCATATGTTGCCTTTTCAAAATCCATTACTCCCTGTCCGGATATAGGCAATTCCATGGAAGGAATACCCTAGTTGGGCAGGAGGGGATTTAACAGACTTGCCAACAAAGGGCGGGTTTGTTGGGCCGGTGGCTGTAGTAGACGGACATGTTCTGCTGGACACACCATTCAACACCTGGGAATCAGGATCTGGCTACAGTGATGTTCCCTTTGTAGTTGGTACAACGGAACAGGAAGCCGACTTCAGGTAACCCCACAATTATACATGGGGTGTTGAAAGTATGACACTTCAGGGGTGGCATAACCGGTGCATTAGTTGTTGGCTAAGAAGTGATATCATTGTAAACTTTTTCAATGATAAAATGGCTGTTTATACTAGCTAAGGTACTAATGGGTAAATTTGACATTGGTTATTTTTGCTATAGATTTAAGCCATTTGGATTTCAGAGCAATTGATACTAATGTGAAAAACGTACAGATAATGATAATTTCCATTCATAAATATCTTTCAGCATTTTAGAGAAACATCTCTGTTTGTGTGTTCAGTTTCAAAATTAAGTTAACAAATGACAGGTGTTTTGAATGTATTGTTCTCAGCCAAAGTAGCTAGCATTCGTGAATTGTGTACAAGGCTTAATAGCAGAGATTTATGTTCAGAGGATCTTTTAGTGCTACCAAAACTAATTCTGCTAAAGGGATTTGTTGTCTAGCGATAGGGCATGCAGACCAAATTACAGGAACAAAGCCATTTGTATTGTTTGTATTAAAGAAGAAACCTAAAAATAAGCCTGGTGATAATGAGAGAACATGAGAAACTGTAATTAATGTGATAAAACAGTCCTTCAACAATGTATTTTAGAGTGTGCTCTTAGATTTTTCAGTTTACTGTAGGGGCACAGGTGTTCCTTGTGTAAGGCGGTAATGATTAAATCGGGTGTCATCACTCAGTGCACTGGTCAGGTTGCTGACCTCCTCTGATACGGTGGCAATATGTGGCTGTAAAGTAATTTAACTCTCCCCCCAGGAGCATGCCTCGTTAGCCCCCACCTTCTCGGCACCCATACAGGCAGGAGCCTGTGGGGGGAAAAAAACTCATGCATGGTTCCTAAAACAGCCTCATCTTCCTTTCAGGGTTGGAGCGCTTAAATAGTGTATATGACATAAAGATGTTTCATGACAATCCCAGATCAGAACATGGTAATGTTTGGTATTATTCTGATTGTTTCAGTGCGACTAGTGCAATGGTCTAATTTCCACAACAGTATACCTAAGATATTATAACCATCCAGGAACCTAGGGAAAACTGTGTGGAAATCTGTCTCAGTGAAAGCCATTTGCCTCAACCCCCCTGATCAAATATCGCTGCCTGGGGAGGCCTGGCTCCAAATTCCAAATGGTTATGAACACCAGATAGTTCATTGCGGACCCATTTTAATGGTCAAGATCAAAGGCCTGATTTTGGATTCAAGGAGACCAAACCAGGCAGTCGGGGAGGATGCAGTCAGACTCCCGTGCACGTAATTTCTATGTACGAGGTGTCTGTTTGTTATTGTTATACTAGATTTGTGTGGTTTCCCTTACTGACACTCAATGTTACACAGGGAATGGTTACCTCCTCGAGTTGGCCTAGGATGTAAATTTACGCTTAATGTATCACAGCGTATTGCACCCGTAGACCATCCATCCATCTATCCATTATCACCCGCTTATCCGGAGTCGGGTCGCGGTGGCAGTAAGCTAAGCCGGGTATGTCAGGCGTCCCTCTCCCCAGCAACGCATTCCAGCTCCTCCTGGGGGATCTCGAGGCGTTCCCAGGCCAGGAGAGACATATAATCTCTCCAGTGGGTTCTGGACGAGCCTAGTTGGACGAGCCCGGAGAACCTCCAAAGGGAGGCGTCCGGGAGGCATCCTGATCAAATGCCCGAACCACCTCAATTGGCTCCTTTCAACGCAAAGGAGCAGCGGCTCTACTCCGAGTTCCCTCCGGATGTCCAATCTCTAAGGCTGAGCCCAGCTACCCTATGGAGGAAGCTCATTTCGGCCGCTTGTATACCCAAAGCTTGTGACCATAGGTGAGGGTTGGGACGTAGATTGACCGGTAAATCGCCTTCCGGCTCAGCTCCCTCTTCACCACAACTGTCCGGTGCAACGCCCACATTACTGCTGAGATACTTGAACTCCTTCACTTGGGGCAATGACTCGTTCCCAACCCGGAGGGAGCAATCCACTGTTTTCCACGGACTTGGAGGTGCTGACTCTCATCCCGGCCGCTTCACACTCGGCTGCAAACCGCTCCAGTGCATGCTGAGGGTCACGGCCCGATGAAGCCAGCAGAACCACGTCATCCACAAAAAGCAGACGCAATTCTGAGGTCACCAAACTGGACACTCTCCTTACCTCGGCTGCGCCTTGAGATCCTGTCCATGAATATCACAAACAGGACCGGTGACAAGTGGCAACCTTGGCGGAGTCCAACACCCACTGGAAACGTGCTTGACTTTGTGCCGAGGATGCAGACCCAGCTCTCACTTTGGTTATACAGGGACTGGATGGCTCGTATCAACGGCCCCGGTACCCCATACTCCCGCAGTACACCCCACAGGGTTCCCCGGGGGACACGGTCGAAAGCCTTCTCCAAGTCCACAAAGCACATGTGGACTGGATGGGCAAACTCCCATGACCCTGCCAGCAACCCCGCCAAGGTAAAGAGCTGGTCCACTGCTCCACGACCAGGACGGAAGCCACATTGCTCCTCCTGAATCCGAGGTTCGACCGTCGGTCGGAGCCTCCTTTCCAGCACCCCAGAGTAAGCTTTCCCGGGGAGGCTGAGGAGTGTGATACCCCGATAATTGGAGCACACCCTCCGGTCCCCCTTCTTGAAAATGGGGACCACCACCTCGGTCTGCCACTCTGCAGGTACTGTCCCCGACCTCCACGTGACACTGAAGAAGCATGTCAGCCAAGACAGCCCAACAATGTCCAGAGCCTTCAGCATCTCAGGGTGAATCTCATCCACACCCGGCGACTTGCCGCTGAGGAGCTTTTTGACTACCTCAGCTACTTCCACCAGGGATATAGGACCAGATTGCCCCAAGTCTTCAGGCTCTGCCTCTTCCACAGAGGACTTGTTTGGGTTCAGGAGCTCCTCAAAGTGCTCTTTCCACAGCCCGACAACATCCCCAGTCTGGGTCAGCAGTTCTCCTCCCCTGCTGAAAACAGCCTGAGACAAGCCCTGCTTTCCCTTTTTGAGTCGTCGGATGATTTGCCAGAACTTCCTCGAGGCCAACCGAAAGTCCTTCTCCATAGCCTCCCTGAACTCCTCCCATACCCGGGTTTTTGCTTCAGTGACTGCCGGAGCCGCAGCCCTTCTGGCCACCCGGTACCTTTCTGCTGCTTCAGGGGATCCCCCCCGGCCCGTAGACCTCTGACAGTAAATCAATCACCTCCCCGTGGTAGTTAATTCATGTTGAGAACAGTCATAGCTAATGTTGGTCTTCTTGGGTCCCTGAGTTGCAATCAGCCACACCCAAAAGTAACTATTCCTGCGACCTCTGAAATGACTGCAGATATCTAGCCAGCTCCTGAGACATTCACATAATGGCCGATGTGACATGCAGTGGAACCAGCAGAGGACTGTTCAGAGAGTACATCTCAGAACAGGATTCCCGTAGTAATCAAGTCTAAAAATTAAAATGTTACATTTGGATCTCATCTCTCCCTTCCAGTCATAATGCCAATGAGGTTGGGTAAACTCAAGATTCTTGATTTTATTTATTGTGCTCAATAAGGGTGGTCTGTGTACCACCTTTCCAAGTATCTGCAGTCTTAAATTTGGGGTACTTAGGCCTGAACTAAATTAAGGTAAAATTGTATTGCAAACTTCACTTTGTTTGATTTTATTTACAATAATTGTTATGGGTGCCAATAATTTTAACATTTGTGGTTTTCAGAAGAAATTAGGTTACTAAATAAAAAACATGTGGGTAAATGTATTGAAATAAAAGTATATAGTCTTCCTTTATGTTTGAACAGAAAATATAGATAATTAACCATGTTGTTTATTATACGCAACCTTTTTTCTCCAAGTCCAATAATTCTGGAACCCACTGTACCCCATCCAAAGACAGATGAACATTCATGGATTTGCATTTTAGCTATATTTATACGTTATCTCTATAGCATGTGCTTTCAATCCAACATGGAGAAAATGATCACAGACAAGGGCACATCACTTCTATGGGGGAGAACTGCATTTGAAATTGCTACAATTACTTTGCATTTGTAGATCACTGTCATCTACTTTGCAATCGAAATGAACATAACTTAACGTTATCATCTCGCCACTAGTAGCCTACCGAAGTAAAATAAAATGAGTGAATTTAAAGTGTCCCTTGATTTGGAAAGGAATAGAACAAAAAAATACAACTTACGCAACATCCTTGGATCTAAATACTAGCAAGACCACCAAACCCCGGGGAAGCAAATGATGGCACTAGGAATTATTTCAATAACTGCACATTATCTGGCAATGTCCAGATAAATGTCTACAACAAAAACAAATGACCTGTGTGTGTCAGTGTCATCTGGTGTAATGTAAACTACCTAGCTCGCTAACTTTAATGTAGTGGGATACATTATTGCAATAGTGTTGCTTAGCTAAGGTTAGTGCAGTGGGGATACATTATTCGTACTGTTGCTTCAATAGTGGAGTGGGGATACATTATTGTGAGCTAACATTCTTGTGCGTAACCACACCGCTAGCTGTGCCAATATCCACGATATACCACGGGTTTGTGTTCCATAACGCTTAAATGAAGCACTCCGGTGAGTTTCCTACAGCTCTCTAAACCTACTGTTGTGAAACTTTAATTACTTCCCTTTCTCTGGGTTGTGTATACCAATGAACACACTTTGAATTAATGCTGTTGGTCTATTTTATGTACGTATATGGAAGCAAACCACATCTGTAGCATGATGATGGTGTAGGGACTACAACTTCCACATTCCCACAGGAAAATTCCGCGACGTCCACCACGAATGACGTCTAACTTGGTTCAGCCAATCCCGTAATGGCGGGAGCAATAAACGGTCCCGTATAAGAGCAAGACACGTTCTTGGGATCTTTCTGTTTCTTCTGCTTCTTCTGCTTCTTCTCTTCGACGCTCCCTTTTTGGCCATTCACTTCAGCTCATTTGCTCCGAGACTCGGACAGAGGCTGAATGCTGCACAGCGCACTACCAGGCCTACGGACACACCCAGTTACCTCGCGGTAACTTTGTGGCCTATAGCGAGTGTAAACTGGTGTACGCGGAACGCTACATCAGTTTACTCCTGCAAAGCTCACCAACGAACAACAGCAACAAACTTTTCCACCCGGAAAAAGGACAAGCGAACATCCTTCCAGCAACTGAGTGGACCAGACGACAACGCGCGGCTAAGACGCCCCAGCCTGCACACCTCTCCAGTACATTCACATTACCATCGCCGCTTCTACAAGGACAGCACGTCTTTTGGATCCAGCAATGCGTATGGACTCAGTAAGACAACAAACATTCAGGCATAGCCAGTGTTTCGTTTAGTCTAACTGTTTTTGTGAATCTGTGTTCCAATATTTACCATCCTACCGTTGTAATGTGTTTGGTTAGCTACATATATATGTACGTGAATTGATTCGCCGTCTTTTGCGCATATATAGAGTAAAACTACGCGAGTAGTCTCTTCTCACAGCTAACTCTAACTCATTACTACACCCAGAACTCTAGCTTACCCAAGCTAGCTACTCCCACTTTTACCTTTCCCTTGTTCAAACCCACACACACGCACACACACACACCCTAACTTCCCCTACTAATTCCCGTTAGTTTATCTGTTCTGTGTTTGTACATTGTTTAATAAATATATTTTATTAAACCCCGGTGTCCGTTTTGGAATCACATAGACATGAGAGCTGGGTTAAAGCAGTCTTTCGAAGAACTTCGAACCTTCAGGTTATCGGTATGTTTAATCTTTAATATTGGTTATTTTCATTATTAATTAAAATACTAAATTTGTGGTTAGATATTTCTGATAACAGTAATTTTATGAGACTGATTACTTTTTTTAGCAGTTATACTGCTACATAACATTAACTGGCGCCCCGGTTTCGTAGAGAGTAAAATCCCTACGTTATTTGGCGGCCCGTGCGAGGACCCTACATAATTTGGAGCCCCGTGCGAGGACCCTTACATATTTTGGAGCCCGTGCGAGGACCCCTACAATGGAAATACTCCCAGAACTGGAAGTCTCTCAGAAAGATATAGGAGTAAAAGGGGGATGAGTCTACCAGGGAAGTGGTATTCTGAATTAGCAAAACCTGTAGAACAGGAGTCACACAGCATGGCATGAAAGGTTATTCTACACTACCAAGTATGTAAGTTCCACCTTGAGTTCTGTAGTCCACCTCAAAATGAATGACATTCAAGATCTTCTGCACCTGCAGAGCATAATGATGGTAATAATCATAATAATATTGTATACTTTCTGACCCAAACAGTGCTGAGTTTCAAATCTGAACAAGCCAGCAAACAATCTGTCCTCTCTTCCAGCCCAACTTATGAAAACATCTCAACATGGATTTGGGATGACTATCGCTGGTTTGTGACAGGTAAATGCATCACTGTGCTTGCATCCAGAGAATTAAATCATGGGTCTCAAACTTCCTAAAGGCTCACAATGTCTGCTGGTTAGAGTGCTTATGCGTTTCATTCGTAAATAGTCATTAGTGATGTGTAATTAATTAATTAGTCATCTGTGGGCTAAAGATACAACGCAGCTCATTTCCAAGGATTACACTGGCTGCAGGCTGAAAGGAAAGCACAAATTGGAGTTAAACCTGCAGACACTGCGGCCCTTCAGGACTGGAGTTGTAGACCCCTGACATAAGCATGACCTTCCACTCTGTTTCGCAGAGAAATTGAGTCCATTTGATGCCAGTCTACCGAAAGAGGCCTTGGAGCTGTACCCCACTTCTGACTGGTGTCCCACCAATGACCGCTGTCCAGAGAGGCAATACACCACCATGGTCTCAGACCTGAGAGTGACCTGTCCCAACAACGACCTGGCCAGCAGAGCTGCAAGTACTAGCTACTGATACCCTCTCCTTCCAACTACTGTAGAATTTGTTACATTTGAAAAAGACTTGGGGAGTCGTCGCTGATCAAAGCCTAAGCCTGTCTAGGCCAGGTCTTCCCAAAATTGAGGTTGCATAATATACAAATCAGTTCTGGAGAGTAACTCTGAAAACCCCAATACTTGTATTTATTTTTAAAATTCCTTAAAAATACTTGAAATACTTTAGTAGTAATTGGTAATTAGTCATTTTGACTAATAGTAATAAAATGAAAGTGTTATGTAAATGAAAACATTGCTGGCCAGTTCATGAGGCTTGAATTGAAATTTGTTATTTCTACTATATACTGAAGGCATTTGGATTTCAGATCAGTAGATGAATATGACACACTCTTAGCTTTGTTTTTGTGTTAAGTCCCCCATTTTCAGCTGGCAAAAGTACTTCATGGATGTCTTCTTTGGACGTGCCTCTGCAGACCTTCACGTTTTCAGTTGATCTCCTGTATTCAGTAAGTGAGATACAGTGGTGTGAAAAAGTGTTTGCCCCCTTCCTGATTGCTTATTTTTTTGCATGTTTGTCAGACTTCAATGTTTCAGATAAAACAAATGTAAATATTAGTCAAAGACAACACAAGTAAACACAAAATGCAGTTTTTAAATGAAGGTTTTTATTATTAAGGGAGAAAAAAAATCCAAACCTACATGGCCCTGTGTGAAAAAGTCATTGCCCCCTAACCTAATAACTGGTTGGGCCACCCTTAGCAGCAACAACTGCAATCAAGCGTTTGCGATAACTTGCAATGAGTCTCTTACAGCGCTGTGGAGGAATTTTGGCCCAGTCATCTTTGCAGAATTGTTGTAATTCAGCCACATTGGAGGGTTTTCGAGCATGAACCGCCTTTTTAAGGTCATGCCACAGCATCTCAGTAGGATTCAGGTCAGGACTTTCACTAGGCCACTCCAAAGTCTTCATTTAGGTGGACTTGCTGGTGTGTTTTGGATCATTGTCCTGCTGCAGAACCCAAGTTTGTTTCAGCTTGAGGTCACGAACAGATGGCCGGACATTCTCCTTCAGGATTTTTTGGTAGACAGCAGAATTCATGGTTCCATTTATCACAGCAAGTCTTCCAGGTCCTGAAACAGCAAAACAGCCCCAGACCATCACACTACCACCACCATATTTTACTGTTGGTATGATGTTCTTTTTCTGAAATGCGGTGTTACTTCTACGCTAGATGTAATGGGACACACACCTTCCAAAAAGTTCAACTTTTGTCTCGTCAGACCACAGAGTATTTTCCCAAAAGTCTTGGGGATCATCAAGATGTTTTCTGGCAAAATTGAGACGAGCCTTAATGTTCTTTTTGCTCAGCAGTGGTTTTCATCTTGGAACTCTGCCATGCAGGCCATTTTTGCCCAGTCTCTTTCTTATGGTGGAGTCATGAACACTGACCTTAACTGAGGCAAGTGAGGCCTGCAGTTCTTCGGATGTTGTTGTGGGGTCTTTTGTGACCTCTTGGATGAGTCGTCGCTGCGCTCTTGGGGGAATTTTGGTCGGCCGGCCACTCCTGCGAAGGTTCACCACTGTTCCATGTTTTCGCCATTTGTGGATAATGGCTCTGTGGTTCGCTGGAGTCCCAAAGCTTTAGAAATGGCTTTATAACCTTTTCCAGACTGATAGATCTCAATTCTCTTCTTTCTCATTTGTTCCTGAATTTCTTTAGATCTCAGCATGATGTCTTGTTTTTGAGGATCATTTGGTCTACTTCACTTTGTCACGCAGGTCCTATTTAAGTGATTTCTTGATTGAGAAACAGGTGTGGCAGTAATCAGGCCTGGGTGTGGCTAGAGAAATTGAACTCAGGTTTGATAAACCACAGTTAAGTTATGTTTTAACAGGGGGGGCAATCACTTTTTCAGACAGGGCCATGTAGGTTTGGATTTTTTCTCCCTTAATAAAAACCTTCATTTAAAAACAGCATTTTGTTTTTACTTGTGTTGTCTTTGACTAATATTTAAATTTGTTTGATGATCTGAAACATTTAAGTGTGACAAACATGCAACAAAATAAGAAATCAGGAAACACTTTTTCACACCACTGTACATGCTCGATTCAGCTAAAATCAGGAAGGTCACTTGGTCATTCCAAAACTGTCCACTTAATCCCATTGACTAATGCTTTGGTTGTCTAGGGAGCATGTTTTGTGGCACACTCATATGAGAAATTTCCAATAGGAATACAACAGTGTTCTTGCGTGAGGCCCATTGCCTTGCTGCAGGATGAAGCGCTGGCCGAAGGTTGCAGGAATTTTTTTGTACGTTGGCAGACAATTTTTCTGCACTATGACTAACCAAAAATTTTAACTGAAAAATATGTTTATCCGGGTACCAAAATGAAAAGCTATCCTCGGGAGCGCCACCGAAGGTTAGGCCATCTAATGATTGAAACAATATAAAAACCCCGACCATAACCTCTTTAAAAATGTATGCAATAACACTAGGTTACAGTGATTAGTTCTCACAGAGATGCACTCTCTACTCAGTGTAAATGTGAGCCACGTACTTTAGATGCACTGAAAAAGTTTTATCATGACACGATTTGACAGTTGTAAATAACCAAGGATAGCCAATTTCAGTGACGTAAAAGGTATTTTATTAACATGAAAAATCCAAGGATTCAATTCAATATGAAGAGAAAAGACAAAGACAAAGAACTTCCTGAGCTAGTCTCCCACGTTCCACAATTCCAAAGGTTTGCCCAAATGTTCTATCAGTGGTTTTCATAGGGAGTTTCCCTATTAGAACCCACTTTGTGCATGTTAGGCTACAGATTAATTCAGTTGGTTGTGGACTCAATATTTGGGAATCCTTGAACTGGATCCTTGAAGTCTCTGCTCAATAAAGTGGTTTAGCACAGCTCTCTGTCTCCATTTCCAGGGGCCTTGAGGAGCCCGGTGTACCGTTATGTAGTCACTCACACGCCCTCCAAAGAAGCCAACACCTCCCCGCTCATTCCCTTCTCTGCGCGCTTCTCCTTCCATGGGCTGGACATCCTGGCCTTCTTCAGGGGTTTAAGGGGTGAGCTGGGCCAGATGAGCCCAGCTGACCAGAGCTTCCAGGACATCATCACCACCAACTTTGTTGACTTCGCCAAAACAGGTGAGTTCCTGCCAAAAGCCTGGGGTGGGGGGGTGTCACGGTCTGGAGTTGTTGCCTCACACCAAGACCAAGGGCCCTTTTGGACTTTGCATGTTCCTGTTCCTGTGTCCCTGTGGGTTTCTGCCAGGTACTCTGGTTTTCATCCACAGCCCTCTTCGACTGTGTGTGAGTGGTGTGTAGGTATGACTGTGTGAGTGGTGTGTTGGTATGAGTGTGTGAGTGAGTGGTGTGTATGAGTGTGTGAGTGAACGGTGTGTAGGTATGACTGTGAGTGAACGGTGTGTAGGTATGAGTGTGTGAGTGAGTGGTGTGTGAGTGTGTGAGTGAACGCTGTGTGGGAATGAGAATAGTGTGTTAGTATGAGTGTGTAAGTGAACAGTGTGTGTGTATGTGTGTGAATGAACGGTGTGTAGGTATGAGTGTGTGAGTGGTGTGTAGGTATGAGTGTATGAGTGAGTGGTGTGTATGAGTGTGTGAGTGAACGGTGTGTAGGTATGAGAATGGTGTGTAGGTATGAGTGTGTAAGTGCACAGTGTGTGTGTGTATGCGTGTGTATGTGTGTATGTGTGTGGGTGAACGGTGTGTAGATATGAGTGTGAGAGTGAATGATGTGTAGGGATGAGTGTGTAAGTGAATGTTGTGTGTGTGTGTGTGTGTGTGTGTGTATGTGTGTGAGTGAACGGTGTGTGGGCCCTGCAATGGATTGGCGACCTTTCTAGGATATATTTCTGCCGTGCACCAACTGCATGCTGGGATAGGATCCAGCCCCCCTGTCCCTGAATGAAATAAGTGGGTTAGAAGAGTTGCCAAAAAAACATAATATCAATCACCCAGGAAAAATCACTGTATAAAAACAATTTTTAAGGTTGTATCCTTCCATGTATTTTTTTGTATATCCTGTGGCAGACAGTCATTTGAGGCTCAGCAGAGGGTCACGGTAAACATGAACTCATCTAGGGGCATTATTACGGAATTGATACCCCCTAGAGTCAGGAACAATGTTTTACAGTCAAACAAACTGCCAAAAAGCATTAGAGACATTACAGCCTTTGGTAGTGTTAATGCCACAAAAAATAATTGGCTTGTGGGTAATGGACCTTAGGTTTTCTGTTCTAAATTTGTGTTGGTTTTCTCCATGTATCGCTGCATTGTATTTGTGAGTATAATGCATTTCTTAGCCGCCTTGGATGGATAAAGGACGTAAGGTATGTGGTTTAAGCCTGGGAAACAAGTTCTCAGGAAGTCCCTCTTGAACTATTTCCTGTTTCCCGAGAAATATAATTACAGGAAAACAGGGAAACATTTTTTTCCCATTAGCTTACACCAGTACTGTTATGGTGTATATTTTGTGGTCTTTGTTGAAGCATCGGCAACAGCTGTTTTATGTACTTTTAACGATCCAGGCTACATCCGTGGAGGCAGAGAGAGCGTTTTCTGTCTGGGGGCAATTTCATACAAAGATCACAAATCCCATAGATGGACTCTGCTTCTTGAAATTGCACTTCGAAAGGAAATAATTAATGCAAGTCACTATAGGCTAATCCTTATTTTGTTTCAATTAGGGAGATACACATTTTATTTATGATTTATGGAAGCATATTCGTGCCAAAATTAAAATGCAAATCGCAAATGACACTCTGTTTTCATTCCATGTGCATAAAAACTGTCATAATTCAAATGAAAATGCAATTGCATTTTCAATTTCATTTTAAAGTACACACTTTATCTGACAATATGTAAATGCAAAGTCCATTTTGTGTTCAATTTCTCATCCATTACAACAAACCCTGTCATAATTTAAATGAAAATGAAAACCAACATGTCACGCAAAAACCTTGCCAAAATTCAAATTGAAAATGCATTCCCTCCTTTTTCATTTTCAAAGTCAAAAGACCTGTCAGTCAAAGGACGGGGGGCGTTACAGGGGTGGTTCAAAGGAGTAGGGTATGACTGTCTAAAATTACACACACGTACACATGTGCACTCGTGTTCTCATGAGCTTCACTTACAAGTGTACCAACAAGTCAACTACTTAGAATGCAAGAACATAAAAGTTCTGTTAATTTTAAATGCACTTGTACTATAATGTCATGGCTCTTCTGACCACAATGTGACACATACATCCAACTAGCAGCAGCGACTGACATCTGAAGTGGCAAATAAAAAAAAATAAAAAATCTGATTGTTTTTGTGCAGAGCCCTATTTTATAACAGGGCCCTATTTCATACACGTCGCTAACTCGGTTAGTCCGACTAGATTGTTGATGTTTTGGGATGAAGTCAGGACGTTCGATTTCATGAAGGGATTTCACAGGCTTGTTGCTGGGGCAACAGTGTCTTAAGCACAAACCTGCTAAATCCTAGGTTTAGGGTTAAGTTAGGAGGATGCCATGTACGTAGTCTATATAAACCACCAGGTGAAATCTCACTTTTGTAAGCAAGGTTCTTGTCGACGAATGAGCCATCTTTGTAAGAAGAGCATTTAGAAGGGAACCTGTTTTTTCAGAACAACTTTGATTAACTTGCTTTTTTGATAATGCCACTGCACTTAAACATCGAATTATATCAGTTTTTTATCTTCCCCACACATGAGAAGTCATGAAAAATTATATAATTTAAGGTTTCATTGTGCTGGCATTATTAGAAAGCAAGTAAATCCAAGTATTAATGTAATTTGTCTGGACATACTTGCCAGTTTCTCTCTTATTTTGGCCACTCATGCTGTTCGATTTGCTAGTAAAAGGCAACATAGGTTACATTATCAGTTGAAAATATATTGCTTCGTATTGAGCCTCTGAAATTTAAATAAAATAATAATTATTTTTCATCTTGTATGCCCAAGTTAAAAATATATTTTTAACTTTGTGGGCTCCATGGCCTACTTTTCAGGAAATTGTACTTTACAGCTATTTAGCTGAGAAAGCCAAAGACTGCCAGGTATTTGTTCTGACATCACATTGCGAATGAATTATTCCCCAGCTGATCTCATGTGAATATCCACATGAGATCAGCTGGGGAATAATTAATTTGAAATATCAATTTCCAATTTGAATGCATCATCACCAATAAATCAAGGGTGTGGGTTACTTAAACATATATAATATTATTTATTAGCGGATAACACAAGTTTAATTTATGTCCAGCACATCATATTTAATATTATTTATAAGTATCTACCAGTCTTTGAATCATAGCCTGGAACAGAAATTGTATTTCAGATGTCAAGATTCTAGGTGGCCAAAAATAATAACATAATGAATTATGGATACAAAAATTTCTGACCTAAAGTTCTGATGCAGTTCTGATCAGATTTCATACTCAATTTCTTTATTACTTATATAATTTCCATTTTTTAAATATAATTTTAATAATAACCAACATGGCATTCCATTTCCATAGTTTTATCTCAAAATTGTGTACAAAAATAATTTATTTTCTTGAGAATGCTCCCTTCAAAATTCAACTCAAGTGTGTGTAAGTCACTATATAAGGCTACCTCCTATGGTTTCAATACACACCACCTCTAACCACTAAAACTTCTGTAATTCCGTCTGGACACATTTTTCCTTTCCTTCCATGTGAGCTCAAGGCATTTTAGCAAATACATCAACACAATCTTCAAGATAGAGAGCCTTTGACCTTGACTCTATGCTTAAAAGCCCCTAAATTACTCAACATTCGTACTTATTAAGTAGGTCTTTATGCGCTTATGCCTTTATTATGCAGTAATTTTGGAGAATTTGAATTATTTTCTCTGAAAGAACAGCAGCATCTAAGCATTCAGCTGCCTCAAAAGGTAGGAAGCTTTCATGCAGTGACCTGTGTATGTGGCATTATGTCGTTTTGTCATCTTTGTCTTCACGTTGTAATCATGTTTAGCAATACGATCCAATATATTATAGAAGTTGTCCTTATTAACACTATCTTCTGTGTCGGTGTGGCCCCTCTGTGCTATATTTTGGGTTGCTGTGAGAAGCAGCACCTCACCTATACTCTACCATATTTGCAAATATACTATGTTAACAGTTGTAGGACTCCCGATTGCCTCTCTTACCTCTATTTGACCTGAAGTAGATGCACTCTGTGGCATCCAGAGGGGGGATTCAGGGAGATGTGCATATAATTTAGAGTGAGACATAAGACCGTTGCAGTTTTAAGCACTCAAGGGTTTATTGTGTTTATTCACAAAAAGGAGGCTCAAACTAAAATAAAAAAAACGTAGGTTCTTCCCCTCTTCTGTGGGGTCGTTGAAGTGAATGGACGCACCAGACTTTAGTATTTCTGCTACTAATTAAAAAGAAGTATAGGCAAATGGCCAATCAGCACTGTGTTTTTCTCATTTTTACCTGTTTTTTTTTACATGTTTAAACATAAAGAGGAAAGAACAGAATAGCAGTCGAAGAATCCGGTTTTATTTGGAACTAAAAAAACTGGGACAATTCAAGTCGCCCAAAAAAGAGAACAATCCCGGGAACATGTGGCAACCCTACTGTGTCTGTATGTTTTCGAGCCATGCTCACTCCCCTGTCCGGGTTTCAACGATTCCTTCTCAGCCTCGCATTTTCTTACTTCCTGCTTTCTCGCTAGTTCATGTTGTATAGCACTAATCTTACTAATAACAACTAACATAGATATTGTACAGTACTAATTATATAAATTCTGCTCTGTAACTCCTCCTCTCTATCACTGATTACTTTGATTCAGTGAAGTGTTCGCACCTGCCTCACGCTATCACTACGTCTCCTAACTCTGTGTAAATGTCCACTCCCTAATCCAGAGCCGTCTGTATTACGTGTCGGTTGATGTGTCCCTAGTTCATGTTTTCGTTGTTGTTATATTACCCTATCATGTTCCTCACCTGTTGTTTAATTGTTTACCCCTCCTCACTCCCTTGCCCCGCCTACTATTTTACTTCCCTTCATGTATTTAAACCCCAGTCTCTGGTAGAAACACTGTCAGAACATTGATTCAGAGCCGAGTTACCAGTACGCCTGTCTAATTGAGATTCCTTATGGCACCCATCAAGTTTGTCTAGCCCCTTTGATTTGTTTGCTCATGTGTTTATTTGGTTTTGTTTATTACTTTTCTTTTGGATCTCGAATTGGCAAACCTCTTGGCTTGTGATTGGACTGAATAAAGACTACGTTTTTGGATACTCCTTGGTCTGCATTTGGGTCTTCGGATCCGTACATAACACTTGTTTACTGTACCCTTCAGTACTCAAGTCAGGGTTCTTGTTTGTTGTGGCCTTTTCGTATTCTGCCCATGCTATCATTGCATTGGTGTGTCCTTCTTAGCATGGGCTGCAATCCCACCATCACTGTACATGGCTTTCTTCCAGATCTTGAAGCCTTCATCAGAGGTAAATGGTGAATCACCAAAGGCGGGGGGGCTGAGGTGTCGGCAGGCACAACAATACACTGCGTCCATGCTTTGCGAATATTCTAGTCATTTATTGGTGTTGTACCATATGAAGTTTCTTCTTCTGTCCCCTGGAGAGTCCGCGCAAAGAACTTTAGATGTGGATGCTTTGGGCCCTCTGCCTTTGATCTGGAAATAAGATGAAAAAGAGTGAACAAAAGGCGATTATCAGTCATTTTCCACACTAAGCAATTTATTACAGGCATACACGTTCTCCAATTCTCTCTCTTACACACACACACACACACTCAGTCTCTCTCTTTCACACTGAATCTGATTTATTCACTAAAATGAACCGTTTGCACGAACACACACAAAAAAAAATGACACACAAGTGAAGACTTCCAAAGCAGTTCCTATTCAACTCTTAGTGTGGGCCCTAATTGCAGCATAGCTGTCAGGCCAACAGTGGTAGTGGACACAGCTGGCTCCTCCTCTGCCTGCTCTCTGCCTTGTTCACTCTCTTCCATGTCCTCCTCCTGGGCACTATCATGTTCTTCTGTCTCCTCCTCACCTGTCCTCTCTCCTGCTGTCTTCGTAGGTTGCTATGTTAGTAGCATTACGATTTATTTTCATCCTAGTCTTTATCTCTGTCTCTCTGAATCAATTGGCAACGAAAAAGCATGAGAATTGTATTATCCTAACCAGTTTCACATGTTCGGATTTAGGTAAGCTAAATTAGCCTCATGCTGCCTGTGGTCTAATGTTAGGAAATGTTAGCTTCTATAAAATGAGCTGTCAACATTAGCTCCTAAGTCAAGCTAATGTTACGTTAGCTCTGGCTAGATAGGTTTAGTCAGCAACAATCTACTGTAACTTGGCAAGCTTAATGTTACTCACGTTAGCTTGCTACATGTTTTATAATAAACCCGAGAATATATTTTAGCAGGTTCATCTCAAGGAATAACCAATGAACTTTTAAATCCTGTTGAATGAATACTCAGTCGTTGCATTCCGTTCCTCCAGCACGGCTGTCTTGTAATGTCAGTTCAGCTCACCTCTGCATGTGTTGAACCTGCGGCGAAAAAAACAAGGGAATTGTGTGCGCTTTTAAGTGTCCTGTAATGCAGTGGCCAGAACCTCAATTGTTCCGCCTTAATTGTATATGACATTTTTAAGGGCTTGCGGTTGCAGAGAATGACCAGGGTTGTCAGTTGGGGGGACCAGTGTAGTCCTCCGGTTTCCTACCGCAGTCCAAAGACATGCAGGTTAAGGACTACAGATGAAAATGAGCTCATTAGCTAACTCTGGCACATTTACATTGATGTGGAAACTGAAAATGTTGATTAATGTGCACTGCCCCTGGTAAATAAATAAAATAATAATAAATAGGTTGTAGAGACGATGGATCCATGTTGCTAGCGGCTGCAGTCAGTTTGCAGGGATGATGGTTCAGTCATGTCATTTCACAGGAAAGATGCCGGACACTTGGCCCCAGTACCCTTCACACATGGCTCTCCTCTCCAGCAACTTCACAGTCATCCAGAACTACTCCTCTGCCCGCTGCATCCTGTGGGAGGAAAAGGGCTTCTTTCCCTATGCATGGGCCAACTGAGCAAGCCACAAACACCCAACACAAAGACCAAAGACCACCCACGCATGGGCCAACTGAGCAAGCCACAAACACCCAGCACAAAGACCAAAGACCACCCACGCATGGGCCAACTGAGCAAGCCACAAACACCCAGCACAAAGACCAAAGACCACCCACGCATGGGCCAACTGAGCAAGCCACAAACACCCAGCACAAAGACCAAAGACCTCCCACGCATGGGCCAACTGAGCAAGCCACAAACACCCAGCACAAAGACCAAAGACCACCCACGCATGGGCCAACTGAGCAAGCCACAAACACCCAGCACAAAGACCAAAGACCTCCCACGCATGGGCCAACTGAGCAAGCCACAAACACCCAGCACAAAGACCAAAGACCACCCACGCATGGGCCAACTGAGCAAGCCACAAACACCCAGCACAAAGACCAAAGACCACCTACGCATGGGCCAACTGAGCAAGCCGCAAACACCCAGCACAAACACCCAGCACAAACACCCAGCACAAACACCCAGCACAAACACCCAGCACAAACACCCAGCACAAACACCAAAGATGGATGCTTTTAGAGATTTAAGTGAATACAGGTATGTGAATGGATGAGCTGGTTTAAATTTGTATTTACACAGAGGGAAAACTTACAACTGCTTCATTTTAAATATATTGTGTGTTTACAAACAAACAGGACCGGTGAATTTGTGGCCAAATGTTTTGTAGCTTTCGTATTTTGCTTTTTATATCATAAAAGAATGTGAGCACGCACCCACAAGATGTCAAGATGAATCACACGATGATTCATGATGATCTGACACATAACTGATTTGAATTGGTTATGTATGAAGGTGTTTTACCGAAAAATGTAAAAATGTCAAGAAAATATTTTGTCATATAATTTGTCCATGTCTAGATCAATGAAATCATTCACCAGCCAAAAATAAACATAAAAATCCTTACTAGAATTGTGGTGCAGATTAGATTTTTATAATTGGAATCTGATTTTTTTTTTTATTATTCAAGTCTGGACAGAACAAAACCACATGGAAACTGATTTGTGCAAATCAGATTTAAACCAAATTCTTTGGTGGTTTAAAATGCAATTTCAGTCGGATGCTTAAGATCCTTAATCTCTTCAAGTTTATTCGAAGACTCTGGAAATGTGATTGAGGCTTGTAAATTCATAAAAGGGATATACAAAGTGAACTACCTGAGATTCTTCTAGTTTAGTTCTGTTGGTAGAACAGAGTGGCATGAAGGGAAATAAGATACTTGTCAGGATTCAGGACAGGAACCAAATGCAGACTCAGGGACAATGTAATCAGGTAGGCTTTAATGACAGAGGGGCAGATCCACTAGCAATGAACTAGCAGGAAGGTTTAAATAGACTAGTGATAGACCGACAATGAGACACAGGTGAAAGGAATGGCAGAAATGGCAGGAAGGAAGTCCATATAAGGAGTGGGGAGGCAGAGACACAAACTGGGACATCTGAAATAAATGGATGAAGGTGAATGGAGCTGAAAACAGACTATGGTGGTCACAGAGGGAAACAAGAGGCGAAAACGCTAGGGACTTCACAGAAATTACAAAACCGAGAAACCTGAAAATACTGGAGATATTACAAAGTATGGAATAGTGTAGAATAGTTCAGGTCTTGTAGTGGAGACAGAAACTGGGGGTTTTGTAGATCAGGCCTGATACGGTCTTGGATACTATCTAGCTTCTCGGTAAGCGGTGAGCACTCAGTAAACATTAGTGGTAGGGAAATGTTGAGCATTTGCATAGGCTGAATGGCCTGTTATTGTCATTATATTTTGTCATGTTATGTTACGTCACATCTAGAGTTTGGCCGTGACTGCAGCATGAAACATTGGTGTGAAGGGTGAGGAGATGCCAATCTCCAATTTTTAGTCTGCTGCTTGCGGTTCTGGTTCTGTATTGGAAAAACGTGTGAAATGTTTAGCGTATGTACACAGGCCTATGTTGTTACAACAGCGACTGCAGATAGGCTAACAATGCCTAAACACACACATCTGATCTGATCACTTGCAAATCTGGACAGTCAGTCCTGAAGATCAGATTTGAGAAACAAATGAATTTGCCTGCAGTCTGAAGATGGCCTAAGTGTGCCATAACTGTTTTACTGACATGCAGTGCAGTCTGCAAGTACAATTTCCGTTCTTTTGGCTCTATACTCCAGTGCATTGTATTAGAAATGAGACGATGAAGGTTGAGATTAAAGTGAAGACTGTCACTGTTCATTTGAGGGTATTTACATCCACTTCAGGTGATCTGTGTAGGAATTACATCCCTTTTTACACATAGTTTTATACATCCCATTTTAGTAGCCCAATAGTAATTGGACAGTTTGGTTCAGAGTGATGGCAAAGTATAGAGGCAAACAGGAGCTGCCCGAGATCCAAAGCACCCCCCTCATCTGTGAAACATGTCTGTGGGGGTGTTATGGTTTGGGCATGTACAGTATGGCTGTCACAGTTTCTGGGTCACTTGCCTTCATTGATAATTTTACTGCTGATACCGGCAGTACAATGATTTCTCAGGTGCCCAGAAGCATCTTATCTGCTCTTATCAAATGCCTCCAAACTCATTGGACAGTGATTCATCCCACAGCAAAGCAATGATCCCAAACTTACACCAGTACTCTTTCTTCTTAATTATGATCCAAACAGTTTGTTTTGGTAAGCCTACTGTTTGGCCAATGTCTCTGACTTTTTCTTACCCTCACAATGCCTTTCATTGGTCCTTATGTTGACAAACGCCAGTATGGACTTACATCTGTAACAGACTCCAAAGGCAATTGAATGCCTAAAATTAAGATGAGATACTGAGGGATTTGTTATGCTAAGAAAGTGATTGAATACACCTGACTAATCACAAACAGCTGAGAACACAACTTCCCAATTACCTGGTCCCTTAAAATGGGGGGAATACTATGTATAAAAAAGGATGCAATTCCAACATGGATCACCTGATGTGGATGCAAATATGCTTAAATTAAAGATGACAGTCTGCACATTAACATCATATTCATGGTTTCATTTCAAATCAAATGTGCTGTAGTACAGAGCCAAAAGAACAGAAATTGTACCACTGACCAACTACTTACGAATTGCACTGTACCAGTCACTGTTCTGTTTTAAAGAAGCCTACATTACATTTCATTACATTAATGGCATTTGGCAGACACTCTTATCCAGAGCAACATTCAACAAAGTGGAAAGTGCATACCCATAACCAAGGATAAGTGCACTGAAAGACCATAGAGGGGAGTACAATTTCAACTGCTTACAGTACAACAAAGATGAGAACTAGAGCCTACACTGTCCAGGTGCAATCGATCTACTTCCTTCTGACCACTTCCTTTGAGCTGCCCCCCCCCCCATACTCTTCACCTTAACATTAGTGTTCAACTCAGGTAATGAGCTTAATTATCCATACTGTTAATGTATTTTCTAGTCACTGGTGACACACTTTATTGACACATTCAGCAGGCATTTGAGATGTTTTTATAGTAAATGCTTTTTGAAGAGGGGGCAGTCTTTTACCACTCTGGCACAAATAGACTCGAACTGTGTATGGGGTAAAACACACAAATATGTCCCCTTAAAGCCAGTCAGGAGACTGTTGCTAATTTGTCCCTGATGCCAAACTTTATTGCTATTAAAAGTGTTTTATCCTTTCTGTGTTTTATGTTTCAAAGTGACATTTAGCATGACTGTCACATATTCCTACAGTAATTGACACACAGCTATGGTCCTGTATGTGCATGCATTTGTATAATTTCCACCACCTTGCATTCTCTGCATGAATGACTATGAAGGGAAAGCTTTCCTGGACCAGATTTGCAGCGGTTTTCTTTTTTACTGTTCAGACATTGAACCTGAAGACTTGTGTACTCGGTATGAGAATATGACAAATTTACCACAACAGAAATGACCTTGACCTTGAGTGGTCAATGCAAGCAAAGCATTTTGCAAAGCAAAGCAGTCTTCCATCACCCACCTAGCTACAGGGCTACTGTTACTCAAACAGAACTACCCACAGCATCCTGCTAGCTACAGGGCTACTGTTACTCGAACAGAACTACCCACAGCACCCAGCAAGCTACAGGGCTACTGTTACTCAAACAGAACTACCCACATCACCCACCTAGCTACAGGGCTACTGTTACTCAAACAGAACTACCCACAGCATCCTGCTAGCTACAGGGCTACTGTTACTCAAACAGAACTACCCACAGCACCCAGCAAGCTACAGGGCTACTGTTACTCAAACAGAACTACCCACATCACCCACCTAGCTACAGGGCTACTGTTACTCAAACAGAACTACCCACAGCATCCTGCTAGCTACAGGGCTACTGTTACTCAAACAGAACTACCCACAGCACCCAGCAAGCTACAGGGCTACTGTTACTCAAACAGAACTACCCACCTAGCTACAGGGCTACTGTTACTCAAACAGAACTACCCACAGCACCCAGCAAGCTACAGGACTACTGTTACGCAAACAGAACTACCCACAGCACCCATTTAAGCCTTTGGAGACACAAAACAAGCACTGCCAGGTCTTTATCCTAAAAAAAAGACAGAACATGTACCATATTACATTTTCTGCTATATTTTCTGCTAAAAAACCAATCAACTGAGCATGGACCCCAATAAGCTTGAAAAGGGAAAGTTCCTACACCCATGCCATGCTACATGCAATTTCATTCCATAAATACCAAAATATCCAAGCGAGGTTATGTCAGCCATTATGCCAATCATTCTCAGACTTGGTGGGATAAATGGGCCTGTTCTTACAAACCGATCCCCTGCTTCAGGGCACCTAAGTTATCTTGTCAAATGACGTAACCCAATTATAACCCTGCTGCAAAACGACCTGCTCCAGGAATGACCAGCTTGAAAATTGAGCAGGTCAGGCTGGTCATAAACTGGTCAAAATTCACAGGTTTGGTCAAAATGAAAATACAATAAACACTACATTAAAATAAAAGCAAAGTGCTATTTAGAAATGCTTTTAGGAAAACTATGTTACTCCTACAAAAATAACATGGATATGATAGAATATGATTGTATATTAAATTATGTACCACATCCTGTCATACAATGATAATCTTAACCATATACCCATGGATCTGGAAATTCCAAAGTGCACTGAGAATGCATCGCAAACACAGGATAAAGTAACAGTACTCCATCTAGTGACCAAGGTCAGGTACTACTACAAATTAGTTTCAGACAAATAAATTCTGAGACTAATTAATCTCAACACAATGCAATGATGCAAAGCAATGATGTATCAACCATCACGAAATTCACTGCACATGTAAACTGAATTTGCAGCAGAGAAGAACCGGAATGTTCTGCATATTCTGAATATTTTGTTTTCAAAGGAGCTGAAAGAACATGACTTATAACCTTGGAATTATACATAGGCGTGCACCCTTACACTGCTTGTGTTTATAGTTCAACACAAGCTGCCAGGTCCTTTTGCAGCTGCTGTCACATGTCCTGGGAAGTCATAAGAATATTGTTTTGACATTACATTATGCAATTGTCTCTTTTCTTCCCTGAATATCAAGTTATACTGCTGGATATATTGTTGAAGCAAAACACTTTTTTCAGTTGCTTTCACTTTTTCACAACATGAAAGTGAAAGAAGAAGTGAAGTAAGTGCTAAAAACGAAATAAAAATAACAGGTTCCATTATGAAAATAGTGCTTTTGTCCATTTCAGTGTGTTACGAGATCCTGCAAAGGGCAGCATCGCCTTGCTTTGAGTCGCCCTGTTTTTGGCACACAATTAATCTCACACAGTTCTTTGATGACTTAATACCTGTGTAACACCTGTCTTGTTGGGACTAACCTACAGAGAAAATAATTAATTTCAACTTGAATAGCATAACATTTAATTATTTCTCAAATAGAAAACACAACACAAAAACAGAGATAATTAGGATAATCCGAGGTGAGGTCGATGTCACAGGCGAGAGTTCACACAAGTAGGTAGTCCGACAAGGCAAAGGTACAAAGGGAACGAGACACAGGTGAAATGAATGAATGAATGAAAGGAAAAGCAAGAGCGAACAAAAAATACACGGACATAAAACTAGAAATGGAAAACACAAAAACAAAACAGACACAGAGTATGACAAGAACATTCTTTACACATAATGCACATAAAAAGAAACGTCCAAGATAAAATAATAATAATTTAAAAAAAGTAAACATAATTAATGTCTGTGAGATGAAGTAAGCCTAATTTTAATCGATAAGATCATTTGATATGGCATGTGTCTGAATTATTTAAGCTACAGTACGCATGTGAAATAGGGCCAAGAACCAGAAATCTAGAGTTGTTATAACCTATTTGGAAGGTATTATTTGAAAGGTATTATTTATTTGTGTGTTGTCATGGAAACCAGCTGGTAAGCACTTAATTGCCTAACAGATCAACAAGGTTCTCCATGACATACAGGTTTCTTTAAGAAATGAGTTTGAGAAAGGAATGTTTGTTTCAATAACTGATCATCTTTGGTTGGAGTTATTCCGTTGCATATGCAATCTGAGACCACGGTTTTCAAGTAAAGTGACACACACTAAAAAAACATTGTTTATATTTTATGTTTATATTTAAAATAAATGCTATTACTGTGTTCACATGTATCACATGTGGAAATGTAATGTTTCTGTAAAACTTTGCAATTAGAAATTATTATTTCATACCGTCATTCTCTGGATTCATATGGCAGCAAATGAGACAAACATCTGTCTTCAAGACCTTTTCCCAGAGTTCATTTAGGTACTTCTCATCATGTTCCTAACAGTTGATCTTTGTAAGTTCATGGTGTGGCCTATGTATCTGAACATAATGTCCAAAACATCATGGTTCCCTGAAATAGGGGATTATATGTAAAATGTTCTGTCATTTCTACATTCAACCGAAATGTATACATATGTAATAATAATAATAATAATAATAAAACACATGGCAGGCACCCAGATGTGGATTGAATGACTAATCAATCCAGGTCTTAAAAGTGTGCTTCTTATTACAGTAAGTATCTGAGACTGGGGAACCTGTGCACGCTCAGATTGTTTATTTTGTCTTTGTAATTTTAGTTTGTTACTTTTATCTGATCCTGTTAGAGTGGGTGGCAAAGTCTTTTTTATTAATATTATTCAATTAGTTTAATAAATGTCTCTCTTTCTCTCTCTCTCAATTTGAATTGCAATTAGAATTTGCTTTATAATGGGACAACTACAGTCATTGCCAAAACAGCATATATAATACAATATATTAAATATAGAAACACTGAAGACACACACAACATGCAATGAGTATGAACACTCACAGCAAACTCTCTATCTATATCTCTCTCCCCCCATCCCAGTGTACCTACCTACCCTACAGCAAACGCAGATGAAAACCAGATATCCCATATATCCCCTGTATCCAATTATTATGTCCTCCCAAGGGGTGTGTCACAGCGTGTGACAATACCCTTTCTGGGGAAGAAATGACTAAGTGACTTTGACTGTGGACTGTCTGTTAGTGCCAGACAGGGTGGTTTGAGTATCTAGAAAAACAAAAACCATCCAGTGAGCTGCAGTTCTAGGGGAAAAAACATATTGTTAATGAGAGAGGTCAGAGGAGAAGGGCCAGCCTGGTCAAAGATAACAGGAAGGTGACTGTAATGCAAATAACCACACACAATAGCGGTATGCAGAAGAGCATCTCTGAACACACAATGCATCAAACCTCTTAAATGTATAGGCTACAGCAGCAGAAGACCAATAAGTCATAAATAATAACATCTAATAAATACCTAATAAGGTGTTCAGTGAGCTTTTGTGTATTGTTACAATGGTGTCATAATTTTATAGAATATGTCTTTATGCCAGATTGCATCAAAAGCTTTTTAATCTTAACGTTTGTCAATCAGGGTGTGCAGGGTGTAAATATGGTCAGATGTGTAGTGATTTGTCAAAAACCTAATTTGACTTTTACTCATAACACACTTTTGATCACACAAATGCCTCAGTAGAGGTTATGATTACAGATGTCAGGGTAGAAATCTACCCCAAGAACCAGAGAAACTCTGGGTGGCTCATGTAAAGACGTTCATTCCAAGTGTGAGTGTGAGTCCTGGTCACACCATTGCTCTCTGTCTGTCTCCTGAAGTTTGCTTGGTAAGCTTGACACCCTCATCAGCTCGTTCCCTGAGGATGGCACCCCACTGATCCTCCTTGGAGACTTCAATATCCATCTGGAAGCCTCCCAGTCTGCCTTCCTACTCACTCCTTTCATCTCTCCTTGCAGAACCCTCCCCCAACCCACAAGACTGGCAACCTCTTAGCCTTTCTCAATATCTGCTCTTCTCATAATGATCATTTTTTATTGCCCAAGTTCTAATGTCAAGTCTAATGTCATCAAGAAGGGATAAAAACAGATTTTACTCTTGTCTGGTACAATAGAACATTCAGGAGTAGGTTGCTTAACAATTATCTTTGGCGGAATGGACTACCGTGGCCTTCCTGAACTAACTAACTTAATAAAATGATTAAGACCATTGTGGCGGTGACCCGGGCATGCAGATTCTTTCTGTACAATATGGAGAATCCCTCCCTTCCTCACCACCTAGTCTACCCAGCTGCTGGTCCAAGTGATGGTCCTGTCCTGCCTGGACTCCTCTGCTAGCTGCCCTTCCAGCACCTGCCATCAGACCCCTACAACTCATCCAGAATGTTGCAGCTTGTCTGGTGTTGATCGCCCCCAGACACTCTCACGTCACCCTGCTCCATGACCTCCACTTGCAGCCTGTTATGGCTCACACCAACAATGGTGCCAGCATGCCAGGGAGTTAAAGGGTCGGCTCCAGCATTCTTCCTAAAGATCAGACCCCTTGCCAGATCTCTTCGTCCTGCTACCTCAGGACGCCTGGCACCTCCCTCTCTTCGCACCTGCACTTCCCGGTCATGACTGCTGTCTATTCTGGCCCCACGTTGGTGGAATGACCTTCCTGTAGAGGTCAGAACAGCAGAGACTCTGACCACCTTCAAGCACAGACTGATGTTTTGTTGACCTGTACGTCAGCTTCTTCTTTGGTGGTTAGTTATACTGTATTTTCTGGATAGTTTCGCCAAAATATATGAATGTTACCATTTTCGTTCATGAAATCAGGCAAAGAGCCTGTCCGAACATTCAGATTTCTACAGAAGAGCACGTTCCCCTGGGCCTGGAAATAGTGATTTTGTTGTGGAGACAGAATACTATATCCATGTCATGATATAAAGAGTCACTGGGGAGTGTAGACTGCACACAGGACGATGTCTTTTGGAATGTTGAAGTTTGAAGTTTGAGAAAATATGCAATTTGTAGTTTAATTGTGACTCATTCTATCATAATCAGTCGTAAGTCACGATGGCCAATTTCACATAAATCAATGTTTATGTTAAAATGTTCATTTTTGGCTGTTTCAGGCTTTCATCTTCATCTTGAGGAACAATATCTCAGATATTTAAAATAAATATTGAATCAAATCAATATTTTTGTGACCACCCTTTGGCGTTAAAATTGCACCAATTCTCTGAGATAGCTAACGCTGTCCTGCAGTTCTATAAGACAATCAGCACGGAGGTTGTTCCAAGCATGTTGGAGGCTGTTTTAGGCTTTCATCTTCATCTTGAGAAACAACATCTCAGATTTCTGCTTGTCTTAATGCCAAATTAGCTTTTAAAATGCAAGATGTCAAAGTGAAAGTAACACTGGACTTGTGCTTTACACCAGAGTCACAAGCAACCACATCAGCTGCATTCGTGGCTACATGTTAGTGTATTTGCTTTCATGGTTTGTATGTCTTAATGTCAAGAGTAAATGTTCAGAGTGAAAATATATTTATACATAAGGTGATAAGTTATAGCCCCAGAGTTTTGTTATCCCAGTGTCCATAGTCCTATTTTAAAAAAAGTTATATAAGTTTGTCATTGAACATATGACGATGAGCTTTGCAGATTAAATGCTTATATTTAAAGATTAAATAAAAAGGACTCTTCTTCTCCTGTTCTTTCCTCATCTCCTACCTGGCAGGAAGTATGTGGAGGGCGGGACAGAAGAGGAGGATAGAAGATGAGTGTTAGGAGTGGCTGCTCTAGCAAAGGCAAAGAAAAACACACACACACATGCCCTCCATGGTACTGAGTTTGGGACCACTGCTGTAGGCACTGATCAAGAGTACAGTGCATCCGGAAAGTATTCACAGTGCTTCACTTTTTCCACATGTTGTTGTGTTACAGCCTGATTCCAAAATTGATTAAACTCATTTTTTTGCTCCAAATTCTACACACAGTATAATGTATAATGACAACATTAAAAAAGTTTTTTTGAGATCTTTGCAAATTTATTAAAAATAAAAAACTAAGAAATCACATGTACATAAGTATTCACAGCCTTTGCCATGAAACTCAAAATTGAGCTCAGGTGCATCCTGTTTCCACTGATCAACCTTGAGATGTTTCTACAGCTTAATTGGAGTCCACCTGTGGTAAATTCAGTTGATTGGACATTTGGAAAGGCACACACCTGTCTATATAAGGTCCCACAGTTGACAGTGCATGTCGGAGCACAAACCAAGCATGAAGTCAAAGGAATTGTCTGTAGACCTCCGAGACAGGATTCTCTCGAGGCACAAATCTGGGGAAGGGTACAGAAAAATTTCTGCTGCTTTGAAGGTCCCAATGAGCACAGTGGCCTTCCACATCTGTAAACGGAAGAAGTTCGGAACCACCAGGACTCTACCTAGAGCTGGCTGGCTAAACTGAGCAAGGGCCTTAGTCAGGGAGGTGACCAAGAACCCGATGGTCACTCTGTCAGAGCTCCAGCATTCCTCTGTGGAGAGAGGACAACCATCTCTGCAGCAATCCACCAATCAGGCCTGTATGGTAGAGTGGCCAGACGGAAGCCACTCCTTAGTAAAAGGCACATGGCAGCCCCCCTGGAGTTTGCCAAGAGGTACCTGAAGGACTCTCAGACCACGAGAAACAAAATTCTCTGGTCTGATGAGACAAAGATTTAACTCTTTGGCGTGAATGCCAGGCATCATGTTTGAAGAAAACCAGGCACCGCTCATCACCTGGCCAATACCATCCCTACAGTGAAGCATGGTGGTGGCAGCATCATGCTGTGGGGATGTTTTTCAGCGGCAGGAACTGGGAGACTAGTCAGGATTGAGGGAAAGATGAATGCAGCAATGTACAGAGACATCCTGGATAAAAACCTGCTCCAGAGCGCTCTTGACCTCAGACTGGGGCGACGGTTCATCTTTCAGCAGGACAATGACCCTAAGCACACAGCCAAGATATCAAAGGAGTGGCTTCAGGACAACTCTGAATGAATGTCCTTGAGTGGCCCAGCCAGAGCTCAGACTTGAATCCGATTTAACATCTCTGGAGAGATCTGAAAATGGCTGTGCACCAACGCTCCCCATCCAACCTGATGGAGCTTGAGAGGTGCTGCAAAGAGGAATGGGCGAAACTGCCCAAAGATAGGTGTGCCAAGCTTGAGGCATCATATTCAAAAAGACTTGAGGCTTTAATTGCTGCCAAAGGTGCATCAACAAAGTATTGAGCAAAGGCTGTGAATACTTATGTACATGTGATTTCTTAGTTTTTTATTTTTAATAAATTTAAAGAAGTTTTAAAAAAGTTATTTCATGTTGTTATTATGGGGTGTTGAGTGTCGTATTTTGAGGAAAAAAATGCATTTATTCCATTTTGGAATAAGGCTGTAACATAATGAAATGTGAGAAAAGTGAAGCGCTGTGAATACTTTCCGGATGCACTGTATGTAAGGGTGTGTATTCAGAGGACCAAGCATGACCGTGAAGGGCAGCTTTTGTGGAATGTGAAAGAGTGTGGTCCAAGGACCGAATGCGACCATGAAGGGGATCCATAAGTGAGGTAACCACTAGTAGTAAAGCGCAATAAAAATCAGGAAAATGTTCCCTGACAAACTGCCAACATAAAGCTACCCTGAAACAAGGGAGTGAGAATAATAAAACAGAAATAAAGCAGGCGACTTCTGACACACGACCAAGACCAACCAAATAACCCTCGGCCTCATGCTCCTCTTGTAATCCCAGGAGCGCACATCTGAGGCGAGTCACAACAGGTAGATAACGCAGCTGCCTATTCTAGAGCAGCCCGTCCTAGACCTCCGGCTAATACCTAACTTGGTGACATGGCACGTCATGACAAAATCTGTACACCCAGCGAACTCCATCTCTAGCCCACTAGCAGTGAGAGAGCTACCAAAACAAGGTGAGAAGGGAATAAGTACAACCCCCTATCCAAGTCCCAAGCTACGGGCCATTCCTACATCGCTAGCCATATGGCAGACAGCACTACAGACCATGCAATGCTGTGTGGCTTACAATTCTACACACAGTGTGGAGTAAGTAGGATGTTCTAACGGACATGTAGCCCTACACACAGAGCACAGATCAGCACTGTGTACTGACATGTAAAAGTGTATGTTTAAACAGTAACCAGTCTCCGTAACAATAAACATAAATCAAAACATAACACAAAATGAAACTAAGACGATAACCACTCAACATAACAAGGTAATATAATCGTAACGAAACATAACTAGACATGACGAGAAAATAAATCGTAACAAGAAATAAACTAAACAACATGACGAACCTAGACTAACATAATACATGAAAAGACAATACGTGACTAAGACAAAATGAATAAACATAAAACATGGCAAGACAGACCTGAAACGTGACAGGACCCCCCCCCCTTAACGACCGACTCCTGGCGATCCTTTGAATTTGTCAGGGTGGTCACGATGGAAGTCTCTGATGAGCGAATTGTCCAGAATGAGACTGGGAGCAACCCAGGAACGCTCCTCAGGACTATAGCCCTCCCAGTCAACCAAGTATTGCACCCCACAGCCCCTCTTACGAATGTTCAAGAGTTTTTTAACAGTGAAAGCAGGGTGGTTGTCAATAATGCGGGGGGGGGGGGGGATCCGGGGGACATATGGGGTGAGAGGATACAGGCTTAATACAAGAGACATGAAATGTGGGGTGAATCTTAAGAGAAGCAGGGAGTGACAATTTTACAGAGGAAGGGTTGATGATACTGTGTATCTTAAAGGGACCAATAAAGTGGGGTTGCAGTTTGTGGGAAGTGGCTTGGAGGGGAATGTCCTTAGTGGACAGCCAGACGGAGTTACCTGGTTTGTAGGCCGGAGCTGGAGTGCGGTGGCGATCAGCAAAACGCCGATTACGGTCTGCCGTGCTTAACAGCGCGGCCCTGGCATCCCTCCAAACCTTGGCGCACCGTTTCATGTGAATGGCGAGGGAGGGAACAGCGATCTCGGCCTCCTGGTCAGGGAACAGTGGAGGTTGGTAGCCCAGGGAGACCTCAAACGGCGATTTCCCGGTGGCGGCGCAGGGTAAGGTGTTGTGTGCGTACTCCACCCAGGTAAGCATCTTGCTCCATGCGGCAGGATTCTTGGCCGATACGCAGCGTAGAGCGGCGGTCCTGATTGGCCCTCTCCGTTTGGCCATTGGATTGAGGGTGGTAGCCCGAAGAGAGGCTAGCTGTGGCCCCAAGGGCCACGCAGAATGCCTTCCATACTTGGGAGATGAATTGGGGGCCGCGGTCAGAAACGATGTCCGAGGGAAGTCCGTGGATGCGGAAAACCTGTGTGAATGAACCCAAGGAACTCAACTGTGTCGGAGTGGAAGACGCACTTCTCCGCCTTGATGAATAGTCTATTCTCCAGGAGTCTCTGTAGCACTTGCCTGACATGTTTCTCATGATCCTTGGCATTAGTCGAGTAGATTAGAATGTCATCCAGGTAGACGAACACATGGCGGCCCAACAGGTACCGAAGAACATCATTCACCAGGGCCTGGAACACAGCAGGAGCATTGGTGAGGTCGAATGGCATGACCAGGTATTCGAAGTGTCCGAAGGGAGGTGTTGAAAGCGGTCTTCCATTCATCACCCTCACGGATCCGGACCAGGTGGTAAGCGTTGCGAAGATCCAACTTGGTGAAGATGGTGGCCTCGTGAAGAGGGTGGAACGCGGAGTCCATCAAGGGCAGAGGATACTTGTTCCTCACCGTGATGTTGTTCAGCTCCCTGTAGTCGATGCACGGGCGTAGGGAGCCATCCTTCTTCTGTACGAAGAAGAATCCCGCACCGACGGGAGAGGAAGATGGGCGAATTAGTCCGTTAGCCAGGCAGTCACGGATGTATTTCTCCATAGCCTCCCTTTCTGGTCTGGAGACGTTGTATAGGCGACTTGAGGGGAGTGACAAACCGGGAAGGAACTCAATGGCGCAGTCGTAGGGTCGATGAGGCAGCAGTGACTGAGCCTGTGTCTTGGAGAACACCGTGCCCAGGTCATGGTAAGGAGTGGGAACGCTCTCCAGGGAGGGCTTGGGGGTCTGAGGTAGAGCTGGTACTCCCTCTGCTGGTGGTGGGGCGGAACGCAAGCAGGAGAGATGGCATTTCGGATCCCATCCTTGCACCTGGTTAGAACTCCAGTTGATCGTGGGGTTGTGTTTCTGGAGCCAGGGTAATCCTAAACTGAGTTGGTCATTGGGGGACCGGATGATGCGGAACTGGATCATCTCCCGATGGTTTCCAGAAATTGCCAGTTGTATGGGAATGGTGATTTGTGTCATGCGGCAGAAGGTCCTTCCATCCAGTGACCGTGCGTTCTCAGGGTGGGGTAGAGGGAGGGTTGGAATGTTCAGTTCGGACACCAAAACTTCGTCGATGAGATTGGCGTCCGCTCCAGAATCCACCAACGCGTTAATCCGGGTTGTTCTGTCGGGAAGAATTAATAGCGTGGTGAGCATGGGGCGATGGTTGTCTCCGTTAGAACCCTCATCTCTGTTGACTGCTCTCACCTCCACTGGTCGCCTGACCCTGAAGGGGCACCGAGCCTGGGTGTGACCCGGCCTCCCACAGTAGTAGCACGAGCCGGTGGTTCTGCGGCGTGCTCGTTCCTCGGTAGAGACCCTCGTCCCGGTCCGGGACAGATCCATGGGTTTGGATCCCTCAGATTGTTGCTCCTCTAGTCGAGGACTTGGCCCCTGCCTGGGGTACGGGTTGCCGGGAAGGATCGGTCTCTCCAATCGAAGTTGTCTGGCACGGTTGTCCAGGCGGATTGTGGTGCGCACGAGTTGGTCGAACTGGGTGATGGGGTCCAGTCCCGCCAACTCGTCATGGAGCGTCTCGCTCAGGCTGGCCAGGAAGAGATTCGCCAACACCGCATCGTTCCAACTAGTAGCCGCGGCGAGGGTGCGGAAGTCGATGGAGTGATCTGCCGCGGTCTTCCGCCCCTGGCGCAGAGCAATCAGTCTCTGGGATGGCTCCTGGTTGCTGGATGCGTGTTGGAAGACCTTCCGGATCTCATCGGCGAAGACTGGGTAACGAGGAGGGAAAGAATCCCCGGACCACACCGCCGTAGCCCAGTCCAACGCCCTCCCCTTGAGTAGCCCCATCACATAGCCAATCCGACGGTCGTCGCTGTTGTAGGTCTGGGGCTGTTGCTTGAACACAAAGTCGCATTGGAGTAGGAACGCCTTGTATCTCTCGGGTTCTCCATCGAACCACTCCGGAGGGGGTTGTTGGGGCTCCCGGAATTGCCAGGTTCCCGTGGGGTTGAACGCCAGGGATGCGGGTGGGTGGGTAGGCTCCTCCCGTGGTTGTGGCAGAACCGCCACGGCGAGCCCCTTCATCTCTGCCTCTTCACGAAACTCGGTGAAGCTCGGAGATTCCTTGTGAATACTGCCGAACGATGGCTCCTTGTTCCTGGAGGGCGTGGAACATGGTAGTAGAGTCAGCAGGGTCCATTGTGGCGAAATTGTTCTGAGACGGGTGCGTGGGGGTTGGACCCAAAATGCACGACTCAGAAACAATGGTTAGATAAAGTCCCGGCAGGGCTTTATTCGGGACGAATCCCAGGAGCGTAGTCAAAACAAGCAAAGTCCATACACGTAGATCCAGCCAAACAAACACTAAACAAACAAAAAACACGATGCCAAGGGAAGAGGCAAACTCGTAGTCGGTAGACGTGCAGGAAGGTCCGGTAGCAGGAGAGTCATCAGCGGGGCAGAAGTACAGGCGGACGGCAGGCAGAGTCGTAGTCGAGGGCGATGCGGAAGTCGAAACCATGAAACAATCAGCGAGGCAAAGGTACAAAACGGTAGGCGAAGACGTGGTCAAAAAACAAACAATGGTCAACGAAACAGAAATCAATAAACGATGGTCGGTAAAACAGGCTTGGATTTTAACGTGAATCAATCAGTAATAATGCTCAAGAGTTGCGTAGTAAACTAGAGGCAGACAATTTCGCAGTGAATAGTAGCGCGACTGGGATATAAATGCAGGTGTAGACAGGTGTAGACAATTAGTTAGAGCGTAGCAAGGAAATGGAAAACAGGTGCGATGGATGACAAGTTTAACAAGGTAATTAGTAATCGTTAGTAATAAACCTATCCTGCCCTAGCATTAGTAAATTAGTAAATGACATGCACGAGAAACGTAAGGTAACACGAACACATGATTAGTTTGTTAGTTTCTACTCAATCCTGATCTAGCGTTAGTAGTTTTAGTAAATAGACAAATGGAAACAATTAGGGAGTGAATGACAGAAAGAGAGAGAGAGAAAAGGCGGAATGCAAGGTTTGCGGAAAGACATGTAAAAGTGTATGTTTAAACAGTAACCAGTCTCCGTAACAATAAACATAAATCAAAACATAACACAAAACGAAACTAAGACGATAACCACTCAACATAACAAGGTAATATAATCGTAACAAAACATAACTAGACATGACGAGAAAGTAAATCGTAACAAGAAATAAACTAAACAACATGACAACCTAGACTAACATAATACATGAAAAGACAATACGTGACTAAGACAAAATTAATAAACATAAAACATGGCAAGACAGACCTGAAACGTGACATCCTTTTCATTTTAAAAGAGACTTCCAGCCGCCCGACTATGGAGGACGCTTTGTGACATATTAATAAATAAATGATTCATTAAATCCATTTTATTTATTTATTTATTTATTTACCATTTTATTTATTTATTTATTTATTTAATGATTTATTGACACTTTTATTTATTTATGGATTTATTTAAGGATATATTTATTTAAGGATTTCATGCACCAACATGCAAATAAGGGGGTGGGTTTCAGTTGGGCTAGCTGTTCTGATTGGACTGCAGTGGCCTATGCTGGGATTGGATTGTCTACAAGTTCTTTACAAGTGTGACTATACTACCGGTTAGCTAGGTACCAAAATGGAGTTTTTATCGGAGCTAAAAAATGAAATGTTAAGACTGGCACATACCATTGATAGTGGTAATGTACCACTCAATAATATTATAGAAACAGTGGAAGACTTTGTAGACAGCGTTGTAGAAATTGCAGCACTGACTGATTCTGATGTGGACGAGGTTGTGTGGAGCAACCTGCAGACGATTCTGCATCGTGCTGCATTGCTCTTATTTGCATGTTGGAGCATGAAATCCTTAAATAAATAAATCCATAAATCAATCCATCAATATATATGGAAATAAATACATTTATTTATTTATTTAATCATTTATTTACCATTTTATTTATTTATTTATTTATTTATTTATTTATTTATTTATTTATTTATTTAATCATTTATTGACACTTTTATTTAACGATATATTTATGGATTTATTTATTTAAGGATTTCATGCTCCAACATGCAAATAAGAGCTGTTCTGATTGGACTGCACAGGCTGTCAGTCACTGCTCCTTAAATGCGCTCTGTCTCTATGATGTCAGAAAAAGATGGCGGAAAGGAGTATCGCGGACCTGCTGCGTGAAGCAGCAGATCGAATTGAACGGCAAACAGGAGACGGTTAGTAGGCTAATGTAGCTAGCTACATTAATCCTAAAATCAAGCTCGTGTAGACACACCAAAGAGGCAAGCAACATCTGCTGGTTTAATGCCACTCAGGATGTACGTTTCCAACACCTCAAGAGGAATCTCATAAGAGGGTCGTCCTACACTTCTCCCTTGTTGATTTTTTAATGCAGCACGATGCAGAATCGTCTGCAGGTTGCTCCACACAACCTCGTCCACATCAGAATCAGTCAGTGCTGCAATTTCTACAACGCTGTCTACAAAGTCTTCCACTGATTCTATAATACTATTGAGTGGTACATTACCACTATCAATGGTATCTGCCAGTCTTAACATTTCATTTTTTAGCTCCGATAAAAACTCAGTTTTGGTACCTAGCTAACCGGTAGTATAGTCACACTTGTAAAGAACTTGTAGACAATCCAATCCTAGCATAGGCCACTGCAGTCCAATCAGAACAGCTAGCCCAACTGAAACCCACCCCCTTATTTGCATGTTGGAGCATGAAATCCTTAAATAAATATATCCTTAAATAAATCCATAAATAAATTAAAGTGTCAATAAATCATTAAATAAATAAATAAATAAAATGGTAAATGAATAAATAAATAAATAAATAAAATGGATTTAATGAAGGATTTATTTATTAATATGTCACAAAGCGTCCTCCATACCCGACTCTCTCTTTATCGGCTTTGTGAATTAAAGAACGTGAAGTGCAACACAGAAGCTCCGGCCTTAGAAATAGACCCGGCTTATACAGATGACTAATACCTGTTTGCAATTACCAAATCAGCGATACTGGCTGCATGAGGGAAACATGAATGTGTCAGACACGCCCTCTCATAATCCCAAATTGATGCCCAACGAAACGAAGCAGCCATGACAGAGTAGGGCCACCAGTTTGTCTCCAACATGTGACTTGCAGTGTTTTAAACTGTCGGTGGTTATCCTCTGTGGGTACTAGACACTCCCAACGGCAGAGTCGAGTGACTTGTGTGGAAATGTACACAATTTTTACTTTTATATTGTTTCATTTTATTTTAAGAATACTTAGTAGAATCAAATAAAAACATTTTATGTCAACAACATTAACAATGTTCTGAACTACAAGTTTGAGACCACTGGCCAAGAGAATATAACAGAGGACTGCACTTGGGCTACCCTCAGCTGCTGTTTCAATTGCTGTTCCTTCCTCAGAGTCTCCTTTAGTTTGGCATAGGGGGAAAGTGATCCTAAATTCCAAACCCACCCCACTCTTATATAAATAATTGACACGTAAAATAACGTACAAGCTTCTGTCATCAAACTACAAGTGAAAAGCAATAAACAAGCTTTAAGGGTGAGGCTTACAGGAAATAATAATTGACAAAGTGCTTTAAATTCTTTTGTTGATCAGGTGTTGAAAAACAGGTTAGACATGATTAAGAGGACTGCCCTTTTATAGCACTGAGTGAAAGCCCTGGAAAGACATTTCAGGTGAAGTGAATGTGTGGTAAAGTGTGGTCTGTTGACAAGATGGGTCTGTGGACCATACTGCTGCTGAGCGTTCTGGTCTCTCTGACCCGCACCTTTGATTTTCAGGGTGGATTGATGACTTTTAGGCCAGTGAAACGACAATCGAATGGAACAATTACAGTAAGTAACCTTTTGAAATTTGAACAGACAGCCATGCAGGAGGAAATGGAAGTACAATTATTTGCCAATATAGCTTTCATGGGAAAAATTCTGTAATGGTGTGGCTTTAATGAAAAATTCTGTAATGGTATGGCTTTAATGAAAAATTCTGTAATGGTATGGCTTTAATGAAAAATTCTGTAATGGTATGGCTTTAATGGAAAAGCACTGTAATGGTGTGGCTTTAATGGGAAAGCACTGTAATGGTGTGGCTTTAATGGGAAAGTGTTATAGTGGTATAACTTTAATGGGAAAGCACTGTGATGGTGTGGCTTTAATGGGAAAGTGTTCTAGTGGTATAACTTTAATGGGAAAGCACTGTAATGGTATGGCTTTAATGGGAAAGTGTTATAGTGGTATAACTTTAATGGGAAAGCACTGTGATGGCGTGGCTTTAATGGGAAAGTGTTATAGTGGTATAACTTTAATGGGAAAGCACTGTAATGGTGTGGCTTTAATGGGAAAGTGTTCTAGTGGTATAACTTTAATGGGAAAGCACTGTGATGGCGTGGCTTTAATGGGAAAGTGTTATAGTGGTATAACTTTAATGGGAAAGCACTGTAATGGTTGCTTGTGTTACTACAACTTAAGGAAATAATATTCCTTGAAGTCAACTTTGATTATGTAGCAATGGTACCTCTTGCGGGTAACCAGGGCTGTTTCTGTAAATGCAAAGACCCAGTATTTTTAATTGCAACTAGCCAATAAATTGTACTTATGTGCCATTATATATTGCAGCAGACTATATTGTAGATGGGAATATACAAAAGCTGTCTGCTTTTTTTAATGGCCTCCAATATTATTGATTTATATATAATGTTGATTTCCTATATTGAAGCAACAAAGGATGAGAAGCTATGCATTATTTTGAATATAATTTGCTATGCCTCATGACCTCTCACCCTTTAGCCTTTACTATACTTTAATAAAACAGCAGCGATATCGTTATAGTCTAATAAGACATCAGTGTTCAAAACACACAATCATTTTTCAATAAAATATACACTCAATTAGGTGAGCACTTTATTAGGTATTTATTTGACTTATTTTTTAGACTTTAGTCTTCAGCTGCTGTACCCTATCCACTTAGAGGTTTGATGCATCGTGTGTTCAGAGATGGTCTTCTGCATACCACTGTTGTAATATGTGGTTATTTGCATTACTGTCACCTTCCTGTTAGCTTTGACCAGTCTGGCGATTCTCCTCTAACCTCTCTCATTAATGAGGCGTTTCTGTCTGCGGAGCGGCTGCTTTTTTTTTTTGCACCATTCTTTCCAAACATTCTTTGCAGACTTTCACGCACACTAGTCCCAGGAGATCAGCCGTTTCTGAGATACTCAAACCACCAACAATCATTCCATGGTCAAAGTTACTTAGATCACATTTTTCCCCATTCTGATTGTTGATGTGAACATTAACTGAAGTTCCTGACCCGTATCTACATGATTGTATACATTGCACTGCTGGCACACAGTTGGCTGATTAGATAATTGCATGAAAAAGTAGGTGTACAGGTGTTCCTAATAAAGTGCTCAGTGAGTGTAAGTATGATGATTTATAATAGGGCACTAATCATAAGTGTGAATACACACATTAAAACACATTTCAAACTTAGCAAGGCTACCAGTGGTAGCCAGAAGGTCTCCATAACTAGAGGATCTGTATTGCTGTGACCTTTTCTAATATCTATGTAAGATGTAATTTAATACACAGGTGTTCTGAGAGTGCATGTGTTCCCTGCAGCCCAGACAAGGATTATTTTTGTTTGTTTAATTTGTACTTTAGAGCAGGATTTTGTTTTTAATATGTAGGAGATATTGGAAATGAATGAAACTCAGTTTAAAGTGGTGTACAATGTTAAGTGCCTCATTTGCGTTGTTGCGTAATGGTCGTATCAGGTAAAAGCCCAGCTGCTGTAACCCATCCACTTCTGTCCACGCTGTTGTCAAAAGCTGGCTGTTGTTTGAGCATTTGCTGCCTTTAGCTTGAACAAGTCCTCCTGTGATCCCTCTCATTAAAAAGTAACTTAGATCACGTGTATATATATATATATATATATATATATACACACACTCACAGAGCACTTCATTAGGAACAGTTTTATTTATCACACCTACATATTCATGTGATTAATTAATCAGCCAATTGTGTGGCAGCAGTGCAATGCATACAATCTATAGATATGGTTCAGAAGCTTCAGTTAATGTCAACCATCAGAATGGGGAGAAAATTTGATCTAAGTGAGTTTGACCATGGAATGATTGTTAGCGGCAGACAGGGTGGTTTGACCATGTCAGAAGCTGCTGATCTCCTGGGATTTTCATGCACACTAGTCTCAAGAGTTTGCAAAGAATGGTGCAAAAAAAACACAAAAAATCCAGTGAGCAGCAGTTCTGCAGACAGAAACACCTTAATGAGAGACGTTAGAGGAGAATGGCCAGACTGGTCAAAGCTGACAGGAAGGTGACAGTAACGCAAATAACCACACATTACAACAGTGGTATGCAGAAGAGCATCTCTGAACACAACGCATCATAACTCTAAGTGGATAGGCTACAGCAGTAGAAGTCTAAAAAATAAGTGTAATAAATACATAATAAACTGCTCATTGAGTGTATTTATAAATGTTTTACATTTAAACTGAGTGTAAACTGATAGCAGTCCAATGAGTGCTAGCTTGCCGAAACAGTAGCTTTTGAAAGCAGCTGTTCTGGCCATGCAGATTTAGGAGGTATCACTGTAGCCATGACTGATGGCATGTTAACCTCCGTGTGTTACAATTACAGATGAGCTTCCATTACAAAGAGTCTTATAGAGGACAGTGTGCGCATCAGCTCAGCTGGGACTGTGGGACTGGAGACTGCGGTCAGGTCACTCTTTCTGAAGTCACCGACACAGACCAGGGCCGCTGGTGTCAATCCGAGGGTCACATTCTGAGAAGTCTTCCGAGTGATGGACCATTCACCCTGAGGTATCACTCAAACACAACATTTAATATTTTGTTCATATCGCATGGTATGGATATTTCAAGTGATTGAAGCCAGTGTCACTTGGCCAAATAACATTTCTAAGGTTATATGAATAACGTAACACCTTTTGATTTTGCAGAGGCACGGGTTGTTGCTGGGTTTCCAATCTCAACAATGCCATGAACTGGACAATGGTCACCGCAGTGGATATGGGCATACGCTCTGACACCCACCGCCTCAACAAATCTCCTCTCATGACAATTGTTCCAACTATCAGGTTAGAGTGCAATCCATAAAGAAAACGTATATAATCCTTTTCTTTTCTTTTTTTGAGTGTATGTAAAACATCCTACTCCACCGGATTCATTTTAACACTGTGTCCCTGGTATTTTCTGTTTTTTTTTTTGTTGATTTGGATATGAAGAATGCCCCAAAATTGCATCACAAGACTCCCACTTCTGTCACATGATCCGGATGGGGACCAAGTCAGATGCCGTTTTGAAGCCGACACGAGCCTTCAACATCCAGCCTTCACACTGAACGAGGTGAGTGCTAAGTAAATGGTAAATGGTTGGCATTTATGCAGCACCTTTATCCAAAACACTGTACAATTGATGCTTCTCATTCCCCTATTTATACACACACTCGCACTCCAACGGCGATTGGCTGCCATGCAAGGCTCCAACCAGCTCATCAGGAGCATTGGGTGTTAGATGTCTTGCTCAGGGACACTTAGACACACCCAAGACAGGATCAAACTGGCAACCCTCCAACTGCCAGACGACTGCTCTTACCGACTGAGCCAATGTCGCCCCCTGTATCTATGGCACAGCTGTACAGCTGACCTCATTCACTTTTATGTAATGATGAGAATCATGCTTTGTGAATGTGTGGAAAAAAACAGATAGTGAACAGAATTTGAAAACACCAATGTGAAGTCACAAGATCGTGTCTCCAGTTCAGCCTGTATACACTCACTGAGCACTATATTAGGAACAACTGTACACTCACTTATTCATGCAATTATGTAATTAGCCAATTGTGTGGCAGCAGTGCAATGCATAAAATCATGCAGATAAGGGTCAGGGGCTTCAGTTAATGTTCATCATAATGTTCAGTCAACCATCAGAATGGGGAAAATATGTGGTCCCAGTGATTTCGACAGTGGCATAATTGTTGGTGCCAGACGGGTTTGAGTATTTCTGTAACTGCTGAGTATTTCTGATCTCCAAAGATTTTCACGCCCAACAGTCTCTAGAATCTGCAGAGAATGGTGTGAAAAACAAAAAACATCCAGTGAGCAGCAGTTCTGCAGACAGAAATGCCTCGTTAATGAGAGAAGTCAGAGGAGAATGGCCAGTCTGGTCAAAGCTGACAGGAAGGTGACAGTAACAGAAATAACCACACATTACAACAGTGGTACGCAGAAGAGCATCTCAGAATACACAATGCATCAAACCTCTCAGTGAATAGGCTACAGCAGCAGAAGACCAGTAAGTCTAAAACTTAAGTCCAATAAATACCTAATAAAGTGCTCACTGAGTGTACAACTTGAAATACTGTAGAGTCACCAGCATTTGGAATTCTACAGAAGGAATACTGCACCACACTTCCAAAAAAAACATATTGAACTCTTTTGAGGTGGGAAATGTCTCAAGTGCTGTTCAGGAATATCCCATAAGTGTTCACTTGGTTCAGATTCTGGTGACTTGGAACGGACACAATGTGTCAGTGCAGTGTCAGTGTCATGCGCCCCAAACTATTGGGTGGCAACGTGCACTCTCATGCAACGTGCACTCTCATCACAGTCATCTAGATAGACAGCCCTTATTACAGGAAAGAAGTGCTTTAACATGGGGAAAATGTTCAATGCCATTATGTTAAGAGATTGATGCCTTTGAAAAGATATGGATATACCCACACCATGCGAATAAAATGAGCTCCACACCACTCCACAATTATTGGCACCCTTGTTGAATAAAATTTAAAAAAGCATATAATAAACAACATGGATAATGATGTATAGTTCTGTTCAAACATATGGGAAAACTATATACTTTCTTTTACTCTTGTTTCAATATTTTTAGTTTAGTTTAGTAATCATTTATTTTCTGAAAACCACAGATGCCATTACCCCGAGCAAGTACTAATAAAATGAAACATAGTGAAATTGGCAAAACAATTTTACTTTCATTTAATTAATCTCAGTCAAAAGGAACTATATTGTGTTATTCCATCGCTTTGCAGGCTAAGAATTGCAAAGATTGGTCGTGTCTTTGTGTCATCAAGTCAAAAATAAATACATTTAAAAATGTCAAGTCTAAAAAATGGCACCTCCATACTAGCAAACACTTTGGAAGGGTGGCACAAAAACACCCCTTACTGAGCACAATAAACAAAACCAAACCTCATTGGAATTATGATTGGAAGAGTGGTATGGTCAGATGAGACCAAAGTTTTTGCCATACACAGCATCAACATGTTTAGTGGCAAAATGAAATGCATACAAGGAGATGCATGTCATATATGGTGGTGGGTCATTGATGCTTTGGAGATGTTTTGCTGCCAGTGGTCCAGGAGCACTATTTAAGATCAATGGCACAAATAATTCAATAAAGGCAGAAAATCTGGTTGCCTCTGCTTGGAAGCTGAGACCTGGTCATGTGTAGATTGTCCAGCAGGACAATGACTCTAAGCATACATCAAAATCCACACAGAAATGGAACAACAACCATGTTCTGCAATGGCCATCTCAGTCTCCAGACTTAATTCCCATGAAAAACCTGTGGTCTGAACTGAAGAGGAGGGTATCCAAAGGATATCAATGAATTTAAAAAGTTCTGCGTGGAGGAATGTGTTCTCTAAACGTATCGCAAATTATTGAAAAGACTCATGGCTGTCGTCATTGTGAGGGGTGTTTGCAGTATTGAACCAGGGGTGCCATTAATTGTGGAACCTGTTTTTTGGGAAATAGATTTTTTATTTGAAAAATGCAAGACTTTGAGCCATTGAATCATTAATGTAGCACACTACTTTATGCATGTTGGAAAATAAATCTTATGTCAATAACTGTATTATTTTTTAGTTTACAGCTTTTTGTGCATATTTATCAATAATTCTGGAGCCCACTGTTGAACACCTCGTATTTTGTATACTATCTGAACATGTGAATGTGAATGACTCTATGATACTCAAGCGTCTACGTATCAACACCTGTTTTCCCTTGACAGACTCTCTGTACTCTACAACTGAACAAGACAACGAGTGTAGGCGTGCACGTGTATAAATTGGTGGTGGAAGATTTCCCAGCTGAAGCCATAACTTTGTCATACAGTGATGGGACCTCTTCTGCCAGAAATCCGTTGGATCCTCTCAGCCAGCTACCTTTGCAGTTTGCTGTTGAGAGTATGTGCTTTCTGCGTATACAAGAAACACAACCAAGGAACATTATCTACAGTACACACACAACCCAACACATTCTGTATGTGCAACACACACAACCCAATTCTATGAGGGAGCAGGGGCGGGAGACCAAGAGCGACTGTGACCGGATCACAAAGTTGCCCATGATAAATAGGATAACCACTGATATTATCTAGGAGCCCCTCACAAGCGTGTGGGGCCACAGGAAACGGGAAACTCCCTGGCGAAATACCACCTGAAATAAAACCGTAAAATTGGTCGAACCGACTACTAGGTATTCTTAGAGAGGACAACAGAAAGGAGGTGAAGAAAACTCCCTGGAGTTTCGCCAACAGAAAATCGACCTGTAAAAAACGGTCAGAGAACATCAGTCGGGAATAAACGAGATTCTTCCGAAGCGGCGGAAGAGGCTAGCACAGGGTTATTCCAGAGATGAAAACCCGCAGAAGTGAACTCCACCTCTCGCTCCTCTAATACGCTTAAGAAACCAAAATAAGAACGACTCTCCAACAGAGAGTGTGACTGCCGTAATGCCAGGCAGTGTGTCTCAACGTGAACCACCCGACCAAGGAAAAACAGGACTACCAGTTGCTAAGCTTGTCCTAATTTCTAAGGAGGCTCCTGAATGCCTTTCAAGGCTTAAAGCAATCCAGACTATCTCTTTACTGGTTCAGTGCACATGACAGAATGAAACACCAAGGCCCAGAGCAGTGCTAGGAAGAGGCTTAAATAGCTCTCCACGCAGTGATCAGCAATGATTACACCCACATTCCGCATGCGGTAGGTAATTTATCATGATGAACGTGGCCGGCACGCCCTCTCATGGTCTAGAGATGTGAAACCCGGAATTTCCCTTTGTAGGCTGGGGAAACCATGACAAATACCTTCTTAATATACAACACACACAACCCAATACTGTCTCTATATATAATACACAAACCAACACTTTTTCTACATACAACACACAAAGGGGGGGGGGGGGGGGGGGGGGGGGGCATGAATGGTGCAGTGGGTAGCACTACCGCCTCACAACAAGGAGGTCCTGGGTTCAAATCCAAGTCTCTGTGTGGAGTTTGCATGTTCTCCCTGTGTTTGCATGGGTTTCCTCCCACTGTCCAAAGACATGCAGGTTAGGCTGATTGGAGAGTTAAATTAAATTGCCCATGGGTATGAGTGTGTGAGTGAATGGTGTTCAAGGCTGGGGTGTATTCCTGCCTTTCCCCCTGCAACCCTGTTCATGATAAGCAGATTAAGATAACAGATAGCTGGATGGGCTTCACGTGTGTGTTAATCTGTTCTTTCATCCAGGTATGAAAGGGTATACCTTTTATGTTGATAAAAGGTATCAACACTAAACATTGAAGCCATTTATCCCTAATATTATGGCGTACTAAAATTGGAGGACTATGCATAAAAGGTGCTGTTGTTTCTACACGGTGAACCCAAAATGTGTAAAAACACTCTTTAATAAAAACTGAAATATGCCAAATCAAGAAAGAATATGTCTTTGTCCCAAGGCTTATGGAGCTCACTGTATGTATAATGATGAGAAGCGATGGACCCCTGCTGAGAGTGATGAGCTGAAAATGGGCATGTTTATGATTTCAGTTGGCTCCCCTTTGGCAAGCTGTGTCTCTGGGGTGGTGAGACCACAGTTCCTGTATCCCACACCAATACATGGAGATACGCTATATGCTGCTCTGGGTCAGGCATTCACACTCACCCTGCGAGCTCAGGCAACAGATACCCTGTAAGTCTCTGTTTTTATCTTATTCACTATTAGTGAGTTACGTAATGCCTGGATTTGAACAAAGGTTTGTGTTAAGGACAAATGGTATTTGGAGCCAGGCTTCGAGTTACTGTTCCTGTCTTTGTGAAGCAAGAGTTTAGGCGTTTATACAAAGATTGCAAAGATTTTGTCTTCCTGGTTACGAACTAAACAGCCACTCGCATCACACTGATGACGTGGCATTATCTTTCATGACTGAATGGGTGAGCTTTGATATATCTGTGGTGGCCAGCCAGTGAATCTGCCTTCCCGACTGGTTGGGGAAGGTTGTTCTGCCATGGAGGGATGAAGGTGACGAAGAGGAGTGGCTGTGGGGTCATAATGCATAAATTGTTTGTTATTGGTCCCTCCAACAGGATATATGACTTTCAGCTCAGTGGACCTTACAACATGACTAAGAACTCATTCCGGAATGAGAGCAATGGAATAGTCCAGGTACAGGTCAGCTGGACACCGCAGGAGAGTGATGTGTTCCAGAAAGTCCCTGTTTGCTTCACTGCAGAGACTATTGAGAGGTAACTATTTCTGCCTATTTCTTTATTTTGTTTCAGTATCATCCCAGCTACTGACATCTGGCCTCCTTTTTTTTGTTTCGCAGCCAATCTGAGATGAGATGCATAGTTGTGATGGTTGAAAGGAATGCTCTGTTGTCAAGTAAGTGGGTTGACTTTATTTCAGACATATTATTCTACTAAGAGGACTAGTGTTTATTGCACTGCTTAGTGTGTGCTTAATGAGTTTAACAGCGAATGTGTCAATTAACTCCCCTGACAGTTGATGCTGACATCTCCTGCTCGGATAGTGTAATATCCATCACTCTGCCCAAGACCAGCATGCTGGATGTAGACACCAGTCGGCTCTTCCTAAAGGACCCCACCTGCTCCTTCACCTCCAACCAATCCCACATTATGGCCACACTCTCCCTCAGCTCATGTGGAACAGAAATGTTGGTAATGAAATTTTGTTTAAATATACTTGAATTTTTCATGCAATGACCACATTAATGGGCGCAGAGAAAAGGTAAATGATTTCGTTCTTTTGTTCCTAAAGGATAATGGCGACTACATCGTGTTCAGAAACGAAATCAATTCTGCCGAGGAGACCTCAGTCATAACCAGGATGAATCTTGTCAAGATACCCTTCACATGCAGCTACCCAAAAATAGCTTACGTTTCAGCCAACTTCAGGAATCACAAATCTGACTACGTGTTCACAGAGGCAGGCTTTGGCAGTTTCAGCTACTCCTTTGATTTCTACACTGACAACACTTTCCAGAGCATAATTGACCCCAGCTCTTATCCAGTAGAAGTGAAGCTGCTGGATATGATTCACATGGGCATCAGTGGTCACTCCTCTCTCTCAAATATCGAGCTGTTTGTGGAGTCCTGCAAGGCTACCCCAGACGACAACCCTGACAACCCTTTGTTTTATGATATCATCAAAAATGGGTGAGAGCTGCAAATTCTTATCCTTATATTTTGTTTATATATATATATATATAGCACATTCCATACAAGCCAGTGCTGTACAATGGGGGTTGGGGTTAAGTTTGGGTTTGGAGGCAGGGGTTGAGGTTAAGGTTAGGGAGAAGGGATTAATGTTATATGTTAGGGGTTAGGTTAGGAGTTAGGCTCCATGCCAGGAGCACGTCGGTATTTGCTGTATTTTGCACAAGATGCAATGTGAAAAGCACCAGGATGTTGAAACAGAGACACTGTTTCAAACATCCCTGCAACATAGAGCATGTACTTATTGAAAATGTTGACCATTCCTTTGGTGACATCTCATGATCTTGTTTTAAAGCTGCTCATTGGATGAAACCCTCAGCGTTTCCCCAAGAGGGAAAACTGAGTTCATGTTTGAAATTGAGACTTTCAAGTTCAACGGAGACTTTGACGAGGTAAGGTGATGGTCAGAAACCAAACGTTTTTCTGCAAGGAGCCAAACTGCTGTCCTGTGACCCCGGGTTGTGTCATGTGACTGTGTTGCAGGTGTACATCAGCTGCAGTGTGATCATGTGTGAGGCTACCAGCTCCCACTCCAGGTGCAGAGAGGGCTGTGTGACCGACCCGATACGTAGACGCAGGCGTGACCTGAACGTCCAGACGCACAATCACATCATCACCCAGGGACCGCTGAGGCTCGAAAGGCAATCCAGTGCAGGTAGGCCTCTGGGGAAGGGATAGCCAGGGGCTGCCAGTGCTACAGAGATCTTGTGTCTGTAGTGCAGTTCTATTTCCCTCGGGATGAATAAAGTATCTATCTATCTATCTATCTATCTATCTATCTATCTATCTATGTGTCTGCGGTGCAGTTCTGTGTGTCTGTAGTACAGTTTGGTGAGTATGTAGTACAGTTCTGTATGTCTATAGTGCAGTCAGTTCTGTGTCTGTGGTGCAGTTCGGTATGTCCGTAGTGCAGTTCTGTGTGTTTGTGATGCACTTATAACTGTCTGTAGTGCAGTTCTGTAAGTCTGTATTGCAGTTCTGTGTGTCTGTTGTGCAATTCTGTGTGTCTGTTGCGCCGTTCAGTGTGTCTGTAGTGCAGTTCGATATGTCCGTAGTGCAGTTCTGTGTGTTTGTGATGCACTTATATCTGTCTGTAGTGCAGTTCTGTATGTCTGTAGTGGAGCTCTATATGTCTGTGGTGCAATTCTGTGTGTCTGTTGTGCAGTTCTGTGTGTTAATGGTGCAGTTTTGTGTGTCTGGAATGCAGTTCTGTGGGTCCATAGTGCAGTTCTGTGTGTCTGTAGTGCAGTTCTACACGTCTGTAGTGCAGTTCTGTGAGTTTGTAATGCAGTTCTGCAAGTTTGTGGTGCAGTTCTGTGTGTCTGTAGTGCAGTTCTGTGGGTCTGTGGTGTAGTTGTGTAGTGCAGTTCTGCGTGTCTGTAGTTCAGTTCTGTGTGTCTGTAGTGCAGTTATGTGTGTCTATAGTGCAGTGGGTCTGTGCTGCGTCTAATGCTCTGTTTTGTCATAGTTTTGGACAGAAGCCCCAGTGTTGCCCAGAGCTGGAGCTATGGCACCCTGCTGTTTGGTGGGCTGTTCATCGCGGCGGCCCTGATGCTCGCTGGAGTGCTGGTGTACTACAAGAAGAAGATCAAGCCCTTTGAACGCACCCATCTCCTGTCCTCATAGGCATGATGGGATTATATTCTTCCACTTAGTTTGTAAGAAAGAGGCTCCAAAAGTACAAAGGTGTTGGCTTTGAGCATATGATCACATTGTATACCTTCTATATTCAAATTATGTTCCAAATCTCTCCTTATCTCAAAAAAGGCACTGCCAGTACACACTGATTGCAAAGTATCTGACTACAATATCAATCTTTTCTAAGTTTCTTTTCTAAGCAAAATTAAAAAATAAATGCTTCTTAATTTACTCATCTGAAGTGGTTTTGCTGATGAAGGAAGTATAGATGTTCTCTATACTCTGTAGCCTATAAGTGCACTTAAATGACAATTTATGATTATAATATGGTTGGGTAATTTATGGGATTTGCGATTAATTGTGCCTATTTTAATTTATTTTTGAGAAGTACTTTGACACATGAAGGAAAGCTGTCAGGTTCTGTGTTTTTCTGTATCTTTTTTCTGTATCGTTGTTAGCATTTTTGTTCCTTGTTACCCTCTGTGGCCACAGTAGTCCGTTTCCTGTTCCATTCACCCTCATTCATTTGTTTCACCTGTGCTCTGCTTAGTGTCTCCGCCTCCCACTCCCAACAACTTAGACAAAAACCAGATACAGAAAAACACAGAACCTGACAGAAAGTAATAAATAGCGAAGGATGTTAACTTGAAATATAATTAATAAGCCAAACTTGCTATACTCATATTGTAATTTATTGTAACTTTGTAACAATGATCTGCCTGAACACTTATAAGTACACTAATAAATAGATTTGGTGATGGATTGAAAACATCTGTGGCATTCTCAGTAATGTTTGTTTTTGACAGTGAGTGTGTTTTTGTTGGGGTATCAGGAGTCGCCCTAGCTTCCCCTTGCTACCCCCCACCACCGATACAGGAGTCCACCCACCATGAACAACCAGGATACAGGAAAATAGGAATAATAATACAAATATTGTATTATTGAATTGAATGTATTTAGATGATAACCAATATAAAATGGGAAAAAGGCCTCTACTGAGCCCGTCAAAGGCATTTTCAGTGATGCTCTTCCGCATACCACTGTTGTAATGTGTTGTTATTTGCGTTACTGTCACATTCCTGTCAGCTTTGACCAGTCTGGCCATTCTCCTCTGACGTTCTGTCTGCAGAACTGCTGCTCACTGGATTTTTAGTTTTTTTTTAACCATTCTTTGCAAACTCTACAGATTAAAGTGCATGGAAATCCCAGGAGAGTTTCTGAGATAGTCAAACCACCCTGTCTGCTGCCAACAATCATTCCACGGTGAAACTCACTTAGATCACATTTTTTCCCTATTCTGATGGTTGATGTGAACATTAACTAAAGCTCCTGACCCGTATCTACATGATTGTATGCACGGTGTAGGGGTAAAGTAAAAATGTTCCTAATAAAGTGCTCGGTCAGTGTATATATAACCATAGCAATGTTGAAACAGCAGCCCTTAACGATTAATGTAGTTAGTGCCAGCAAAAAAAGTTTTATTTTGAGGGCGAATTGCCCAAAAATATTAACAACCCCTTATATTTTAATCTTTGGTAAAAGAACATGGTATAATCCATTGTTTGTTTTTAGTCGCAATGTGCCTATTGTTTTTAATCAAACCACCCCATCTGGCACCAACAATTATTCCATGGTCAAAGTCATTTCACATTTTCTTCCCCATTCTGGTGTTTGGTCTGAACAACAACTGAACCTCTTGACCAGGGTGGTGTGTTTCAGCACAAGAGATACATTTCAAAGTCTTTCATTGGCTAAAGAGTCCACACACCTTATTCTCAAGGTCTTAATTGGCTGCTGATTGAAAGGAAACCACAAATACCAGGCTCTCCAGGACTGGCGTTTGACACGCCTGCTCTAGACCATGTATGCATTGAGTTGCTGCCACATGATTGGCTGATATTTGCATTAACGAGCTGGTGCACAGGTCTACCTGATAAAGTGGTAACTCAGTGTATGTTGGTATTTCTGGTAAGGTCATGTAGATTGTCAAAGTCTGCCACCTATAGTTCTATGTTGGTAGCATTTTCAGATGATAAGGAAAAGAAGCCTATCAAAAAGGACTGAGTTTCCTAGAACCTTGATACTACAAGTAGTTCCTTTTATAAAATGCTGTTCCATTGCTCCTGTGACAAAAATGCTTTGAATTTAATTTCCCCATACAAAGAAGATTGAATAACATCATTGTTATTGTCATGCAAGGGAATTGGATTTAGAGGACAGGAATACCTTTGGCTACGAGTTCTCTGGGAAACAGAACCTTTTTTGAGATTGGTGTTGGATTAATTCATGAAAATAATAAAACATAGTGTCTTCAGAAAGTATTCAGACGCCTTCACTTTTTGCAGACTTTATTGTATAGCAATTTTTGCCCATAAATCTATACTCAATAACCCATAATGACGTAATAAAAATGTTTTTAGAAATATTTGCGAATTTATTCAAAATGAAAAACTCCTCATTTACAGGCCTTTTACTGTGGCACTCCAAATTGTGGTCAGGTGCATCTTGACTTTAGACACACACCTGTGTATATAAGGTCCCACAATCCACACTGCATGTCAGGACAAAAACTAAGCCATGTACATGAAAGCTGAGGGCAGCATTTTTCTAAGTGCTCTTGCACAGACCGCATCACTGCAAACTTGAGGGAATTACCCAATTACCTATTTGTTACTAGCGGCAACTGCCTGCTGATTCTTCTTGGGTAAGCCTCTACAAGCTTTGCACACCTTATTTTATTTTAGTTCACTTCTACAGTTGACAATGACATTCTCACAGTAATTAAGAAAAACCTCCAAACACCTGTCTAACAGATCAGAATCACTGTTCAGGAGGCATGGGTACATATGTCAGTCTGATATGAGCTCATCGATACTCTGTTTCAGCACAGATAATACTGAGTGATATAAGCTCATCGACACTCTGTGTCAGCACAGATAATACTGACTGATATAAGCTCATCGACACTCTGTGTCAGCACAGATAATACTGACTGATATAAGCTCATCGACACTCTGTGTCAGCACAGATAATACTGACTGATAAAGGCTCATCGACACTCTGTGTCAGCACAGATAATACTGACTGATATAAGCTCATCGACACTCTGTGTCAGCACAGATAATACTGACTGATATAAGCTCATGGAAACTCTGTTTCAGCACAGATAATACTGACTGATATAAGCTCATCTATACTCATTATCCACGCCGTGGTCTTCCTGAGCCCCATATTACATAGAGCCATTGGCCTTCCTCCAGTCACTCCCCTTACCCCACAAAAGACTGTGCTACCTCTAGCAGAATGCTTTGGTTGGTCAGACAGACATACACTCACGAGCACTTTATTAGGAAACATTTACAGAAATCTCTTTTTTATCTGAGAGTACTTTGTAAATCAATTGTATAATTCAATTACTATACTTATGTCCTTGGTTTGGGGATTCATATGCAAATCATCTTTTCAAGTTACAGATGAACAGAAATTAATTGGAATTAGTAGAGGCGAGGCAACTGTACAGGTAACCACATGTTGGGAAGGCCAAAGAATGCACAGTTTGCAACCAATGACATCCCCAGGGAAAATAGTCAAGGCAGGATATCTTCTCTGCCAGACAAACCAGATCTTCAAGATAATAACCAGTTTTGATTAAGCCATGCATCAGGAGTCAAGCAGCCTTAAGTTGTCTGTATAGTGCCACTGAACAAATTGCAACCAGCATGCGTCTGTCAGCATAGATAAAACAGCCTGATATGAACTCATATATACTCTGTATCAGCACAGATAAAACAGCCTGATATGAACTCATGTATACTCTGTATCAGCACAGATAAAACAGCCTGAAATGAACATGAATGGCGTGGCATGGAGGCAATCCGCCTGTGGCACTGCTGAGGTGTTATGAAGCCCAGGTTGCTTTGATGGCGGCCTTCAGCTTGCCTGTATTGTTGGGTCTGGTGTCTCTCATCTTCCTCTTGACAATACAGGTTCAGGTCAGGTGAGTTGGCTGACCAATCAAGCACAGTAATACCATGGTCAGCAAACCAATTACTAGTAGTTTTGGCAGTCCTGCTGGAAAAGGAAATCAGCATCTCCATAAAGCTTGTCAGCAGAGGTAAACATGAAGTGCACTAAAATCTCCTGGAAGACGGCTGTGTTGACTCTGGACTTCATAAAACACAGTGGACCAACACCAGCAGATGACATGGCACCCCAAATCACCACTGACTGTGGAAACTTCACACTGGACCTCAAGCAACTTGGATTCTGTGCCTCTCCACTCTTCCAGACTCTGGGACCTTGATTTCCAAATGGAATGCAAAATGTACTTTCATCTGAAAAGAGGACTTTGGACCACTGAGAAACAGTCCAGTTCTTTTTCTCCTTAGCCCAGGTAAGACGCTTCTGACATTGTCTCTGGTTCAGGAGTAGCTTGACACTAGGAATGCAACATTTGTAGCCCATTTCCTGGACACGTCTGTGCATGGTAGCTCTTTAATGCACAGATTCCAGCCTCAGTCCACTCCTTGTGCTCCCCAAAGTTGTTTAATCGGCTTTGCTTGACAATCCACTCAAGGCTGCGGTCATCCCTGTTGCTTGTGCATCTTTTCCTACCACACCTTTCCCTTCCAGTCGACTTTCCATGAATATGCTTTGATACAGCACTCTGCGAACAGCCAGCCCTTTCAGCAATGACCTTCTGTGGCTTACCGTCCTTGTGGAGGGTGTCAGTGAGTGTCTTCTGGACACCTGTCAAGTCAGCAATCTTCCCCATGATTTCCCGACCAAGTATTGAGTGCATAAATGAACATACTTTTCAGAAGGTCGACATTTCTGTATTATAAATCCTTTTTTTGATTGGTCTTATGTAATATTCTAATATTTTGACATACTGTATTTTTTTTTCATGAGCTGTAAGGTGTAATCAAGATTAAAACAAAAAAAAGGCTTGAACTATTTCACTTTACGTGAATCTAGAATATATGAAAGTTTCACTTTATTTATTAAATGACGTAAAAAAATTGTACTTTTCCAGGATATTAAATTTTTTTTGAGATGCACCTGTATTGGCACAGATAAAACAGACTGATATGAACTCATCTATAGTCTGATATGAGCTCATCTATAATCTGTATCAGCACAGATAAAACAGACTGATATGAGCTCATCTTAGGGCTGGGAAATTTGGCCAAAAATGTATATCACAATATATTTCAATTTTGGCCGGTTACGATGTATGATTTTTTTTCCTCCTAATTTCTACAGAAGATGCTTTAAGAAAAATACAAGACTGAGGGCTAACTTTTCCCTTGAGTAAAGTGTTATTCAGTACGGCAGTTAAGTAATTCTGCTTTTGCAAAACATGGCCCAGAGGAGTTTTTTCATCAGTGTTATGAATAAGCAGGTGTAATAAAGTAAAAATATTCCTAATAAAGTGTATATATTTATTCAATTTATTTTCTATGGGGAGCTTTTCAGTGTGTGAAGTGCACAGTCCGGTGAGTGTTGTGGACGTTCAACGGTTCTGTATTTGCATAATGATCTGCCCATGCAAATCAACTGCGTCCAGCACAGCTCGCATGGCTCACAAAACTAGGATCAAACTTTCAAACTATGTGTTGCAGATTAAATATGAGCAAAGATTCGGCAAATCTGTTGCTTATTTCCCATCTCAAATATTTTCTGAAACATATTTCCGTTGACTGTTTAGGAGGTATAAGAAAAAGTTTATAAACGGTCCGCCATATTCTTCTGTTTTGCCAAAACAAGCGCACACAGTGCTATCCAATCAGGTGCCGACAGTGTTCTTCAGTAGACTGCGGCCCTCTTCGTATTGATCCCATTGAGCCATCTATCAGACGGGACCCACCTGGTAAAAGTGTAAATAAAATATGGAAGTTACACCGGAGCCATGCATTCTACTGACATTTCATGAACGTTACATTGATAAGAATATGAAGAGGACATCAAAGGTTAACCAACAGACCCAGGCATTACGAGTGATGCAAGCCCCCTTTCCCTGTGTTAGTTCAATGCAAACTTCTGATCTAATGAGAAAAAAATGATGAGCCTAGGATAGGGAGTAACCAGCCTAGGAGGAATGTGGGTCGCATTTCTAGGGAAGTGAGTTGTTAGTCTAGGATAGTAGGTTGCTAGTCTATGCAGGTGGATCGCTCGTCTAGGCAAGTGAGTTGTTAGTCTAAGATTGTGAGTTGTTAGTCTAGGAGAGTGAGTTGTTAGTTCTGGAGAGTGAGTTGCTAGTTTAGGAGAGTGTGTCTATGCAGTTATCGTCCTGACTCTTGCGATTTAAAAGATCTGACTTAACTGGCATGATTCCAACTTACAAACCTGACTGGCATTCAGTGGGACTTCAGCTTTACCTCCCTATATGCCTCAGAAGTCGTGTAGTGATTCACATCGGAAATATCTATGGTTCGTTAGCAATTTCTCGACTTCCAGATCAAAAAATTGAGTTTTTTAAATTCCTTTAAAATAAATTATGACATTTGGATGTATGTTTGTATATGAAAAAAAATAATGCTTTTCATCCAATTTGTATAGTCAAAAAAAAATCTGTAAATTTAAACAGCACGTTGGCTAAAGGCTACGTTGTTAATGTGACAAGCCCATTGCCAATTAATAATGTAATGTTTTTACTTAAAGGTACAATAGGTAAGATTTTTGTGTTAAAACATTGTTACAAGACCATTGCAAATCCCTTCCTATCATTGAAAAAGGCTCACTGACATGTTGACTCACCCTCTGGCTGTGTTTATAGTCCTTAAATTCGGGTTACAAAGTGTACATTTATCGGGCGGTCACTCTGTATCAAAACGCAAAAAGCAAATTAGCTATAGTTAGCTTGACGAATTTACAAATATCTAAAAAATAATTTACTAATATAAAATATAGCCTATTTGAATATAGTAGCGATTGCTCAAGCGTCCAGGTGGATATTTGTAAATTTGGGAACATATCATATCATATCTTAGTTATATAGCCAGCTAGTTACGTAGCCAAATAACTTGCTTGCCCACAGTATAGTTGGTTAACTAAAGTGAATAGTGTTGTGTAGCACACCAAAGTCAAGATTGCACCTGTTCACTCTGTTGCGTTTGTTACTGTCAGCTTTCCAAACCAGTGCACGAGAACACTGAACTGTATAATAACATTACTTCATATTATGCGCATAGCTGCCAACTCTCACGCTTTCGGCGTGAGACACACGCATTTGCCTGTTTTCACACGCACATGCAAATGCGTGTGTCTCACGCAGAAAGCGTGAGAGTAGGCAGCTATGTACGCGACTGTGGGACGCATGAACCACAGACGATGCAACTGTAACTTTTGCAGTTTGAGACAAATAAAAGTTTATCTGAACCTGCATGATTTAACACATAAAGAGATAAAAGGAATGTATAGCTGTCCAAATTGCGCTGTATAGCTACTATTGGTTATTATCCAAGCGAAGAATACATATCTAGTCATAACGTGTTGTGGTTTGAGGTTGTTTGTTGTTGCAATTCTTCTCTTGACCGTTAGGAGTCCGAAATTACCTATTGTACCTTTAAGAACTTCCGCTACTGAACAAGAACAAAACATATATGTTTAAAATAATAATAATAATAATAATAATAATAATAATAATAATAAGAACAATAACTATTCTTCTTCTTCTTCTTCTTCTTCTTCTTCTTCTTCTTCTTCTTATTATTATTATTATTATTATTATGGAGCACAACGGGATTTAACTTATAGTGTAACCATTATTTGTATTGGTGTGTTTTCACAATATTTATCGGTTTTGTCTTCTATAAGGTATTCAATAGGGAACAACTGTAAGTGATATTACTGCCTTTACCTACAAACAGTTTGAATGCAGTACAAAACATTGCAATTTGGAGAAGAAAAAAAATGGATGCGGAATTCTAGGGTACTACCTCTAAAGTGTTAACTTCAGTCATTGGATTGATGCTGCGCTGAGCCAGAGTGTCTAATTACAACGAAGTCCTCTGGAGCGAAAACACAGGTTGCCTGTTTACCTGCCTGTGGGAAATAGAGCAGTTGACAAGGATGCATTTGTTTATCTTTCCGAATTCAACAGATTTATACGTTTCCACAATATCCTATCACAGAATATAAGAAACTGTAAATTGAATTTCGCGGATAGTAGTTTTACTCGGTCTGACTACCAAAATCACATGCTAACGTTTGATGTCTCACTATTCTGTTTTCAAAACTATATCCAAATAAATAGTGCGGACGATGTATGTACATTGATTTATGGATTAGCACACTTCTGCGTATCCTGGAGATTTAGCCTGTGGAGTATCTGGGAGTCTATTTCTACAGTGAACGTGGGATTTCTTCCTATGCGCAAAGACTGCAAGAGGTAAAGCGCTGCACAGCAACTTTGTGTCAGATCAAGGGTTTACGGTGACTGGCAAATCCTTGACTATGTTACAGCTTGCTGAAAAACAGCTCGAGCTTGGTTTTGAAACAGCCGATAGCTGGTTGACCAGTTAGACCAGGGCCCTGTTTCATATAGGTCGCTAACTCGGTTAGTCCGATTAGATTGTTGATGTTTTGGGATAAAGTCAGGACGTTCGGTTTCATAAAGGGATTTCTCTATTTAGACGGGCATGTTGCTGGGGCAACAATGTCTTAAGCACAAACCTGCAAAATCCCTGGTTTAAAGTTAAATTAGGAAGATGCCATGTAGGCTACGTAGCCTATATAAACCACCTGGTGATGTCACACTCAGACAGCAGAAATTACCTCAGATTTGTAAACGAAGTTCATGTCGATGAAGATAATTCCGAAAGCAAACTGCGCTGTATTGTGCTCTCGCACAGGCACGTGTTGATGTGACAAGTTCTTGGCGACGCTGAAAATATAATTATCTTTATTTGTCCACTCGTTTCATACAAAATGCAACGTACAGGGCATAATCGCTAACAAATTATATCATTTAAAGGAGAAACATGGTGGTTGGTCAGACTTTCTATGTTTTTATATGCAATTTGTACAAGATGGCGTTGAAGAAACACGATGAAAGTAGTAAATTAGTTTTGGAGAAGCGTTTTAAATGTATCATCGTATTTTCAACCGATTGAGAATGTTCTCCTGGTAGTGCGTACCACTTCCCTTATCTATCCCCTATAACTCGTGACCCATATGAAACCGCAAAGTGGCAATGACAGATTTTTAAAGAGACTCTCTGAAGGTGAGAACGCAGCTTAGATGCTTATCAAAGTAAGGAAGGTTAAGGCTGCTGCACCATAGGGCCTCTCTCACAGCTCCTTTAGCTAAGGCTGCTGCACCACAGGGCCTCTCTCACAGCTCCTTTAGCTAAGGCTTCTGCACCACAGGGCCTCTCTCACAGCTCCTTTAGCTAAGGCTGCTGCACCACAGGGCCTCTCTCACACAGCTCCTTTAGCTAAGGCTGCTGCACCACAGGGCCTCTCTCACACAGCTCCTTTAGCTAAGGCTGCTGCACCACAGGGCCTCTCTCACAGCTCCTTTAGCTAAGGCTGCTGCACTACAGGGCCTCTCTCACATAGCTCCTTTAGCTAAGGCTGCTGCACCACAGGGCCTCTCTCACAGCTCCTTTAGCTAAGGCTGCTGCACCACAGGGCCTCTCTCACACAGCTCCTTTAGCTAAGGCTGCTGCACCACAGGGCCTCTCTCACACAGCTCCTTTAGCTAAGGCTGCTGCATCACAGGGCCTCTCTCACACAGCTCCTTTAGCTAAGGCTGCTGCATCACAGGGCCTCTCTCACACAGCTCCTTTAGCTAAGGCTGCTGCACCACAGGGCCTCTCTCACACAGCTCCTTTAGCTAAGGCTGCTGCACCACAGGGCCTCTCTCACAGCTCCTTTAGCTAAGGCTGCTGCACCACAGGGCCTCTCTCACACAGCTCCTTTAGCTAAGGCTGCTGCATCACAGGGCCTCTCTCACACAGCTCCTTTAGCTAAGGCTGCTGCACCACAGGGCCTCTCTCACACAGCTCCTTTAGCTAAGGCTGCTGCACCACAGGGCCTCTCTCACAGCTCCTTTAGCTAAGGCTGCTGCACCACAGGGCCTCTCTCACACAGCTCCTTTAGCTAAGGCTGCTGCACCACAGGGCCTCTCTCACACAGCTCCTTTAGCTAAGGCTGCTGCACCACAGGGCCTCTCTCACAGCTCCTTTAGCTAAGGCTGCTGCACCACAGGGCCTCTCTCACACAGCTCCTTTAGCTAAGGCTGCTGCATCACAGGGCCTCTCTCACACAGCTCCTTTAGCTAAGGCTGCTGCATCACAGGGCCTCTCTCACACAGCTCCTTTAGCTAAGGCTGCTGCACCACAGGGCCTCTCTCACACAGCTCCTTTAGCTAAGGCTGCTGCACCACAGGGCCTCTCTCACACAGCTCCTTTAGCTAAGGCTGCTGCACCACAGGGCCTCTCTCACAGCTCCTTTAGCTAAGGCTGCTGCATCACAGGGCCTCTCTCACACAGCTCCTTTAGCTAAGGCTGCTGCACCACAGGGCCTCTCTCACACAGCTCCTTTAGCTAAGGCTGCTGCACCACAGGGCCTCTCTCACAGTCTTATAGGTGGTAGTGTCACTTTGTGTTACCGGAGTGTCACATAGACCAGGAAAGACACTGTATAACTGCATTATGACTGTGTCCCACATGTTTGAACCTGACAGGGTAATGGAATGTCTTAGACTCTTAGGATGATGTCATCCACTCTGAGCATGTGAGGATTAGAGTTAAGAAACTTGACTGAATGTATTGGCAGTCTTCAATGTCTAAGCATAAGGTGCTATCTGATCAAAGACAGACACTTTTTGCTCAGTGACCCAAAAAATAGTGTCAATATTTGGCAAAACAGAATTTAGTCGATATAGAAGTGTTGCTTTTTTGTTTTAGGAAACACAGAATGTCAAATTCTTTCTTGTGATGAACTAAAAATGTAAAAATAGTCAGCTGAATAAAACTAAAATGCTTATTGAATTCAGGCCACAATCTGTCTACTGTGAAATCTACATCATCTACATCATTTTACCTGTGAAGTGAACTCACATTTCATCTCTGTGGGCAAACTGCTTTAACCCATCTCTGTGGGTACACATGCTTAACCCATCTCTGTGGGTACACATCCTTAACCCATCTCTGTGGGTACACATCCTTAACCCATCTGTGTGGGTACACATCCTTAACCCATCTCTGGGTACACATCCTTAACCCATCTCTGTGGGTACTCATCCTTAACCCATCTCTGTGGGTACACATCCTTAACCCATCTCTGTGGGTACACATCCTTAACCCATCTTTGTGGGAACACATGTTTAACTCCAGCTCTGCCAGAGACTCTCAGCACCTTTTTTATAGCTGCTCTGGTTGTTTTCATGTTCATTTCAAAACTGAATTTGTGAAGAAAACCCCAGCGACAATGGCCCAACAGATCAAAAACACTCCGGTATGCAGGTGTAGATGTGTCAAAGTCTACCGTATATAGAAGGCTACACCAGCAGGACTACAGAGGGTACACCACAAGATGCAAACCAGTGATAAGCCTGAAGAACAGAAAGGCGACATTACAGTTTGCTAAAAGAAAATGCCTAAAAGAGTCCCAAAGTCTTGCAGACATATGAGACAAGGATTAACATGTACCAGAGTGATGGAAAGAGAAAGGTGTGGAGATAAAAAGTAAATGCCCATGATCCAAAGCAATCCACTATATCCGTGAAACATGGTGGTGGGGGTGTTATGGTTTGGGCCTGTATGGCTGCCAGTGGAATGGGCTCGCTTGTCCCCATCAATGATGTGACTGCAGACAGAAGTAGAACAATGAAGTCTACAGAAATATTTTATCTGTTCAGATAAAACTTAAGTGCCTCCAAACTTATTGGACAGCGCTTCATCATGCAACAAGACAATGACCCGAAACATACTAGCAACAAAGGGGTTTTTGACGGCCAAAAAGCGGGAAAATCCTTGACCAGCCAGGATCTGAATTCAATTGAACATGGATCTTACATGCTGAAGAGGAGACTGAAGGAAAAAGGTCCCCAAAACTGGCAGAGCATCACCAGGGAAGACACCCAGCATCACAGACTTCAAGCTGTCATTGCATTGCAAGGATATGAGTACAGAACCAAGATAACAAAAAATGTGTCACTGTCAAATGGCTTATGGTGCTCATTGTACATTACTGGCATTTGGCAGACACTCTTATCCAGAGCAACATACTGTTGATTAGACTAAGCAGGAGACAATCTTCCCCTGGAGCAATGCAGAGTTAAGGGCCTTGCTCAAGGGCCCAACGGCTGTGCAGCTCTTATTCTGGCTACACTGGGATTAGAACCACTGTCCTTGCATGTCCCAGTCATTTACCTTAACCACTACACTACAGGCCGTTGTAGGAACATTGGTTTTGTTACTGGTGCGTTCCAGGTTGACAGTTTCTTCAGGTATTCCACCTGAGTGAGAGCAGTCCACGCCCTCCCTGTTCCTCCTGTTTGTGGAAGTTCTGTGTACGAGGTGTGGCTGGAAGCATGTCTACAGCGCAATACCTCCAGGCACACAGGTCTCAGAGAACTTACTGCTGCTTTGTGAACCGTGACTTTTTATATATGTTTGTCATGCAAAAATAAAAACCTTGTAATTGAGGTAAAATAGAGCCACCAAGCTGAGCTTATGCCCAATTTTCCCTGCTCTCTGGCCATTTCCTGAAATTTACATCTTAAAATGTTGACATTGCTGCTCCTGGAATTTTACGCTTCTTTACTTTAAATGTATGCTTATTGTCACCTCATTGAAGTTTTTAACTTCAGGAACTAGTTAGTTTTATCTCAGTGGGTAATGTTACTGTTCCCTCCTGTGCTGTGTGGCTCAGTTAGCAAGACTCGGTAGATTACACTGATTATAGAAAGCATCACTGTGGGAAAGTCTGAAAATCTGAATTGATTCTGTTGGTGAAATAAATGGTGTGTGATCAAGGTTCAGCCCCTCTTCTACAAAGAGAGGTGTCTGATCGATGTTCAGCCCCTCTACTAAAGGGAGAGGTGTCTGATCGATGTTCAGCCCCTCTACTAAAGGGAGAGGTGTCTGATCGATGTTCAGCCCCTCTACTAAAGGGAGAGGTGTCTGATCGATGTTCAGCCCCTCTACTAAAGGGAGAGGTGTCTGATCGATGTTCAGCCCCTCTACTAAAGGGAGAGGTGTCTGATCGATGTTCAGCCCCTCTACTAAAGGGAGAGGTGTCTGATCGATGTTCAGCCCCTCTACTAAAGGGAGAGGTGTCTGATCGATGTTCAGCCCCTCTACTAAAGGGAGAGGTGTCTGATCGATGTTCAGCCCCTCTACTAAAGGGAGAGGTGTCTGATCGATGTTCAGCCCCTCTACTAAAGGGAGAGGTGTCTGATCGATGTTCAGCCCCTCTACTAAAGGGAGAGGTGTCTGGTCATTGTTCAGTGCCTATTGAGCAGAGAGAATATGTTTGATCGATGTTCAGTGCCTATTGAGCAGAGAGATGTGTCTGATCGATGTTCAGTGCCTACTGTGCAGAGAGAAGTGTGTGGTCAATGTTACCCGCCTCTTGCTTCTGCAGAGATAGGGAATATTATCTGGGAGTATAAACATTCACGCCTATTAGTGAGTTCCATGCACAGTTTCAAGGGGGTAAAGAATCTCCTAACATCGAGTTAATATGAACCCAGCCTCTGATAGATACCAGGGGTATGACATTACTGAAAGATAAAGTATGTTTTTTAAGCTGTTACAAAATGTATCCTGAATAGTCACAACTTACAACAATAACTCGATTGGATAAGAGCGTCTGCCAAATGCCAATAAGTGTAATAACTTCTTCGTTTTTTTTATCAAGTCAGGTCTTGTACAAATCTTGTTAATTTACCCCTTTTGAACAGCACTGAATTGGAACGCAGTAAAAGGGGGGAAGAATGAATGGCTGATTCAGAATGATTGTGTAGGGTGAGGATTGGCTGGAAATTTGTGGATAACAAATCGAGAATTGTATGACTGAATGAAAATGAGTGCTGTGACAGTATTTCCTAGATTTGTAGCTAAAAACGAATTTGGTGATTACAGAGATTCTGAGTGATTCCAACCCATTGAAAACACAATAAAGCAAATAAAAGTATGTTTTGTGTATTTTTAACTATTAATGCCATGCTTTAAATCTACTGTATGTGTGTGCAATGTGATCTAACATATTTACCTTAGCAGCCCTGGCTATATTGCCCCACCCAAACAAAGTAAAAAGACTCTCTCCCTCCTGAGAGTACGCA